>NC_090935.1:630632203-630935233 GCF_040938575.1 Ambystoma mexicanum
GGACTATCGACCGAAGCAGTAAAGCGGGATGGTTTTGTCTTTGTCCTTTCACCCTTCAACCGCCCAACAGCCTAACAGAAATGCAGCGCCCTTTTCGCTGCCGGGCTTATCGCCGCGAGGGTGACTCACGGCTCCTGAAATAGCCCTGTAAAGTCACGTGATCCGTCACGTGCTGCGGGCTGGCTCCGCCTCCTCCAGGAAGCGGCAAGGAATGAGATTTTCACCAGCAGGAGCTGTGTATAGCTCGTAATGCTGTGCAGACAGTAGAACGTTTTTCAAAGCAAAACGAAGCTTCTTCAAGCAGCAGTCACCCTGCTCGAGCGACTCACGGCTCCTGAAATAGCCCTGTAAAGTCACGTGATCCGTCACGTGCTGCGGGCTGGCTCCGCCTCCTCCAGGAAGCGGCAAGGAATGAGATTTTCACCAGCAGGAGCTGTGTATAGCTCGTAATGCTGTGCAGACAGTAGAACGTTTTTCAAAGCAAAACAAAGCTTCTTCAAGCAGCAGTCACCCTGCTCGAGCGACTCACGGCTCCTGAAATAGCCCTGTAAAGTCACGTGATCCGTCACGTGCTGCGGGCTGGCTCCGCCTCCTCCAGGAAGCGGCAAGGAATGAGATTTTCACCAGCAGGAGCTGTGTATAGCTCGTAATGCTGTGCAGACAGTAGAACGTTTTTCAAAGCAAAACGAAGCTTCTTCAAGCAGCAGTCACCCTGCTCGAGCGACTCACGGCTCCTGAAATAGCCCTGTAAAGTCACGTGATCCGTCACGTGCTGCGGGCTGGCTCCGCCTCCTCCAGGAAGCGGCAAGGAATGAGATTTTCACCAGCAGGAGCTGTGTATAGCTCGTAATGCTGTGCAGACAGTAGAACGTTTTTCAAAGCAAAACAAAGCTTCTTCAAGCAGCAGTCACCCTGCTCGAGCGACTCACGGCTCCTGAAATAGCCCTGTAAAGTCACGTGATCCGTCATGTGCTGCGGGCTGGCTCCGCCTCCTCCAGGAAGCGGCAAGGAATGAGATTTTCACCAGCAGGAGCTGTGTATAACTCGTAATGCTGTGCAGACAGTAGAACGTTTTTCAAAGCAAAACAAAGCTTCTTCAAGCAGCAGTCACCCTGCTCGAGCGACTCACGGCTCCTGAAATAGCCCTGTAAAGTCACGTGATCCGTCACGTGCTGCGGGCTGGCTCCGCCTCCTCCAGGAAGCGGCAAGGAATGAGATTTTCACCAGCAGGAGCTGTGTATAGCTCGTAATGCTGTGCAGACAGTAGAACGTTTTTCAAAGCAAAACGAAGCTTCTTCAAGCAGCAGTCTCAGTCTTTATTCTTTGCTAATGATAAAATGTGTACCAATGAGTTAACAAGTTAATACAATCTATTATTTTTTATTCACTTCTATAAAACCAGCATATGTACCAAGAGCTGTAACAAATGCTAGAAAGAAACAGTTATCAGGACATTACATGTTTTAAAGATTACAGCAATTTATTGAAAGACATGCAGGGCTGAAAGAAGACGTTCAAGAGGCCATTTCAAAAATTTGTTTGGGTCCTCTTGCCAACAGTTGGGAAACCCAGCCTGCATATCTTAACATAAATGATAGATCTGATATAATGTAAGGCCTTTAAATGGAAAAGGGCAGCGGAAAATGGGCACACATATTTTCCATTGGTGCAGTTTTGTATTCATCGAGTGTCTATTCAAACAGAGGGCCTCATTACACGGACAGCGGTAAGGGTTAACGGTCACCGTTAATGGCAACGGTGACCGTTAACCCTTACCGCCGTACTACGAGGTCCCTTTGCGGGTTGGAGGAATTAACGCCTGCTTCTTGCAGGCGTTAAGTACCAACCCGCTAAGGGACCTCGGAGCTAATTACGGCACCGCAAAATTGCGGTGCCGTAATCAGCGCCTTCCCCATTCCCATAGAGCCCTATGGGGCAGAAATGGGAATGGGGAAGGGCAATGGCGGAAGGGGGATTTACCGCCCCTCCAACCTTGGAATGGGGCGGTAAATCCCCTTTCCGCCAAGGCGGTGCCGGTAATTTACCGGCATGGTCCAGGGTGCTAATAGCACCCTGGATTACCGCCTTCCGTGTAATGAGGCCCAATGTGTTAAGAGGTCTTTGAAGAAGGAAATCAGTGGAACATATAAAGGACTTCAAGTGGGGTAGGCAGCTTTGTAGTGAATAGATTGTTTCCTAAACAGTTACAATGGGTGATTTCCGTGGTTGAGGTTGCGTACCATGAGCCTCCTTGAAGCTCATTAATCTCCAAGCATACTCACTGCCCCCACACCATAGAGGTGAATGCAGAGCAAAATACTTTCAGGAGATTCACCTTTGGCCAGCAAATGCACAGCTTTTAGTTTGTGAGACTTATGCTTTCATATGAGCATACCTTCAGTCCCATCTTGTAGCTTCATGTTATGGGAAAAACCTAGATAAAGCAATGGAGGCAGGGGGTTATAGCTGCAGGTTATCATGAGACTCTTTATTGACTTCTGGCCAGCAGAACAAGCAGCCCGTGCCTAGCTGAAACCTTCAATGATCACTTAAGAAAAGGAACTAAACCTTCTTCTTCAGAGTCACAAGAGGCACCAAAAGCTTGGGGCACAATTTCAACACGCATAGATTAACCTCCCTGATGCCACCTGATGACTTGAGATACCTACGAGAAAACTGAGGTGATTCAAAGTGCAGTTACCAATGCGGTTGTGATATGAGGGGTCTCTAAAATACTGTTCACCCAAGCAGACTATCATCTGACTATCATCATGACAGCTCTACTTCTACTCTTCTGCATCAGCCCTTTGCCCTTTTGTCCGCTCTTCAAATGGTAAAGTCCAAAAGTAAATTGCTTTGATTTTCAGGCACATTGCACGACAAAAAATAAAAATAAAACACATCTTTTAAAAACAGTTTGCATTGTGGACCTTTTATCAAAAGGCTAAAACAGTGAGAAATGTGGACAACAAAAATGTAGAACAAGTTTTATAAACAACGTATATTTTACAAGATCAGACCAGTTGCAATTCAGTAAAAAAAATACAGGTGCAGAACAACGATTCAGCACAGCTCCAAAAACCTTTAGAAATACAGCTATTGTATGGACGAGCTTGAGTCAGGATTTTTTTATCGTTGCAAGCATTAGTTATCATAACTGTCCCTATACAATCCACCTCCATAGCTGCCACTGCTCCCACCACCACTGCTCTTAGAGTCCTGGGATCTACCATATCTGCCTCCTTATCCACCACCTCTATATACTCTGCTTCTGGATTAATACCCTCTCCTACCATAACTATCGTCACCTCGCCCTCTTCCTCCACAAGAAAATCCACTCCCAGTCCCTACTCGGTACCCTCCACGGCTTCCGTCCGATTTGCCTCCATGGTGCACTCGGATTTGGCGCCTATCCAGGGCCTTGCCGTCCATGCCCTTTGATGCATTCTTTGCATCATCACAGGAATGCAAACCCTCTGGATCTCTGTGTTTCACGGTTCTTTATTGCTACAACCTCATCGATTGCGCCATATTTGCTAAATGCTGCTCAAAGTCATGTTCAGTTGTATCAAAACTGAGTCCGTCAATGAATATATTGCCTTCATCAGAAGACATTGGGCCTCATTACAAGTATGGCGGTCCAGAAATAAGGGTACCAGTAGCAACGTACCGGCACCCTTTCCAGACCGCCATACTACAACAATGCCGGTAGGTGCCACGGATCCGCCGACAGGCCTGACCTGCCGGGTTTTCAGGCACCTACCAGCAGGGATGTCACTGAAGCACCAGTACACCGTTTGCAGCGATGCCAGTGCTTCAGTGACCCCATTTCCATGGAGTCCTAGTGGACTCCATGTAAATGTGGAATTATAGTTACCGCAGCCACTTGTGATATCCTGGTGGCACTGGGATATCAGGCAGTGGTAACGCCACCCTTGTAATGAGGCCCATTGTGTCACTGTTGGTTTCGAAAGTAAAAGGCGATGTAGGATTTCCATGAAGAACAGCTTCATTATGAGTTTGGGTTTATCATTGGGCTTCATTATGAGTTTGATGATAATTTGGCCGTAAATCTGCCAAATTACCACCAAACTCATTTACCGTTACTGCCACTTGGTCTTGTGGGTTTACCACAGGATTACATGTGGTGGAAGCACAATGTTAATCCCCATTTTTGGATTTCGTAGGACTCAATGGGGATTCTAGTGGAATTTCTGGAAGCGGAAATTTAGCCGATGTTTGACCTTAAAGTGGCAGATTTAACTGCGGCATTATGCTCGAGGAATATCTTAGACTTCAAGCCAAACTTGTAGTTTGGGGGTGGGGGGCGGTAAAAAGGCTACCCTTCCGTTGCTGACCTAAAAAGTGGTTGTTACAGAATTTCCACCAGTTTCTTCCTGAAATCGCTGCCCCTTTGTGCTAATATCCACAGACAGCTCTGTTAGTGGAGCTCAGTGCTAATGTATCCCCAACACGTTTGCCAAGTGTGGGCATAATAACAATAACAATTACATGGTTGTATTTATGTCAGATTTCTCCCCCTTCTATAAGCTGAAATAATAGGAGTTATAATGACCTAAATTAATGGTATGCACTTTATTGATATTGGAATTATGAAAGAGTGAGCCAGTCCTGCCAAGATTTAAATCTTTGACTGTGGATTGCACACCCATGTCTTCAGTGAGCCCTTTCTTCACTGAGCTGTCTCTCCATGGATTTTCACGCTATTCTGCCAATGCAGCTCTGTTCTGACATTCAATGCGACATTTCTATTTCTTTCATTGCTTCAACCACACACAGCTGAATCAATGCACCTTAATCCTGATGTGGTGCTCGATAGTTTCTAATGCTCACCTAAATGTTTATATGCTATATGTATGCTCCTGAGCATGTTTCCATATCTGCAGTATGTCCACATTATAGCTCGGAGAGCGTGTACAAAAACAGTTCTACCAAAGGACCTCTGCTTTGGTCACAGTGTTCCCGTTCCCGATTGCTCACAGCACGCATAGGCTTTAACTAGATCTGTTTTCTTGGACACACAAGCAAAGGTGATACATTCCTGTGGGTGTAAATATTCCCTGCGGCTGTAAACTGAAAAGCACAATTTCATATCCAAAACTTAAAGTAACTCAGTGAACTTTTCGCCTGTAAACTGTGATCTCTGGACATTTACAATTTCATGATATAAACTGACCAGCAAGGTATTTCCTTTTCAGTGTGCCCGCCTGAATTTCCCTTGTGTTCTGGGCAACCCCTCTCCCTTGCAGATAAGCTCACATTGCCATGGCTACCAGGCGGCTAAGGCGTGAACGGCAGCCATCAAGTTCTGAATGACAAAGGCTGTGTGCATTTGACTCTGCTTTGCGCCCCCTCACCCACTCTCATCCCTTCCTGGCTGCAAAACAAAGTGCTTCACGTGAATGAATGAAAGCACTCTTTACTTGGGCGGTAACTTTAAATATGAATGAAAACAATTGATGCATCATCTATTTCAAAACAAGGAATTCATGACTTGAAAGACAAGCACCTCAGTGAACTTTTGCTCTAACTTTCCTATAAAAATATAAACAAATCGCATCTCGCAAAAACATATATCGGGGTATCATAGGAGATTGCTCTATTTGCGAGTTTGACATAAGGATCAACCTATTGTAGCAACAAAAATAGTAATTAATTGCTCAAACAATTACATGTTTAAAAATAAACGGGTACACGCATCTGTGGTTTGCCTAAAACATGTAATGTTAGCTAAGTTGATATTTTTATACCAGTAAGTATCATGCCAAAACTCGCATTTAGAGTTCACGGTCTAAGTATGGGTTTTTAGAAACCCTGAAGTTTTAAATAGTTTCCACGTGATGTTTCAATAAACAGATCAGATGAATAAAGTATTAAAGTTTTATCCGTAAAACATGACCTTAAAACAGCAAATCAGCGCACTCTGTGAATGTCTGGGCCATGCAAAATCTGTGGCTGACATAGCATGGCGCTTGTCCCAATTGAAGTGGCATGGTAAAACGACAATAAGCAATAATTTGGAAAATGTGTCACTATAAAGCACATTTAAAACAAAAATTCTGCTGGGTGTATACGCATGAGCTAATATAGATTTGAGAGCTTTAAGCGAGAAGTTTACATCAACTCTTCATGAATGAAAGTCATCATTTGCCATCAGCAACTGAGGGTTTTGGTTTTAAAGCAATGGTGTTTCCTGTTCTATTGAGAAATTCCTTTGCTTGGTATATTCTTTTCAACAGAAATTATCTAACTATATTTTACTGCCTTTAAATAAAATATAATTTGTATTGTGTTAATGCATGTATTTGATTGAGAGTTAAACATTAAACATAATAGTGACTTTTTTTCAGCCTCAACATCCCAAAACTACATGTTATGGTGCTCAGTTGTTGAGTCAAATCAAGCATGTATATAACAAATAAGTCATCAGACATGAAACATTAGGAACTTTCCTTATTACTAGCTCATCCCTGAGATTATGCATCGTATCCAATGTGGTGACTATAGGCAATTGGATCATTATGCCGATTCAGATTTTCTGTATATATGATATGATATGGCATTTGTAACGCACCTATGCACAAGTGTTTCAGGGCGCGACAAGGCAAGGAAGGGGGAACAGAGGGAGGACAGAGACAATGATCTTACTAGACCAAGTGACATTGAGATTGCGCAAATGCAGGGCCAGGGGGGGAGTGGAAAAGTGCCAGGGGAAAGGGGAGGGGGCAGTGCTGTACATGGGATCAAAACAATAACAAGAAGTGCAGCCAGTGGCAAGTACAAGGGTAGGTGCAGACAGCAGGTGTCTAAAAGTGCATGCAGGGTGACTGTAGGGTTACAGATACAGACCCAAGTGCAAGGGTTGCTGGGAGGCAGTGCAGGTGTGCAACTGGGCAGGCAGGGACCTGTGCCCAAAATCAGAGGGTAGCCAGGTGACCAGTGCAGTATCAGACAGGAAATCAGCAGGGGAGAGGTAGAGAGAAGGCAGAAGCAAAGAGGAAGGTCTTGAGGTGCTTCCGGAACCATAGATTTAATGATTTAATAATAGAATTGCATCAGTTTGAGTGCTCTTTAATATCCATGTTTTCATTTTTTAGTGTTGCTAAAGTGTGGTTGATCTACGTTTTGAAGTGTTTTTATTTCGCTTTTATTGTTCTTCACTGGTTATATATTCCTATGGAAAGAGGAATTTTGTTCTTGTGCTCCAAATAGCATGTCGGCTTGTCTGACTACTTTGTCCACAAGGACCTGGAGCTCTGTAACACTGAATTCACTTGCAAGGCAATGGGGATAGGTGTCGGGTGCAAATCAATAAGCAATTGTAATAAGTATTTATTAATGTATTTATTTACAGGAGGAACAATGCTCTTTTGATCACTAAAGAATGTACAATAGATAAGAAATTAGATTTGCCGGGAAGCTGTGAGCTTCTTACAATGGGAGCTTGAGGGACATTCTGATCAGGTTGTGGAGGGGAGTAAATGGACATTGTGATGAATCCCAGGATGTCGACACTGCTTCCATGGAAGAAGCCCGTTCCTATGATTCCAAGGAGGTGAGGCCGCTATCCGATAGTCCCTGTGGGGATGGCATTCTGAGAGTGGATCTCATGGAACGGGAAAACCCCTATGGGACCAGTGGCGACTATAGTGGGAGAACGCAGTATCCACCTTGGCCCACCTGTCCTTCACCCCCACTCTCCTCAACCCTACCCTCCTATCCTATACATTTCTGTACTATGGAAGAAGTAGGAAGGACTGATACGAGGAAGAATAGGGATGATTAAAATGAAGATCTGAAGCAAGAAACTGTGACAAGGAAGATGCACAGAGCTGCACAGTTCACTCAGAAGACTATCTGAACAGTCTACTCTTCAGTCACAGATCATACTGGTTGGGAGCATAAAGACAGACAATGGACTTGTCAGATGCTCCGGGGAGGAATCACGAGAGGGACTGAGGCTCGGAGAGAAAGTCGGCAAAAGTAGATCCAAGCACGGAGACGATAAAGGGGCGATCTCTACTGTTACCGCTAAACAAAATGAGAGGCTGGCTGTGGGAAGTGTGAGCAGCACAGCCTAACAGGAACACGTGGTCCGATGAAGAGGGAGATGCTAAAGTGGGTTTGGAGCCATTGCGGCAAGTGGACAGGAATGTCAGAGAACCAGCAAAGCAGAAAAACACAGGGTAGCCCGCGACCAACCGGAAGGCTGCAGCAAGATCCTGGCGGTAAATGGATGGCTGAGCCTTTGGTTGGGGGTCCCCATAAAGTGAAGGAAACCCTAAAAAGCATGAAGACTGAAAAGTGGGGGAAAGAGGACAGCCCCTACGCAATCCTAAGAGACGGTTTACCAAGACACGGTAAAAAGGGAAAAGGACATATCCAGTGATAAGAAGGCATAATCTTCTTCATGGCAGTACTTGGAGTGAGGGTAACCCAGGACTGTCACATAAGAAAAAACACAAAGAGAACTGTGAGTGTAATATATCTGAAGACAGTACTTGGCAGGGAAGTAAACCAAGTCTGTATGTAACATTAATAGACGATAAACATAACTATGAGAAGAGTGCAAAGGAACACAGAGCTTGGCAGGCCTTTGAACCAAGTCTGTGTTTGAAACTAAGAGACCTGAGGAAGGAGGAAACCAGGTCTTCCAATCAGGGTTAGGGACCAACCACAGCTTGGAGGAATATTCAAGCCACTCTTCTTGGTTGCAGTGACTGGTAGGAGGAAACCAGGTCTGCCAACCAGAGCCAAGGGCCCACCTCAGCTTAGAGGAGCATCCAAGCCACTTGTGTTCTCTTCTTCATTGCAGTACTTGGTCAAAGGAAGCCAGATCTGCCAACCAGGGCCAGGGACCCAACGCAGTTTGGAGACATACTCAAATTCATCTTCTTTTTCATAGTGCCTGGTGAGAAAAGAACCAAGCCTTTTAATCCAAGTGCCGGGGGCTCGAGGGACAGAGAAGAGGAATTGTGTTACAAGCCTGAAGAAGGCTGGGGAAGGAAGATATCCCCTAGCAGTTGATGGACTGCAACAGAAGCCTAAGGAAGGCTGGGGAAGGGAGACATTCCCTTCACCAGTTAAAGGAACTAATAAACTCAGAATTCTCTTTTTGTCCAGGCAAAGAGAGTCATGCCTGTGGGCCAGGAAGACCTCCTTATCATTTAGTTTAAACTTAGCGTGTGAGCGACAGAGTTAGGATTCTGACATTGGACATTGAGACTTTTGCTTTCGACATCTTGATGGTGACATCTGTTATTTTGGTTGAGGCTGGGAAACCCCACTTAAAGTTAGGGTAAGATAGGCTTTTCTTTACATTTTCATGATATAATAAAGGTTTATGCCAACCAATATGACCCATCTGTGTCACAGTCTAATACTGCACCCTTACACCATACATAGATTAAGAACAACCAACATTGCACATTTTTAAGTGCAGGCCGATGTTTGGCCAGCTTTGCACGGGATGTTTGTTTGTTTTTTATTTGTTTTTATATAGCGCTACTGACCCAGGGGTATATGGGCGCTTAAGTATCAAGTTACAGGCAAAGGTAAGAAACATTTGTACATTTGTGCAGCATATGTAAAGTTACAAGAAAGCAGATACTGACAAGCAGACATAGTAAGGATGCAATCATACATTAGGCATACAAACATAATTGGTTATTTATTGAGTAACCAAGTGATGACCTTAGTTCTGAAAGGTTGGAAGGTAGGGGTGGATTTGATATCCAATGGGATAGTGTTCCACAGTTGTGAGGCTAGAACTGGGAAGCTGGATCCACCGGCTCTTTTAAGGGAGTATTTGGGCACCGTCAGTTGTAAAGTATTGGAGGATCTGGTGGTTCTGGTGTTCTGTTTTACGGTGAATTAATGTGACTCTGATGGGTGAAGTGCTTGAGTGGAAACAGAGGAAGTGAGGGGCAGAGGCAGGTTAGAGGCAAGGGAAAATGTTAGATAGCAGGCAGATGAGAGGTAGGTTAAGAAGGTAACTCAGAGGTGAGGAGGTAGACTTTTAGTTTGGTTTTGAACAAGTAGTCATGACATAATTGTCAATTTGTCAGGTAATCTACCGACGGCACAATTGTTACATAATTTCTCGCTCTCCCTGAATCATGGAATGAGGGGGGAAATGGTTAATGTCACTAGGGGATTACCCCATTTCCACCAGAGGTAACAGACATAAGCTGCAACTGGATTGCGAACATACATGTTATCTTTGAATCTTCAATACTGTAAACTCATGCATGTGCCTTGATATGCTTTCTTATAATCTTGTGCACTTTGTGATAGTGGTCCTGCTCTTGGGAAATGGTGTTCATATGATGCAGCCTTTGTGCCATCTCTGTGTGTCTGTGTTGCATCTGTCATCTTACACCAGAGAACTGTTTTGTCTCCTGTCTAGGTATGGTTTTCCTATACATTAGGGGACTTGTAGTGCAGTCTTTAATCATGTGGGTGTTTGTATTCCTTTCATGCCCAGATGTTGTTGTGCAGGGATTTGTCCAGTGGAGTAGTGCTTCTCAGGTGTTGGGTCAGAGAGCAGGTCCTTCTAGCACAGGGCTGTGAAAGGGCTTGTATTACATTATAATCACATAGGTGAAACCCCTCCCCTCATGGGTCCTACCCTTTGCACTTGTGAACCTTGTGTGTTGGATGTCGATTGCCTTTGTTGGGTCACCATATATACTGGTAGTGCAGAAGACCATGGCATCATTAGTGGAACCTGGGGAAGAGGGCATAGCAATGGTTCATATTGAGGTCTGCATCACAGGTCACCTGCATGTTAAAGAAATGCTGTTGTTTCCTGTTACAGTACACCTCTTCCAATACCTAGGGCCCCACCAACGTGACCACTATTATTCATTAGGATGTATCATTCAGCTTGCACCATGGCAGAAAAAGTCACTACACAAATATTAGAAGTTGATTAGATAATTTTATTCAGATATGCTGGTGGAAATTATTTAAAAATAGAAACCAACCCTGGCATTTGAATATGTTATGTTTTTACATATGACTATTTATTCTGGTAAGATTTGGCATATTCATTCATAGGAACAATAAGCTGAGCAAAAGCAGTACTGACAAAGGAAACTGTCACTGAGGGGTATTGTCACTAATTCAGTTTTTGAAAGACTGGCATTGATCGTTATTATCTCGGATTTTGGTGTGCACCAATCACAAGCATTTTACTCTCCAGCTCAAGACACCTTTAGAAATTCACTTCACTTGCCATTGAGGCTCCATGCCAAATGTGCGTCTATTTTCCCTTCTCCTATTCGTTTTTCCCAAAATTATTTTTTGTATATACGAAAGGGAGACATATATTCTCTACAGTTGCTTAAAGCACATCCTATGTTTGAAAACACCACCAGCCCAGTAGGCTTTTGGAATGAACAATTTGAAACAACTTTCTTTGTACATGAAAAACGCCTCTAAAATTGTATTTAGATAACAACTGATTATGTGAAATAAAGTGACCCAGTGTACTTTGAAATACACCATTTTACCAGTAATGTCCAAAACATCCATTGCAATGTGTCATCTACACAATAACCTGCCAAAATATCACTAAATTGTATTGTGCTTTCACCAACATTAATCCAGTTCACTTTAAAATGGAACATTCCTACAGCTTCTCCAGAATGTCAGACTCGCTTAGGGCATGCATGGTCATACTCTTAATGATTTAATGCAGCATATGGAAACATGAGAAGCAGGATTGCAGTGATAAAAAACTTATTTTTTTTAAAATTAAGCCTATACTTTGGAAACTCTGTTATAGTCGCACATTTTTGTGTGAAATCGGCTCTGAAGAAAAATATTAGGCCTCAAGTATATGCCGGTCAAGTGGCACAGCGAGTAGAGCGCTCGCTTTGACACACCGTGGGTAATAATAAGCAGCGCTCAGATACCCGAGGGTTCGTAGCGCTATATAAATGCGAAATTATAATAATAATGAATAGCACCCGTCTTAAATAAAAGAATCGAAAATACATATGCGGTCGAACAATGTACCATTTTGGAGAGAGTGTTTGGGAAATCCAGTCTGAAACCACTGTGGCTAATCAACCCTCTGCCCTCACTTTGCTTCCTCCTCCTCCTCCACATCAGGTTATTCTAAGTTGAAGAGTCGAAAGGAGGTGTGAATTTCCAAGGGCAGAGCAGCTTCTACATGACAATAGCTGTTACCTTGAAGCTTTGGCTCTTGTGAAATCTGATCCCCAGTGCAAACCCAAACCGATGGCATTCATTGAGAGACAAATAGTTTAAAAAAATCCTTATATTTAGGATGATAAAGTGAAGCAGCACTATTAACTTTATAATCTAAGCACATTTAAGGCGCACGATTATTTACTGTAATTAAACATTTCCATGGTTCCTTGTTTAAAACATAATTATATTGTGCTTAGTTTAACAATATAAATGTATTGCAAATAACAATATAAATGTATTGCAAATGCTAAAGCAAAAATGTAATCTTTCATGTCAAGTGTGTAACCAGTTTAAATATTGACAAGTGTGTGCATACTTTGCACCAAAAGAAGTTTGTAAAGAAACTGAAAGGTGTGTTTCCATTAAAGCAGTGCACAGTTTGAACTCGCCTAAAAAGGTAAGGTCTGTGAGGCATTGGTACAAGCCTAATTGAACGCCACAGTTGCGGAGCAGGACAATTTGACGTGGCCTGTTTTGTGCGGGCGATTCGCCATGACCGCTTTGGTGCAGGAGACTTTTGGGCGCCCCCATTTTGGCGCACCCATTTCAGCGCTGGAACATGTCGCCACAGGGATCTTTTGGTGCCAGGAATGCCGCATAATTCTTTTTTCTATATATGCTACACCTGCACAATATCGAACTTGTGACTTTCGGGGGACACAGAGATAGCTGCAGACAGCACCTTGACTCACGGAGCTATCATGCCTGCAATGCATCAGGCTAATATATGAAGTTACTTTGACATTCTGGAGTTTGTGTCACGAGAGACCAAAATGCCTATCCAAAAAAGCAATACTTTGCAGGAGGAGGCGGGTTCACAAGGCACACGTTGAAATGTACATGTCGCTTTGGCACCGGTGTGAGGCCCCCCAGGGACTGCGTTCAGGCTCCTGGCATGGTCGCAATAGGTCTCTGGCCCCTTCATCGTTGTGATCACCGACCCTTCAGTGGGCAAGTACCTTTCTTAACGATTTAATGTGCCTAGAAAGGGCCAACACAGCACCCCAAAGAAGAACACGATTGTTTCTGCGCATAATATAACCATTACTCTCTATTGTCAGGTATGGCATTTAAGACCAGCGTTTACCAAACAATTCCCGGTGTAATCTTTTTGATCGGGAACAGTTAATTTGAGCGCACACATTATTTTACAACTGAAAAAAGTGATCTCTAGTGGGAAATGTGAACTTACTAGGATTTATACAGTGCTCTGCTGTGATTTGCCTACTGCACACACAGAAACACACAGAAACGTGTGGGCGTGTGCACAGGCACACACGCCAAACATGACCAGACGTTGAGGTGGGATATTAAACGCTGAAATCAAATCGTGCATGGCGGGGCAGTGCCAGGGATGCGTGAATAAAGTGGCACACATCAACAGAATGCAGCGATCTGTTTGCACATCAGTGCTGCCCAGACTTGCAAGGTCACCCCCTGACCCCCAACCCCACAATTGGGGCAGAGAAAGGGACCGCATAATTGTCATTGGGGCATGCCTGAGCGTATATGTGCCCGGGGCCAATCGGAAAATTGATAAGATCATTGATATTGATATTTTATTTCTATCGCGCTCGTACACAAATGTTTCAGAGCGTGACAAGGCAAGGGAGGGGAACAGGGGAGAACAAAACAACGATCTTACTAGTCTCAGTGACATTGAGAACACGCAAGTGCATGGGAGGGGCGAGGGGAAAAGTGCATGGAAGGGGGAGAAGTGGAAAGTGCGGAGCAAAGGAGAAACAGATAAATAATAATATATAAATATATAATAAAGGCAACAAACAGTGGTACAGCAGCCGGCAAGTGCTGGGTTTAAGGCAGCAGACAGGGTAGGTCTGATAAGTGCGGGAAGAAAAAGGAGGGGACTGTATGGGTACAGATACAGTCCCCAGTGCAAGGGGTAGTGCGGGAGGGTGGCAGGGTGAGCAGGTACCTGGGCCCGGAGGACAGAGGGTGGCCGGGCGCACAGTGCCAAGAGAGAACAGATCAGCAGGAGAGAGGGGGAGCAAAGGCAGAAGAAAAGAGGAAGGTCTTGAGGTGCTTCCGGAACCTGAGCTGGTTCTCTTCAAGTTTTAGAGTGGCAGGGAGGATGTCCCAGAGGGAGGCCCCAGCCGAAGACAGACATCTACCCCAAGCTTGTTTATTTAAAAAATAACTGACCCGGAAGGGAGTCAGAGGTAGAGGAGCGAAGAGCTCGAGAGGGGAGGTATTTGCGGAGGGATAGCTGAAGGTATTCTGGACCCATGCCCCAGAAAGCCTTGTGGACAATGCAGAGGGATTTTAATTTAATCCTTGCATCTACTGGGAGCCAATGGAGGGATTTCAGAGCTGGAGAGATACGATCCCAGGGCTTGAGGCCAAAGACAAGTCTCGCATTCCTGTTCTGGTTTAGTGGCAGAGGGCAGAGAGTAGAGGCAGGTAGATTTAGAAAGAGGCTGTTACAATAGTCCAACCTAGAGAGAACCAGAGCTTCGGAGACCATGAGCTTCTGGGGGAAGGAGAGGAAAGACAGAGTACCTCTGAGGAGGTACAGTAGGAAGTTTGACTTTTTAGAGACCTCAGAGATGTGGGCGGAGAAGGAAAGTGTGGAGTTAAAGATGACCCTGAGGTTCTTAGCCTCACAGGTAGGGGTAGGAGGAGGGCCAAGAGAGGCCAGCCAGATATTGAGGGGAAAAGGATGGTGTAGGTGTGCCAATGAGGAGGTTCTCCATCTTGCTGACATTCAGACAAAGATCATTTACAGCACACCAATCTTGAATGGCAGTTAGGCAATCAGAGACGAGAGAGGGAGAAGAGGTGGCCGAAGGCAGCCTGAAAATTAGTTGAGTGTCGTCAGTGTAGCACTGGAAATTTGAGCAGAAAACGGCAATGCAGTGGGCGAGAGTTGCCGGGCAAGAGTTGCCAGGTATTGGTTGAAAAGCCAGGGCAAAGAGGTCAGACCCCTGGGGAACACCACAGGTAGAGAGGAAGATAGATGATAGAAAGGACCCAAGTTGGACATGGGAGGGTTGATCAGAGAGAAAAGAGGTCAGCCAGGCCAGAGCTTGATCAGTGACACCCAGGTTATCACGAAGAAGGTTGAGCAGGATGGTATGGTTGACTGTGTCGAAGGCAGAAGAGAGATCGAGGAGGATGAGGACAGAAGGAATGTTAGAGTCAAGGTTGGAGAGCAGGTCTACATGGATGTTCAGGAGAGCAGTTTCCATGCTTCTGGCAGCTCTGAAGCCAGACTGGTGGTCATGGAGACAGCCAACAGAATTGGAATAAAGGTTAAGCTGAGAGATGGCCAACTTTTTCAGGAGTTTGCCCAGTAAGGGAGTAATGGAAATTGGGTGATAGTTAACCGGACAAGAAGGCTCAGATGTGGGTTTCTTGAGAATAGGATGCACAAAGGGGTGCTTCAGAGGGGAGGGGAGGGGAAGGATCCTGAGGCAAAGGAGTGGTTGCAAAAATCAGCAAGGGCTGGAGCGAGTGTGTCAATGTGGTCCTTGATGGTTTTAGAGGAACAGGGATGAACCTGTTTTGACAAGGCTTTCATAGATCAGACTTGTCTAGCGACCTCGTCAGGGGAGAAAAGAGGAAAGGACGAGAAGGAGGGTGGAGGGGTGGCTGAAGCAGAGTCAGCAAGCACAAATGGAGAGGGGAGAGGAGGGGCAGAGGTGGAGAGGGTGGACAGGATGTCCTGTGTTTTTTAGATGAAGTGACAGACAAGGGCATTGCAAAGAGCCTGGGAGGCAACAGGAGGGGTAGAGACTGCAGCAGGGTTTTCCAGCTCCTTGCAGATTTTAAATAGCACGTCTGAGTTGTTAGATGCTGCAGAGACACAAGCTTGAATGTGTGCGCTCTTCTTGGTGAGGACAGAGAGACAGTATTGCCTTTGTAGCAGGCGACAGGCCATTTTGTCAGAGGATGAACAAGAAGCCCTCCATTTCCTCTCAGCCGCCCTACACTTACGTTTAAGTGTAGCTAGGTCAGAGCCATACCAGGAATTGAACTTGGCTTTGGACTTCAACCGGATCCTCATGACAGGGGCAAGAGCAGCAAGAGTATCAGAAATTGAAGAGTAGAGCAGAGACAGGTCTATGTCAGGATGTGAGACAGCCAGAGGTGGACGGGGGGAGAAAGTGGTGGCGAAAGCCTCAACTGACACACGCTTCATGGGCCGGATGTCCAAGGTGGGGGCAGTGTTGGCTTGGGGGGGGGAAGAGAGGGAGAGATGAGAGGAGTGGTCAGAGGGATGGAGAGGGGTAGGTCAGAGGAGATCAAGACATCTAGTGTGTGCCCTGCAGAGTGAGGGAGGATGGACAGGGAGAGGGAGTCGCAGAGGTCACAAAAGAGTACAGAGGAGGAACAAGGAGAGTCTAAATAGATATTGAGGTCACCGAGGAGGAGCAGTTGAGTGGTAGAGTCCAGGAGGGAGGAGGAGAGGTCCGCCCACTCAGAGAGAAATTAGGTGATTTCACCAGGAGGCCAGTAGATGGTAGCCACAGTAAGAGAATGGGTAGGAGAGAGAGAGCCTACAGACAAGGGATTCAAACGAGGGGTAGGTCTGAGTGGGAATGATAGAGGCAGGAATCCAGTCAGGAAAGATCAGGGATACCCCCCCACCGGACCGGGAGGATCTGGTGCGGAGAGGATCTTGTAGCCATCGGGGATTAGAGTGTCAAACCTCGTGACAGAGCTTGCCATGAACCATGTCTTAGTAAGACCAAGGACATCAAGGTCTAGTTCTTCAAGGAAGTGGCAGATGTCAGAGGAGTGTTTGACAGCAGAGCGAGTGTTGAGAGTGGCAATATGAAGAAGGTTGCCAGCCTTAAAGACCTTCCGGAGAGGGGTACAGATCAGAGATACGCTCTACGGAGGAGAAAGGGCCCTAGGAGGGGCAGAGGAGGAGGAGAGAGAGGGCAAATTAGCCAAGGGGGGAGAGGAGGGGACAGCAGGAGATGAGAGGAAATTGATGAGGCGAGGGAAGCGCCTATCAAAGTGGAGGAGATTGGCCTGAGGGCTTTGGACCATGGTGCATGTTTATAGGGAAGAGAGCATAGAATGTCCAATTCAGAACCTGGAACCCCGGCTTCTACTCCCGGCTTTAGCGCTTGACTAGCCACACTGTGTGATTCTTGACAAGGGTAGAATTGCAAATATAATGCATTATACAGGTATGCAGTGCCGTGTACCCATTTCCTCCCCTCTCGGTTTGTGAGGTCAAGAAACCCATTCCCTACTCAATCCACTCAAGTAGGAGAAAGTGTAGGCTTGCAATGAAAAAAGGCAACATATGTAACTTTAAAATAAATGGCCAGCAAAATTCCAAAGTGCGTAGTATGTTTACCCATATGCCACTGAGTGTTTTTAGATGGGTTATATCAATGCCAATTTCTGACAACCACAAAAACCGAGTCCCTAAAATGCACACAGCATTAACCTCCATTTGGCGTGAGGGTGTTTAAACGCGGCTGCAATGTCAGCCACGCCCAAACGTCCTTTGCGTCAAATCGGCATTACAAGAAAGGCTTATGCGCCAGAATGGGCACACCGAACTGGCTGCTGCGCCAAAGCAGTCGCGCCAAACCGGCCCACACCGAAACGGCGGCGCCAACAAGGTGTGTAATGCCACAGGTGGGTGGTGGGAGGTAAAAGATGGTGGGTGAAGGAAATATTTGTTTTATTTTATTAATTTTTACAACACATAACTAACCTTAAAATGACTAACAATTCCAAACACATCACAGTACACTGCGAAATAGAACATTAGGATGATATGAATGATGTATGCTACATGATATGATATGATATGGCATTTATAACTTGCCTATACACAAGTGTTTCATTGCGCGATGAGGCAAGGGAGGAGGAGCCAAGGGAGGACAGAGACAACGATCTTACTAGGCCAGGTGACATTGAGATCGCGCAAGTGCAGGCAAGTGGGGAGAGGAAAGTGTTGGTGCGAAGGGGGAGGGGGCAATACAGCACATAGGATAACAGTAAAGAATAAACAAACAATAAATAAAAAGTGCGGCCAGCTGGTGGCAAGTTCCAGGGTAAATGCAGACATCACGTGTCAAGTGCTGGCAGGGGGCTGTAGGGGCACAGAAACAACCCCTGAGTGCAAGGGTTGCCAAGGGGTCAGTGCAGGTGTCCAAATGGCCGGGGAGGGGACCTGGGCCCGAGATCAGAGGATAGCCAGGTAACCAGTGCAGATTCAGTTTCAACCCAGGCAATCAGCCGGAGAGAGAAGAAGAGAAAGCAGAAGCAAAGAGGAAGGTCTTGAGGTGCTTTCGGAACCAGAGCTGGTTCGCCTCAAGTTTGAGAGTGGCAGGGAGGCTGTCCCAGAGGGAGGCCCCAGCCGAAGAAAGAGATTTACCACCAACTAGTTGCTTGGAGAAGCAGCTGACCCTGAGGGAGTTGGAGGCGGATGCGCAAAGAGCTAGAGAAGGAAGATATTTAGGAAGAGAGAGTGGAAGATATTGAGGCCCCAGGCCCCAGAAGCCCTTGTGGAAAATGCAGTGGGTTTTGAACTTGGAGTCAGTGCAGAGTTCTCAGTCCTGGAGAGATACGATCCCTGGACTTGAGGCCAAGGACAAGTCTCGCAGTCCTGTTCTGGATGAGTTGCAGAGGATGGATGGAGAGTAGAAGCAGACAGATTTAGAAAGAGGCTGTTGCAGTAGTCCAGCCTAGAGATAACAAGAGCTCTTGAGACAGTGAGCTTCTGGGGGAAGGAGAGGAAAGGAAGAATACCTCTGAGGAGGTGCAGCTGGTAGTGTGATTTCTTAGAGACGTCAGAGATGTGAGAAGAGAAGGAGAGTGTGGAGTCGAAGATGACCCCTAAGTTTTTAGCCTCACAGGTGGGAGCAGGAAGAGGGCCAAGAGTGGCTGGTCAGAGAGTGACAGGAAAGGAGGGAGCAGGTGTGCCAATGAGGAGAATCTTGGTCTTACTGGCATTAAGGCAGAGATCATTGGCGGCACACCGCTCCTGGATAGCAGACAGACAGTCAGAGATGAGAGAAGGAGAAGAGGTGACAAAAGGGAGCCTGAAAATGAGTTGAGTGTCATCCGCATAGCAGCGAAGGTTGTGGCAGAGAGCGGCAATGCCGTGGACAAGAAGTGCAAGGTATTGGTTGAACAGCCAGGGAGAGAGGTTAGACCCCTGGGGAACACCACAGATAGAGATAGAGACAGAGGAGAGGAGGTAGTTGGATCTGGGAGGTTTGGTTGGAGAGGAAAGAGGTCAGCCAAGCCAGGGCCTGATCGGTGATACCCAGGTTATCACGGAGATGGTTGAGCAGGATGTCATGGTTGACCATGTCAAAGGCAGAAGAGAGGTCAAGTAAGATGAGGACACAGGGTGTGTTGTAATCGAGGTTGGAGAGCAGGTCTTCACAGATGTTCAGGAGAGCAGTTTCCATGCTTCTGGCAGCTCTGAAGCCAGACTGATGGTCACAGACAACCAACTGATTCATTTTGAAGATTAAGCTGGGCCAGCTTTTCCAGGAGTTTGTCCAGGAAAGGAGTACATAGCATGAGAACTATACCATCACATTATACATAGCATGCGTTGATGTACAATGGTTACTTTGAACATTCCCAGTTAAATAGTTCATGGAGCTATAAGAGTGAAAAAGTGACTAACTGAAATCTGGTGGCAAAATCTTGTTTTTCTCTATGCATGCCCCAAAATGCAGAGTGAAACGGGATCTGATGAACTACTCGCACCTGATATGAGAGACACTAACCCAAGAGTAATGAGATGGTTCCTAGATCTCCAATCATTTTGCTTCACCGTAGAACAGCGGATGGGGAAAGAACAGTGGAATATGTATTTTCTAAATTGATTCTCTAAACAGAGATGGGGAACCCACCACTGTTAGGGGAAGGGTATTTGACAAATCACAGGTATTCATCCCTTTTCCCCTAGTGGGAGACCCCCCCACTGTAAGGCTAGCGATATGAGCCCACTCCACAAGGTCCTTCCTAGGGGTTGAGGCAAGTGGAACCTCAGTGGGAGAGACATCTACAACACCACCAAACCAAGCCCATACAGACTTCAATATTTTCGCACAACTTCACTGTGAAGATGATCCATATTACCACAAGCTATCTCTGTAAGGTACAAAATTAAAAAACAATGGCAACTTAAATATCCTCACACACCATCACTACATTGACCTCTGTATCGCCATTGCACCATCACTTTGGGGACTTCAATATCATGACACAGCAAACCTGCAGAGACTTCATTAGAAGTGCACATAATGTTGGGACTATTCTCAGATAATTGCATATGTTTGGTGGTTAAAGGGGGCATTTTCCCATCTAGGAAAGCACCTTTTGATTTACAAACAAGATACTATTTTCAAAGTAAGGAAAATAAATCCACATAGCGCCAATTGCCTGTTTGGCATTGGCTCTCCCTATTGAATTGTGGATATTTCAAATTAGTTGCTCTGTAGCAATGGGGTTAATTCAATATGTACGTATGGCTGGCTGGCGTGCAGTGCCCAATGCTTGAAAAGGCTGGGTGACCATTTGGGGTCAGGAGAAAATCCTGCCTTCTCTCTGTGACTCTGTCTATGTCCCATCTGGCTGTGGTGGCTCTAGTAGCTCAACTGGTCAAGCGGTTCTCAGCCAATGATTTGGTCTACCTCTTCTGTGGTAAAACAGTGAGAGGGCTTACTCAGGGAAATTCCAGGTTTGGGTCTGTGTCTAAGCTAAGCAGGAAGTGTCTCATGTGGAGCCTCAGTTTGGTTGTAGTGAGATCAGTTGGAGCAGTTGTACCTATTGTGCCTTTAACACCATACTTTGTTTGTTACTGCCTTCATAAGAAGTTTGGGAATCATACTAGGAGAGAATTAGGAAGCAGCTTTGCAAGGGCATCGCCCCTAATGAATTGAGAAGGTGGTAGGTGGGTATGGGGAAGAGACCACTGAAAAACCCTACTCAGTCTTCCTCCAGGTAACTAAAGCCACTGGCCTAAGGGTCCTGGTAAGCTGGATTTCCTGGTCTCCATGCAGGTGTGGCTCATAGATACTGGGTGGCATGAAACTGGCCCACCACATATTATGGAGGATCAAAGCTAGCCCTGTGATAAGACTGGGTGCTTTCTATGCTGCGGCAAGCAGCTCAGTAAGTGAACCAGGTCTGAATTTAACTGCAAAGGGAAACAGTTTC
Source organism: Ambystoma mexicanum (assembly GCF_040938575.1). Taxonomy (NCBI): domain Eukaryota; kingdom Metazoa; phylum Chordata; class Amphibia; order Caudata; family Ambystomatidae; genus Ambystoma; species Ambystoma mexicanum. Next base: position 630,653,618 of record NC_090935.1, read on the forward strand.
TCTTTGACAGCTTTCAGTACCCTAGTGAGCATGCCCAATGGGCAAAACTAATAAGTGTTATTGTGTGGCTAGACTGGCCTGAATTGGTGCAGCCCACCTGCACATCTTTTCTTATTGTGGTATGGCATTTTGTGCCAGGCACCAAAGTTAAAGAATCATGGTCAGTGTTATTATATGTCTAGATTGCCCTACAATGGTGCAACCAGTCTGCAAATAGTTTCATACTGTGACATGGCATTTCTTAGTGGTATAAGGAGGTAAGCCAAAATGAGGGTTCTTAAGTTGACATAATAGCGTACATTGGTGATGGCAGTCTCTCATTGTGGCATTGCATTTTGTACTGTCACAGCTAACAGGAGTATGTTTCTATCTGGTAATACTGGCATATTTGGTGCAGTCTGCATGGACTTGTATGGGCACAGCCAGCATGACATTTTTTAAAAACGTGCAAATATTGTGCACAAAGGCATTGTGGAAATGAATTGGAAAATGCTTCTGTGCATTGTTGGTGACTTGCAGTCATTGGAAGTTGTCATGTGTTACTATACAAAATCGATTGCAAACTGTGTGGCTTTTTACCCAATTGTTTACTCTAAGTGTGCTGTAAAATGCACTATTTTAGCCTATTGTATAAAAAAGATTTTCAGGGAAGGAACCCACACGAGTCCCCCTTTTGTTAGTTCCTGATCCCTCGCTACACCTAGTCACTCCACCATATTCGTGGGAAACATATACACCCGTCCAATAAAAAATTCTTACCAGCCATCACTGTCCCTAGTGTACCCGCTAGCTCAAGGAACAGGGTCAGGACCCTGCATTTTTCACAATATAGAGAAAACTGTTGACATGAACTAATCAGATTAATATTGTATTAGTTTAGTACAATAACATGATCACTGAGGATAGAATCAAAATATTTCATTGCAAAATCTGAAACGTAGATAACACTGACATTTACTTGCAACTTTCCCATCCTTTTCTCTTACCTGCGCTCATTTTCTTTCTTCCAGCAGATTAAGGTCTGCATACCTTTGGTAGGTTCATGGTATGCGACCCCATGGGCAAGCATATGTGTTCTACTGTGCATATCACTGTGCTGGCAATTTGGCACAGTATAAACCATGATCACATAACATAGCATATAATGCCAAAACCTTGCATATTACAGTACATACCTTTTCTGATGTTCACCCACCCGTGACATCCAGTGCATCCTTCCCTTCAGTGCTAGGATTCCCAAAGCTCTGTCATTGAATGGATCCCCCATTTTTATAGTGGGGGGATGGAAGACAGGTGTAGATGGGGTCAGCAATATACGTTTATGACACTCAACTTTTAACTTTAATAATGTAACCTACTTCTTACCTGTCTCCAGCAGCCCCCACTTGCCTAAGATATGCCAATTCTAGAAGGGGCCAGTTATCCTTTAACAGAATGGACAACTGGTTCGGTCAGAGTGGGCCAGTTTCATAAGTTACTACACTAGGCTTCACCAATGTTACTAAGCAAATATGTTTGCAAACATGTTAGTTGCAGCATATTTTACCACAGAGACCACCTTGGTTAATACACAAACAGTCTGTTCTGGATAGTGATGAATTGTAATGTGTGATTGTGGCCCACTTTTTCAATGGTGCCTGGACCAATGTTATGCCCCAGTCTGAACCTGACATGTTGCACCACTGTGGGAAGTGGATAAAAATGCAAAAACCTCTTTGTAAGAAACACAGGGATATGACTTTTAGCAGACAGAAAAGTAAAGGCAGACAGCAAAATGCTGATGTACAATTTGTTTAGTTGATCTTAAGCTTTTTCCCTTCTCCCAGTACACCAGCAGACTTTTACATTTGTATATAAAAAGGGGTAATCACACAATACTATTTACATTATTAACCTACCTAAACAGCTGAATTACTAAAAACAGTACAGAAAAGAGTCCTTTTAAAATATAAACAGTTCTTCCAAAAAATAAAAGTCCTTAAAAATATATGCAAATGCTTCCATACAGTGTGCTGTAACTATGTATAAAAAACATTACTTGTGAGCCAGTCAGGCCAGCGTTGTCACAAGGTCCTTTCTGCTATGGGTATTTCTCTTCCTCTGTGTTGTGATGGTTCTCTGTCAGGCTAGCAGCAACAGCATGTGTGATGGGTCCCCAAAGTTTCTTTTGGATGGGCAGTTTATGCCAGGTGCAGCCCAGCATTTATGGCAGTCTGGGGGCAGGGGCCCAAACCAATACTCCACCCAGGCTGCATCTGCCAGATGCAGCCCCGGCAGTCTCGGAGGCCTGTCTTGGCAGGGGGCAGGCCTTAAATCATTACACAGCGCTCCCCTCTCTACTGGAGAGCGCCACACCTGACAATGGAGGGCGAGAGGGGGGGCAATGACTGGGGGCGTTCCCCACACATAGAGCCATGTGGAGCCAGGCCACGGCAGTAACAGGAGTACAAGGAGGCAGTCGTGGGTTCTGGCACTCCCCTACCTGTCTGGGGAGAATCACTCTTTCAGCTCGGGCCCGCAGAGGTGAAAAAGAACTAGCAAAGGTGCAGGGAAGAGTGCTGCTCAATACTCCTCAGTGGAGGTTCAGACCAACTGTCTTCAAGGCGCTGTGCTCATGCTGCAAACCTTTTCCTTTTTAAAGAATCCCTGTGTGGCATCACGTGCGGGCGTCTTTTACTCTAATTTGTTGCATGCTTCTCCCCATTAAAATATCCTCAACCTTGAGGATAGCCATGGCCTGAATTATAAATCATTCTGGCTAGCAACTTGCTCCACACACCTACCACTCCCCACACGACTTGAGACTGGGTGATCTGCTCCTCACTGTTTCCTCCCCTGATTGTTTGGAGATCCCTTTCCCACCCTCCCCCTCCGAATACCCTAACAATAATAATAATAATAATAATAATAATAATAATAATAATAATAATAATAATAATAATAATAATAATAATTGAGCCATGATTTAGATCTACAGTCCACCTGCCACAGTACCCCTGAACTCGTAGACACCTGCACTAAAGAAGAAAGAATGGAAAACTGAGGATCAGGCAATGGGAAACTCACATTGGACCCATGGTGAATCCTAAGTTAGTTTCATGACAGTCCTGCTCTCCCTGGTTGCAGGATGAAGATCAGCCGGTGCCTCATCTAGAGTTTCTTCCTGACCCAGCGATCAACCCTGTACCAAGTCAGGCTCCCTATATTCCAGTGGAGGAATGGGTAAGGGTTCCCTGCCACATCCAAGTTAGCAGGAGCAATGGGATCAGGATTAGACTCGAAAGAACACTCCCACATTCGGGTTCACGTCCTCTTCTCTCACTACCGGTGTCAGCTCAAACTCATCCTGACTTGGAGCAGATGGTTCCGGTGCAAGCTCTTGATGTTTCTTGGCTGTCTTCATACCCACAGTCAGTAGACAGGCAGCACTACTAATTGATGCTCAATGTTGAATGGTTGAGACTCCCACTTGTTACTCAGCTTGTTCTGTCCACTCTTTCCTAGGCTGTGGATCAACACACAATCACCAGGTGGAAGACTTGCATCAATGTGCAAGAGTCAAGGCAACTGAGGATCCGTGTAACCCAGAATTGGTTTCAGGATTCGAGGAGCTCAAGTAGTGAGGATCCGCTTCAGCTCCTTGAATGCCTCCTGGCATTAGTCGGTCCACCTATCATCAAAGGGCTCATGTGGATGGTGTAAATGGTCTGAAGAGTTGATGGCAGTCCTGCGGCTCCTCTGGTTAGGCAGGTATCCTTTGATGAGGTCCACAAGCGGTTGCACGATATTGGCATATCCCACAACAAATCTCCAGTAGCAGTTAAAGAATTCAAGGAAACTCTGTAACTCCTTCAAGTGACCAGGTGAGGAGGGATTCCGTCTTTGCGGGATCTACAGGAATGCTGTCTGCAGAGATGATGATTCTGCTGTATTTGATGCTTGTCCAGCAAAACTGGCACTTGTTCACACTGACCTTTAGCCCTAGCTCCCTTAGGCAGTAATTCTGCCAAAAATGCCCCATAGAGTCCAATGGACACTGAAAAAATGGGAACATACTCCGCCACCCCCATGTGTAATCCACCGGTAAATCTGCCAGACCAAGTGGCGGTAACGGTAAGTCCAGTGGATTTACAGACAGAATACCGCTCAACTCATAATGACCCCCATTGTCAGGTGAGATTTCGTTCAATTTCTGATTTAGCCGTGTACTAAGTTAAGATTGATGTAACATTACCATTACATGATTTCATGTTAACATAAAACACACTCAGGCCTATAAATACCTTCTTAAATGATTTTAACATCTTCACAAAACCTCTCTTTTACTTCCTTGAAGCATTATATATCTGTAAGGCATTTAATGTCAAGGAGCCCGCATACGAAATGTTTAATATCATAATACATCTTCATTAAGGAGACTTCAACATCATCACACACTATCCATGTGAGGACTTCAATATCATCACATATCAACCCTGTGGGAACCTCAACATCAGCACACACCACTCATTTGAGGACTTAAATATCATCACATATCAACCCTGTGGGGACCTCAACATCAGCACACACCATCCATTTGAGGACTTAAATATCATCACATATCATCCCTGTAGGGACCTCACCATCAGCACACACCATCCATGTGAGGACTTCAATATCATCACATATCAACCCTGTGGGGACCTCAACATCAGCACACACCATCCACGTGAGGACTTCAATATCATCACATATCAACCCTGTGGGGACCTCACCATCAGCACACACCATCCACGTGAGGACTTCAATATCATCACATATCAACCCTGTGGGGACCTCAACATCAGCACACACCATCCATGTGAGGACTTAAATATCATCACATATCAACCCTGTGGGGACCTCAACATCAGCACACACCATCCATTTGAGGACTTAAATATCATCGCATATTATTCCTGTGGGGACCTCACCATCAGCACACACCATCCATGTGAGGACTTAAATATCATCGCATATCATCCCTGTAGGGACCTCACCATCAGCACACACCATCCATGTGAGGACTTAAATATCATCACATATCAACCCTGTGGGGACCTCACCATCAGCACACACCATCCATGTGAGGACTTCAATATCATCACATATCAACCCTGTGGGGACCTCACCATCAGCACACACCATCCATGTGAGGACTTCAATATCATCACATATCAACCCTGTGGGGACCTCAACATCAGCACACACCATTCAGTTGGAGGATTCAATATCATTGCATACCATTTCTATGGGCCCTTGAGCATAATTACATACTATTCTTATGTGGCCTTCTATACAATGACACACCATCCCTGTGAGGACCTCTATCATCAAACAGCATCCCAGTGGGGACCTCAACATGACCACACACCATCCTTTTGGTGGACTCAGTACCATCATATCAGCTCTATGGGGACTTCAGCATCATTACATACTATTCATATTCACATACCCTTGTATGGCCAATTGGGTGCATCTCTGGCTTCATTTGCATCACCTGAATGCATTTTCCTTCCCCTTTTGGGTATTTTTGGTTAAATTGGGCACTTTTTTTGGCAGTGTTTCGTTCGGTATTTTAACCTGAAGACAGGATGGAATTAACATTTTTATTTCCAGCGCTAATTCCACTGGACAATTTAGCCCCGGGGGAATTATCACTGGTTTTCATTACTTATTCCTCCAGCGCTAATTTCTTCAGGGTTAATTCCACCAGAGGAATTAGCGTCCATTTTCAATAACCCTTATATCAGCAGATTGATCAAAGTGGCGGCAATTCCAGTACTGCCACTTTTTCCCCTTAGAGATCAACTTGTAATGAAACCAAATGAGTATCAATTAAACATCAACCTTGTGAATATTTTTCTAATAATCAGACAAAATGTGATGCCAACATTCAATTAATTCACACATAATTCAGACTATAGACAAGATGACATCCGTGCACATAATGTGTTGTCTTGACAGTGTAGAATTCAATATTATCACACACCACCCCTATAGGGACTTCAACAAAATCACAGAAAAATAAAGAAGTAAAGTAAGTCACATTGTGATTCGTTTGTTACAAAAGTAGCCAATGCTTGAAATGAATCTGGAAGTGTGTTGTGCAATCAATGACGGAAGACTTACATAGCATATCAATTATATCCAATTCTGCAAACATACAAAATACACAAAAAACAGCGTAATTTCATTATTTTACATTTAAACGCAGAGTTCAGGCCATTTAAAACATAATTGTATTTGTGTATAAATGGTTCCCATGAATCTGCTGTCTGCTGCCTAAGCATGTATGGCATCCGATTTATCAAGTGTGTTTAAATTCCTGTCCGTGTGTTGATGACTGCAATACCACACCCAGCCTGCGGGGGCAGAGCTGAGTAAAAAATCAACACACCAAAATAAACACAGGTCCCCACAAGGCCATTTTTTTAAAAGTTATAAAAATTGGCACAGACGACTTTTAAGTTGTTTTAAATCATTTGGAAGGCATTACCATGTGGGGACTTGGGTTTAGGTCCCCACAGTGAAATCAAGTCCCCACAGCGTGTGTGTGTTTTCATACCCAAGTCCCCACAAGGATAGTAACACAAACTCACACACACACACACACACACACACACACACACACACACACACACACACACACACACACACACACACACACACACACACACACACACACACACACACACACACACACACACACACACACACACACACACACACACACACACACACACACACACACACACACACACACACACACACACACACACACACACTCTGATCACTCTCATAGGATTCTCTAAATTACATCACCCACTCATGCATCCAGGAAGGCAATATACAACAAATACCTCTGCTTTAGTGGTATAGATAGAATAACAAATATAGCATGTTAAATTGTTCACCTAGTGAATTTGATAATCGTTACAGTAGGCTATAAAGAGACATCTATGCTTTTGATATTACTTTAATCATAGTAATATAACATGCACATTATTAAAATGTAAATACTCTAGTGTTGAATGGAAGCACATTATTAGTTTTAGGAATACTAATAGCAGCCCATATCGTGACATATTATTTCTTTTAATCGTATTAAAATGGAAAGAAATGATACACTATGCATTACAATATTGTTCCCAATCTTTATATTTAGCACATTTATCATATACAGAAGTCCCTTTTCAATTTACATGTTAGAAATAGCTTCAATATGGTGTCGCCTGAGGAATTCTAGTGATTTGCACGTCCCCTGATATATTTCTGGGAAAATGTTATTCATTGTTTTCTAATCTTGCCTTTCATATATAATTATTGCATATTTATCAGCTGGTACAAGTCTCTATTTGTTCTTAAATAGCGATTTGAAGCTACAGTTTTGAAATAAATGTGATGAGGAATAGCACAGAAGAATCAACCTAACAGGAACATGTTGATACTTTAAAGCTCCTTTAAATATCAACAATATTGGTAAGTGCTATTTACATATATATATTATGACGCTTAACAGGCAAGTCTAATGCAATTCCCAATTAGGTGACCGTCCCCTCACCCTCTAGTTTTTTATTTTTCTAGGCAATAGATATTAATGATCTAAAGTTATGGAAGAAATTGTATAGCAAAAGATGAAATCAATACCAGTCACACATTTGAAATGAAGAAGGATTTTTTTCCAATAAATATTAGTAAGCATGCCAAAATCAGTTACACAACTAATTTGCTTCAAATTTTCAAAACTATTTATTCTTATGAAATAATGTCATCCTCTTTTGTCCCTAACTCCACTGAATGAATAACTCTAATTTTTCTCAACATTATATTCCGCACTAAATAACTTATACTGGTAAGACGATTTTAATTTATTTTGTCTCATTTCATTCATATGACATTTATTGTATTTTTTTTATACTTTAGCAATAGGCCCCGAGCAAGGGGTGCATTACCACTTCAGGTAATGCCCGGGTCCATCATTACAGGCCCGAGTGAAGCGAGGGCCTTAATGAAGGCCCCTGGGCATTACCTGAAGTGGTAATGACCCCCTGAGGGAGGCCTATTGCTATTTGTACCCCAGCCCATAAGACCTGGGAACTAAAAGTATTTTTTTTCTGTTCTGAAATACTCTGGCGTTTTGGAAACAGAAAACAAAATGTAAAATAAATGGCTCACGGGTAAGGGAAAACAAAGTCCCTTTTCCCTTATCATGGTAGTCAACAAAAAAATGGCCGGCATGGAAACAGGAAAAGGGACTACATGTAGACCCTTCTCTCTTTCTATGGTGCCCATTGTGCCCATTAAAAAAGTAAACGAAAGAAATGGCCACCATGGAAATGGTAGAAGGGACTCTTCCTTTCCATGACGGCCTGTCGCAGATCGGGAGTGGACCCGCTGGGGACAGAAGAGTTCCCAGCGTGTCCGCTCCCGAAATGGACTTAAACGAAGGTAAGTGGGGATGATGGGTGGGGAGGGAATTCTGTGGATGGGGAGGAGGGAGGAGAGAGGGTAAGTGGGACACCACTTACCTCATTCCCCGGTGAGGGAAGATGGCGGCCTCCAGCCAAGAGGTAGCTCAGAGCCTCCTCATTGGCTGAGAGGCTGCCACACCCCCTGCCGGGTACTAATGAAATATAGTGCAATTCTGAACAATGCTTAAATGAACTGCTTATATTCACCAAACCTCTTTTTGACCACCTCAGCGACTTGGGTGTCACTTACACAAACTATGCGGATGACACACAAATCCTCATACCACTGACAGGCTCCTACATCCACGATTCGAAATCGTTAAACCAAATTTACCAAACTATCCAGGCATGGACGACCCAACATGCCCTCTGCCTTAATGATGAAAAGACCGAGATCCTCCTCATCAGTTCTCAACTCCAACTAAAAAAACTTGACAATTCCTATGAATCCTTCATGATAGACGGCATTAACACGTATTTATCTTGACTCTACACTCACTCTCCCAAGACAAGCCAATGCCGCAGCCACTGCAGCGGCCTAGAAATCCAAGCTCATCAATGCGTGCAGATCCTTCCTATCTCCAGCCAGCTGCACTACCCTAGCCAGATCCATCATCCTATCCAGATTGGATTATTGCAATGTCCTCTACATCGGGACTAATAAACGTAACATAAAGAAATTACAGTTAATTCAAGACAATGCACTAAGAGCTGCACTGAATATCCCCAAAAACAATCACATCAGCGAGACTATGCGCTCTGTACACTGGTTGCCAATACAAGACTGGATCCTTTTCAAAACGCTCTCCTTGACTCATAAACGCATCTCGCAATCTGCCCCTAAATACCTTGCTAATAGATTTTTACTAAACAAACCTAACAGACCTATGTGCAGTGCGTACACACTGTTTGTACTCACCATTCCCAAGTACAAACCTCAGAAAGCAGGAGGCATCAGCTTCAAGTGCTAGCTGCTAAACATTGGAATGCTCTTCCAACAGCTCTAAGATCTGAAGCCTCCTTCTGGACTTTCCGAGAAAAAAAACCTGAAAACCTGACTATTCACACTAGAACAACACGTCTAATCCAGCCTACATACCGCACCCTCCATGAAAACTACGAAACGTGCTTGCTACCCCATTCTCACTCTGCGCACAGCCACACACCCTCATCTTCAACTCACTGACTAATGTAACCAACTAAGGTAACCAACTGTTCCTGATAACCTGCAAGCAATTAATGATAATATTATGTCTGTACAACCTTTAGATTGCATAACAATGTATTCCACCTCTCTAATGTAACTAACCGCTATTTGACAATGATAGCATTATATATCTACACACTTTTTAAGATTGTCAGCGCCCAGATGCCCCACGGTTAGGCGCACTTCGCAAATGCCAAAATCAATAAATAAATGAATAGCAAGTGTAACTCTTACTTGGCGAAGACCTGATTTTGTCATATAATATTATACTAGTTTAGATAGATGTACGTAATATAATAGATCATTTTCAAATGATAATGATCGGTTGTCCATTTTTTTGCCCTTTTGATAGCATTCAAACTTGTGAAGAAACCTTTTGGATGTATTATGTAAGATGAGATCTCTGATGCAGTCTTGGATTAGTGCTCAAGTGACTCAAGTGAACTTTCTAAATGTTAGACTTAAAATGCAAAAAATCCATTCTACCGAAAATACATTTTTCAAGGAAAGTTTTATTTGGTTATTATTTTACTATTTCATTCATTTTTCAAAGAAATAGTTCACACACGATATGTTGATAATTTGGTGCACAGAACATTAATAGGCTTTAATGCAGTTATTTCACCTATCTGCATAGAGAGAAAGCACATTTGTTCTCCTTCAGTTTGAAGTTAAACCAAATATGTAGCCGATATTAAATGGATCTTTTAACATCCATTACTTATTAGTAAAATCGTGTGATGCCTGTGGAGAAATGTGTCCTTGATAGCTTGATCCTGCCTGACACATTTGTTCTTCTGCCTTCACACTTCACTTCAGTATTTTCTAAGTGAGAGAGAGAGAGAGAGAAAGAGAGAGAGAGAGATAGAGAGAGAGAGAGAGAGAGAGAGAGAGAAAGAGGGAGAGAGACTCTTTGCCAATGATTAGATGAACTCCAAATCAAACACACCATACACAAATGCAACATCATCATTCACTGAAATGTAGGTGTCTACATCTGTCTGACCTTGTGTTAGCTATTACTTGATGTCAACAAGATCGTTGTTTTGTTCTCCCCTGTTCACCTTCCCTTGCCTTGTTGCGCTCTGAAACACTTGTGTATGAGCGTGATAGAAATAAAATATCAATTCAATTCAATTCAAAGACACAGTTCGCATGTATTCCTGCTTTACGTCGGACTTTTACTCTTAGCCATATTTGCATTTCATATTTATTTGGATAGGAATTAGAACATTGAGAAGACACTCTTTACAAAAGCATGTCTGACTGCCTGGGCCATGTTGTGGTCGAGTGCCTTGCATTGGTAGCTCAGGTTAGGGACATATTAAATAGTGAGATGTGGTAAGGGGGCATTGAGACATTAAGAGGGGTGGCAGCACTGAGATACAGTTGCAACAATGAATGTAATAGGATTACAAATGTGGGAGAATACATGCAGCATGTGTCAAGATGAAGATTGACCTTATTTGCATCTAGACACTTGTGAGACAATACAAAGGGGATAGGAATGTGAGATGACAACACGAGACAGCTGGCTGCTCCTTCGAGAGACATGCAGTGCCTTCTCAGGGCACTCTCTTGAAGCCATGTAGTTTAGGGATGATTGCTGTCAGGGGTAGAGGGTTCCAGTAGCGGGGAATGTGTAGGATGAAGAAGCGAGAGCCGAGGTGGTGCAGCAAGGTCAGGGAAAGAGAGGCTGGGGAGGGTTTGAGATCTGAGAGTGCGAGACAGTGAGCAACACGAAATATAGTTAGCCCGGTGAGGGTCATATCCCATGGACTCATTTGTAGACAAGACAAAGGAATTTGTGGAGTAAGCAAGTGCCCATGGCCAGTTATGCTGCCTTGAGCAAATGTGCAGAGGCCAGTGTGTATCATCATGAGGGTGAAGAGGATGCTGGTAGTCACATTAAATACATTTCTCGCTCTGGGCATGTCATGGGGAGACAGGCTCGGTAGCTAAGCCTGCTGAGAAAGAAGCTGGAGCTATCCGTCTTCCTGGAGTGAAATCGAAGAAGAGGAAGACTGTATATTGCTGAGGAGGTCAGGCCTGAGCACCGTGTCGGATTGTTGAAGTCTTAGATCCATATCCACGAGAATCCCCATGTTGCTAGCCATAGGGAATGGTGAACGGATGTCAAGAGTGAAGGATACAGGATAGCGGTGGATCAGTTTCTGGAGGAGTTCTGCATCACTATTGCAGTCAGGCAGTCTGTGATGCAGGAAGACAGTTTCAGGAGAGAAATATTTGTATTCCGCTGCAAAGTGATGAAAGAAGCACCCAAATGATGAGTGGAGCTTACCAAGGGATGAGGTATACATGTTTGTATTTCCAATGGTGAAACTAGACAGTAGGGTTTGTGTATGTGCAACAGGAAGACTGACTATGACTGATCCCAGTGCTTCTTATCTAAAGTTAATTTTTTTTTTAATGTTTGTGCATGCCAGAATTTTGCATGTTGTACTGTTATTGTTACCTAGGTTTTCCTGTATGGAGCTAGAAAGGTTTTCTATTTAGTTTGTCATGCCTACGCTTCTAACACTGCAATAAAAGGTGCCATTAATCGGAATACTCATGGACAGTACACTGACACACACATCTTTCCATACCTAAGCTTCTCACACAAGACCCTCACCATAATGTCACTGATACTGTCATGAATAGTCCATGCAAAGAACAACGCATCCAAAACATGACAGCAAACATTTTTTTAAAGAATATACAGGAGGGAAAACAGCATCCCAGCTTTGAGAAGCATGCACTGTTTAGCTGTGAAGAAAAAATCCACTTCAAAGCACTGTACATCACTCAAAGAACACTACATGGACTCTGGCAAATCCAAGGGTACTGTCATTTCTTCCATGGGTGAAGCCTCTTTCCATGAGGCCAGGAAGTCCACTACCCGCTAGTCCACTACCCGATAGTGGAACTGAGTGGGTGGATCTTGTGGGAAGGGAAACCCTTCATGGAATTGGTGACAACGGTCCTTGAAGAACACAGTATTCATTCACCCCTTTGGTGTCCCCACCTTCCTTAACCCTCACTCAAGTCCCTTTGATCTCACCTCCACTATTTGTTATAGTTTAGCAGAGGGCATCCTTAATAAGACTGAGATGAAAAAGAAGGAGACTTACTCAAGCCTGATGCAAAATATCACTGGGACGAGGAAGATGAAGCAAGGATGTGAAGGCCCACTGTGGAACCTACACATGTGGTGCAGCTGCCCAAAGGGGAACCTGATGGTAAAAAGGGAAGAAGGATTCATTAGGACATCGAGAAGCCAGCCCTGGACAAATAGCGAAGGAGAAGCTGGTCCCGTGTAGAGAAGCCAGACCTGGAAGAACAGGGAAGGAAACGCTGTCCCTTACAGAGGAGCCCAAAGACTGGAGGCTGTGACGCAGAAAGTCATAGGTATTCGAGAGGTCCTAATGAGGCAAACCTGACCGGTGGCAGAGACACAGGAAGCCAGACCAGAGAAAACCGACCAGGAAAAAAGATGCGGACAGCGGAAGACAAGAGAGAGATGCTGGAACTGCAGAGCTGTGTGAAGGAGAACGCTGAGCGCAGCGAGAACAGAGAAGCTTTGTTCCACCTCCAGAAGAGACTGGAGACAGCCCTAAGAATTCCCAAAGGTAAGGAAAGGGCGGACCGGTCAGATGGGGGCATTGAGGGAGCTGAGAAACATCATGAAAACATCCCAAAGAGCCCAAGCGGGTGAAAGGGATCCTATACAATTTCAATACAAGCTTTGTAAATCTTATAAAAACACCCCGAAGATTGCAAAGAGATGAAAAATGAATCATACAAATATATACAAACTTTATCAACCAAATAAGAACATCCCGAAGAGCACAAGATGGTGAGAAAGATAATGTACCATATAATATGAACTGTGTGAAGCGGATACAAATGCCACGAGGGGTACAGGAGAATCACAGAAGAAGCATACAGTTAGACACAAACCTTGAGAATGCACCTAGGTGGGACATTTCCTGGCAGAGAGTATGCCAGGTCTGTCCAAGCGACACCAGGTAAAGAAGGGACACGTATCCCACCAAGACAAATGAACAGGCTCTGGGATTCAGATTAAAAAAGGCAAAGTCTACCAGTGGAATGCAGAATGGTCAAGGACGCACCTCAATACAGGAAGAATTATAACCAGTGTGCTGGAGCCTAAAAACAAATGTCTTTTGAACTGAAAGGTGTGAAAATCAAGTCTAGTAGGTGAGTAGACTAGATTTAGGGGGTCATTACAGGTGGTGCGGTCTGGAACAATGCACTGGTATTTCAGATTACCAGCACATTTTACGGACCCCACTACTATGAAAAGCAATGCCAGTAACAACAATGGTGGAGACAGCATCCTCTGTGCTACTGTCGCCGATAGCACAATGAACATTAACTACCGCCCCATCGCAAGCCATGCCAGAAACACCAGCACCACAGTAACAAGGCAGCATCATGACATCGGTTTTCCCAGAAACACTGGCACAAACATGCTGGAACCACTGGGAAAACTGTGCCGGAAACACCGGCACAGTGGAGCAGGCATTAACCAGGCCCAGCTAGGGAGGAACAGGCCACAGGTGCACCAAGTAAACCCAGCTGCATACAATGAGCACTAAGACTGCTGAAAAGGACCACACCCACACCACACACACTGGCCAAAACAACCATGCTGCCCCTCGTAGCAGTAGCAACGGACCTGGAGGTGCTGCATGCAGGAGTGCAGCTGTAAGAGCAGGAGCTGCATCATTGGCAACGGGATGGCAGTGGAGGAGGAGGAGGAGGAGGACGAGGAGGAGAATCATGATGAACAGTGTCATCTCTTCCTTCGGAGTGTCACATCACTTCTATGCAGATGACACTCAGCTCTTTCTCTCTTTCTCGCCCTTCACACCAGACATTCACGCCACTCTCTCTTCCTGCCTTACTGCCATTAAGTCATGGATGACCTCTCATTTTCTCACCTTAAACACCGGAAAGACGGAAGTTCTTTTCTTTCCTGCTACTACTCTTCCACCTCCTTCTCCGTCTATTGTCTTTCCCCCATCGACCCTGCTGATCTCCCCTACTGCCCATAATCTCGGTCTCTATCTTGGTTCTAACTTCTCCTTTAGCCATCATATCTCACTTACCTCTCATGTATGTCGTTATCACCACTTTAATATTCTCAAAATATGTCCTTTTCTCACTTTTCATGCCACCAAGCCCTTGGTCTCTTCTCTAAATTGTTCTTGACTTTTCTACTGCTCTGTTCTACTCTTTGGTCTTCCTTGCACTTGCCTAGCCCCACTCAAATCAATGTATCATTCCTCCATCCGCTCGCTTTGCTTATTATCCTATCGTCCATCTCCTCTTCTCTTGAATCTCTTGGATGGCTCTCCTTTCATTCTCAGCTGAAATTCTATTTCCTCTGTTTAGTATTCAAATCTTTATATGGCCTTGCCCCTGATTACCTTGCTTCTCTTCTTTCATTTTACTCTCCTTCTCGTCCTCGTCGCTCTGCTGGACTCTTTTTACTTATTGTTCCACGTGCCCCCTGTGCACAATCTCACTTTCGATCTTTTCAACTGCTGGCCTCTCTCCACTGGAACCTTCTTCCACTATCCCTCCGATCTATAACCTCTTTCACTCTCTTTAGCTCCTCCCTAAAATGTAACCTACTTCAGTCTCATGTTTGATTGCTAGTGGCTGCTCCCGAACACAATTGTTTATGCTGATTTTAATGTACTGTTGACTGTTTCTTTGTGAAGCGCTTTGGTAAAAAGCGCTATATAAAACTCAATAAAATACAAATACTAAACAATGTCATGCAATTGGTGACCCAGAGGTGTGAACCAATACCCTTCACAAGGGCCACACCCTGTGTCCTGACTGACAGGCAGATCCTTACCCTTTACCGTCTGAACAGGGGACCATCCTGGAACTGGTGGACCTCATTCAGGATGACATGCAGAGAAGAATATGCATCCGAACTGCCATACCCCCCATGTTGTAGGTGGCATCAGTGCTGCATTTTCTTGCCACAGGATGAACACATTCACTTAGCTGAATGGGTACCAGGCCACGGGGGGTGGAAGGGGTTTGTTATCTGGCACCAGTGCTTGTCCCACAGCCACCATGCCAATGCAGGGAAACAGTCTGCATGCAAACGTGGGTGGCCACAACTGGCATCTACCACATGTGTCAACAGATGCTCACACCATCACAATCTGAGCACAGATGGACAGGCAATTGCAATGCACTACAGGTACCAGAATGCATCACTGCCATGTCTACCCAGCGTATCTTGACACAGCACCACCCACCCCGATCCACCCATCCCTGGCTGACAGACCCTATACACAGCATGTCCAGCATTGCCTGTCACAGGGTGCAGCAGGGCGAATGAGGGCCTGCCAGTTCACAGACCCGGATGCTTTAATGTAATGGCCTTCCTTATGTACCATACCTTGCAGGTGATTCCGGTTATCCATTACTGCCATGGCCGATGACCCCTGTTAGAGATTCCCAGACTCAGCATGTAATTGCCTATAATTGCGCACACATCCAAATCCGGACAACCATCCAGCAGACTTTTTTGGCCTGTTGAAGGCATGTTTTCGGTGCCTTCACTGTTCATGGGGGGGGGCACTCATATACAGGCCAGTGAAGGTGGGGAAGATAGTCCTGGCCTGTGCAATGTTGCACAATATGTGCCTTAGGTGGAACATACCCCTGCCCCGGATGTGGGCATGCCTCCAGGGGACGCTGATGACGATGGAGATGGGGATGCAGCTGTAGACAACACCAACACAGGGAAGTCAGGGATGGGTGTGCAGCCATCAATGAACTTATTGAGAACTTCTTTTGACCAGCTATTTCCGCATCCACCGGTATTTGCGTACCAAAAAAGCAAGAACCTCCAAACCATGTAAGTGAAGACAAGAGACAGAACTTCACAGAAGGCACCAGACAAGCATCCTGGCAGCTACCCTTGTATGAGTTTTGGCAATTGCACCAATGTCATCAAAGGGAAAACTGTGTCACATCCCAGGGCAGGAGTAAAAATAAAACTCAAATATCATGCGACATGCCTTTCGGAAAATGTCATCTATGCAATTAAATGCCCATGCAGTGAGACAGCAAGAAAAGTTAGAGTGCGTATTAATGAACATAAATCATGTATTTGAAATAATAACCAGACATTGGTGGTAGCTAGACATTTCAAAGAAAATGGCCATTCAGTAGCGCAATTATGTTTTTTAGTGTTGGAAGTTGTACAAACCAAAGGCTACAGCAGGAATATAAAAAAATTGAGACCGCAGCAAGAAGCTTTTTGGAAAGAGAAACTTGATATACTGTCCCCAGGTGGAATCAATGAAGAGTTGGATTTAAGTTGTTTTTTTATGAACTCATCACAATAGAATGACTGATGATTGAGATATCATAATTTACCCTGCATGTGTTGTGCCTTTTGAAAACTTTTCTGTTTATGAAATTTGTTTTGTGGATAATGTATGAATTCTGGAAGCACTGATTGTCAATGGAAGAACTCTTATAACCTATCACCATCTGTATACGAAAACAAGGTATAGAAGAAAACAGTTAAAATCCACATTTTAATGGGAAGGGAAGGTGTAACACACAAAAGCTATATCATTAAGAAAAATATTTTTTATAGAAAAAAGACATAATTCTCATTAAAACTGTGTTAAATAATACACAGATTAAGGAGCAACCCTAAAACCAGGTTATCAAAAAACAGGACGATTACATACACAACATCAATGTAAAAATAAAAAAACAACCATACCACATTAACAAAAAAACAACATTTACCATACAAATATCAGTGAAAAATTAATTTGTTGCAATCTATATATAACCCATCATGTTTCTGTCTGTTGACTCTTAGATGTCTGACATTCATCAGGGGTAGCTCTTCTTAAATTTCTACAGTGACGGTCCCCTCCAGTCCTGGTGGGCATGGATCTGAACTTGATCCTTAATGCAATCTATAAAAATATACAACCATATTAAAAAAATGTGTGTGCCAGGTCCATTAGGGCACCAAGGTATGGTTTCTAGGTGATTGTAGCATATACTCCACTACATGTAATACAGGTGTCGGCAGAACATCGCCTGTACGGGTAAGTGGGGTCTTGAAGGTAACCACCAATCAATAGTTGGAGCTATGCAGAATACAGCCGCCATAAATTATCAACCCAGATATATCAGAATTATGATGAATTTAGGCTTACACTTGATTATATCCAAAGTTTTTTTTTAACTGGTAATCCGCACCATCGGAATTAGCTAAAAGTGCGCCTGACTCCGCACTCGTCTGCTTTCACATAGTACTCGAATGACACTCCACACAACACAACTGCCATAAGAACATAGCTACCTTTCATGGCAAAACATTCGAACCGTAGCTACGCACATAATTGACTATCCTCTTGCACACACCCTGCTTATTTTCCTAGTGCACCTCTCTCCATCCAAACACACACCAATTAGACATGGGCAGAAAGCAGGGACTCGGCCAGGCCCACGTAACCTTTAATGGCCAATATGCACAAATGCATACAAGCACCTCCTAACTCTCCCAGACTCCGAGTTAGGTACTTCGAAGGGCGTGCAACCTAGAGCGCATTGGGACCATACCCATGGTGAAAGGCACTATACAACTGACATAATTAAATAAAATTTAAATGATAAGCTTGTGTAAAGGTTTTTACAGCCAAAGCAGAAGGGGAGTGTTGGCTCCATATGGCTGTCCAACATGGTATCTATTTTTTTCAAGTGCACCAAATGTTAGGCTTGCCCTTTTGCCATAGCATGTGAGAGCTGCACTCATCATGTGTTGGGAACAAAAGCTCACTATCGATCACAAGATCTCTTGTGAAACAGAATACTCTACATACTCTGCATACACCATGCTGAAGCATTTTTATGAGTGGCATGATGGTAAGTAAGATGGTTTCATTTATTTTGGTATTTAACCTGTCCCAACAACATCCTAGAAGTAGTGATAGGGCTCACAAACTATGGCAGCTCCAAACCAAAATTATTCTAAATTTCGATTGCAAAATTCCAGTGGGACACAACATTGATTAGGAACTTTACACATTTGTGGGCACTTACGTGCTTCCTTGTATTAATTAATCTTCGTTAATTCATCGGGCATTCTATTGCAAGATTCAACTCTAGACAGTCACCACTCATACAGTTTTTTAAAAGAGTGTGAAAGCTTGGATGTTTATTGCTGCGGTTGCTTTTCTTTTTAATTTTGCAAACACAGTTTCTTTTTTTCTACTTCTCTCTTTTTATTGCATCTAAGGTACCACATGTGTGCACTTGACGATCCATAGGATGTCTGTTTTGGACTTTGCTTTAGCAATTTGGGAAGCTTTTGGCTGTCTTTTAAATGTCTTTTAAACAGCTGTTAAAGAGGGAGTGAGTAAGCCCAGGTAGAGCAACACCTTTTAATGCATTGATTCATACGCACTTTAATAATATCACTAAATATTTTATTGTTATTTAGACGTGCACTTTAGCTGTAGGACCAAGCACTTTATTGCTATTTTGCCCCTGGTTTCTGGGTCACTGTGAAGTGCACATATTGTCATTTTTTAACATTCAGCCCTTTACTGCATTCATGCTTGTTATAAGGTATTTTTACTTTGCATATTAATTCTCAGACGAGTGCAGCAATGCCGTCTCCTGTTAGCTATTAATTACAGTTCTAATGGTATTCATCAATATACTTGGGATTTCAGCTCTGCATCACTATGCACTTTATTGGTACATCATTCGGTAACAGTCCCTTTTATTAATTGGTACTTGAGTTCAAGTCGTAGCACTTTATATTTATGAAATTATATACGAAATCAATGTTTTGCATGGCTTGCCTTGAATGACTATCATGTATATAGAGCACAATGTTGCATTTGTGCCATTGAAACATGCCAGCCGTTGCTGCTATGATATTCATCTTGACCAGTGGTTCAATTAACAGAAAATGAGAAGGGAGTATTCTTTGTCATGAATTGTTGTATATTTAAAGGCACGTTGTGGCATACCTCAGCTGCATATGATCTAGCACCTTGTTGGTGCGAAACGCGTTATGTGGCATTCCTTCTTGCCTGACTGATATGAATAATAAAATAATGCATTATAATTGACCTGGCATTCTGGATTTACTCTGTGGGCACTCACGGGTGCGATCCAAGCATGCAGTGTTCGGTTTTCTTTTTCAATACTACATACTATATATATACAAATCAAAGAGTGGGGAGCCTTGAATGGCGGGTACTGGAATCAGTTAGTGGCAACAGGACGAGAGGCAATAATGAAAACCCATTATTTTACAAAGAACAAAGATGGATTTATCGTCTGAAAACTGATACGAATGGCCTAAATGAACAGATTCAGTGGTTTAGCCTCACAACTTGATTGCCTAACTCCATGCAAATATGTCTTTCAAGATTGGCAAATTATTCGATCCTGACTGCAAACAAAACCTGAGTACCTAACTGCATGAAGATATGTTTTTACAAACAGGTGCCACATTCCAGTTCAGGTCAGAAAGGAACCAACAACAACGTTACATTGGTTGCTAATGTATGATAGCATCATGTCCTCTAATCATTCTCACGGACTGGCAAATAGTAAACATAATTTAGCAAGAAGGATGAAAGCTTTGAAATAATGATACACCAACTGATAAGTGGATATTATAAATAATGCGCCACTGGTGTAGGAATTTTATATAATACACATTTTGAAATGGTTATTGATAAACACTTTTTTGCATTGATTTAGAATAAAGAAAGGTGTACCTCAATTGAGAGTGGGGGAACTGATTCACAGGCAGAAATAATTGCAATGTCTGAGGGGTCTCCAGACTGATTTAATAAGCTGATAACATTAATATCATGGCATTTAGGATTAAGTGGTGTAACATAGATATGCCCATAAGCAAGAAAGGTATCAAAATGTATTCAATAGGTCAATACGTATACAAGACACCTCAATGTGGTTTTGGAAATAAGGAGATAATAAAGAACTGAAATGGAGTGCCAAATATGAATTGAGAATAAAAAACGCGAGAAGTATTAAAGTGAGTTGGGAGGGCAATACTTGGACCTGGTTTAGAAGGGTTATGCAATTAAGATGTATTCCTTTTGTATCGATATTAAACAGTTTATCTATCTTTTATAGATGGAACAAAATGGAAAGTGATACAATTCACAAACGCATTTAACACTGCAAGAACTCGAAAGAAAGTGTTAAAAAGTTGAAATGTTCTTCTAATAAAGAACCTTTTTTTAAATTTATTTAGCAAAGGAGTTTAGAAGCACTTGACCTTCAGAAATAAACACTATAAAGATGTTATCAGCCTAATGTTACAGTACTGATAAAGAGAAAAATGGGTGGTTGAAATTAATAAAATAAAACACAAGCGAGGTGCATTAGGAAAATAGCTTGGAAGATAATTGGTTGACTAAGGTTAAATCGGGAGGTTGGTGAGCAACGCTGTGTGTTACTGTGAAGTAGTTGAGAAATGTATTGGGTTGTAAAAACAAGAGGGATATTCCCACTGATGAAGACCCTAACATTGTTTTGAATGGTTGCAACGTGCATGTACATCTGCTTTTATCCTTTTGTTTTGTTCAAATAGGTAGTTGTAGATATATAGGTGACTGTTCATATAGACAATTGATAATTGTTGATGAATAATTTGCAGGCATAAATTAAATTAAATATTTTCATACAAATACACTATAGTATTGTTTGGTTTGACTTAAGAGTAAAACATATAAATAACATTCACAGTTAACATGACAACATGAAATAAAAACTACATTAAAAGCAACAATACAATATATTCTTCAGAGACACGTATTGTAATTTAAAAGTTCTTTATTACCTTATCTGAGAGAATGCCGTGGAAAGTCACCGGAATGACACATTTCACCATAAGGCTTCTTCCAATAAAGAATGTGTGCAAGAAAAGCTAAATAAGCACCTTTACGAGTGGGTGGGGCTTAGACTAGAAAGTGGTATGCCTTGGTAGGGTGCCACTCACATGGATATTAAAGTGATATGATGTGTCAGTGGTGGCGTGGCTAGGCTATTGCCTGCATTATTTTTTATGTATATGTTTTATTGGTTAAATAGTAGAAATTTCAACCTTTAACATAGATCCTATGAAACATGCATTATGCCTGCCTGCATTATGGTACATTGATCATCACATTGTGAAAAGGCAAAACCACAAAGAAAAGTCAATATAACATGAGTTGAGATGCAAAATCATGTTATTGAGCGTATATTCAATAAAAACATTACAAGGTAGTCATTCCATTTGTAGTAGGTACCTTTTGATGTGCATACCATTCCAAAGGGGGGATGGGCAGTGAGAGTGGTGGGGCGGCAGCAGAAGGAAGGAAGTTAATGAGGGAGGGCAGGATCCGGTCAAAGAGAAGGAGGTTGGGTTGAGGACACTGAACCAGTATAGTTCTAGTGAGGTAGACATTAACAAACCCCTCCTCATCTCATTTCTACTCTCTCCCCTTTCACTTCCTCTGCCATTAATAGTGGCACCAGGTAGGATGCGCCCACCTTTAGGCCTCCGTTGACCCCTTTTTCTTCTGACCTCATACTCTCCTCTTTCTCTCTCATAATACCTAATGAGGTCGCTAGACAAGTCCACTCTATGAAGGTCTCATCCAAACAGGTGGCCCCTGCTCCTCCAGAACTATCAAGGACAACATTCTCTCTCTTGCTCCAGCTTTGGCCAATCACTCCTTTGCCACTGGATCCTTTCCCTCACTCCTCAAGCAATGCCTTGTGCACCCTTTCCTCAAAAAGCCTTCTGTTTACCCTATCTGTGCAGCAAACTATCACCCTATCTCCATTACCCCCTTCTTGGGCAAACTCCTGGAGAAGCTGGCCATCTCCCAGCTTATTCACCACACTGAATCTGTTGGTTGTCTCCATGACTACCAGTCTGGCTTCCGAGCTGCCAGCGGCATGGAAACTGCTCTCCTGAACACCTGTGAAGACTTGCTCTCTAATCTCGATTCTAGCTCCCCCTCCGTTCTCATCCTGTTTGACCTTTCCTCTGCCTTTGATAAGGTCAATCATGCCATCCTGATAAATCGGCTTCGTGATAGCCTTGGCATCATGGACCTGGCTCTGGATTGGTTGACCTCCTTCGACTCTGACCATCCCTCTCAAGTTTAATTGGGCCCTTTCCTCTCCACCATCTCACTCTCCACCTGTGGTGTCCCTCTGGGTTATATCCTCTCACCCTTGCTCTTAAATACCTACCTGCCCCCCCTAGCCCATCTGATCTCCACCTTCTCTCCTAACTTTCAGTGTTATGCTGATGGCATGCCGCTTTCTTTCAAATTTCCCTCCTCCTCCTCTTCTTCCTCTCTCATTCCTGACTGCCTGCCTGCTCTTCAGGCATGGTGCACTACTAACGCTCTCTGCCTTTATGTAAGTAAGACTGAGATACTTCTCATTGGGACCCCTGCTCCCTCTTTCCCTCCTATACTCTGGCAACCCTCCTTGGGCTGCATCCCCTCACCCTTGGATGAAGCAAAAAACCTTGGCATCATTTTTGACTCTTCCCTCTCTTTCTTCAAGAAGACCCATTTTCAGCTTTACCTCCTCAAATGCATTCTCCCCAACCGCATCATATCCAGAAACTCAATCTCTCCAGAGCTCTGGTTCTCTCCAGGCTGGACTACCAAAACAGCCTCTTCCTCAATCTTCCTAACTCTTCCCTTTGCCCCCTTCAACTAATCCAGAATAGGGTGGTGAGATTTATCCTTGGCCTCACTCTCCAGCCCTTAAATCTCTCAACTGGCGCCTGGTTACTGCGAGGATCACATTTAAGACCCTCTCCATACTCCACAAGGCTTTCTGGGGCCTGGGACCGCACTACATCCAACTCTCTCTCCCTAAATACCTCCCCTCTAGAACCCTTTACTCGTCTAGCTCTAACTCTGCAAATCAGACGTTTTTCCAAGCAGAGAATGGGGGGTGATCTCCCTCTTCTGAATGTGCCACCCTCTGGAATGGCCTCCGTACCCCTCTGAGACTTGAGCCAGATCTCCTTAAGTTCCAAAGCTCCTCAAGACCCTCCTTTTCTCTTCTTCGTCCTCCCTCCCCTGCTAATGTCCCATCTGCCTGGGAATGGTGGCCTGGCTCCTTCAGACTCTCATAGGGTGCTAGCCCCCCCTTCCCAGTCTACCACTGCACTTATTCTCCCCCCTTCCCAGTCTACCACTGCACTTATTCTCCCCCCCAATGCTTATCCGGCACTTGCCCCACAGACCCCCCTTTAGCTTATCGGCTTGTACCCTTGTAGCCCTCCAGCCCCTTCACTTACACTTAGTTAGTGGACCCCCACTCCTTCTCTTCTTGCCCCGGGCACTGTCCACCGGGGCTCCCAGGCACTCTCCTTCTAATCGGCCCTTCTACCCAGCTCCTGCAACTCCCCATCTCCCTTCCCCTTGCACTTCTCACTACGGCACTTGCATGATCTGAATGTTGCATGGCCTATTAGGATCGCTACTCTCCTCCTCTCCCCTCCTGCCTTGCTGCTCCTCGAAACACTTGTGTACAGGTGCATTACAAATGAACAATACAATAAATAAATAAATAAATAAAACCCTCAATCAATATTTCCTTTTTGGCTGGATTGAGTTTCAGACAACTTGCCAACATCCAAGTGGGGATTTCAGTCAGGAAGCCAAGGCAATCACATGGCTGCCTCGGAATGAGACATAAATCTGTGTTTTCATCAGAATACTGATAACATTTCGGGCGATGCCTCTCGATTATATGACTGAGCAGCTTGATGTACTCACTGAAGTTTGAGGGTGGACTTTGTGTGTGGTTCCACTTCCTTAGGCGGCCTCAGGCAGGCCGCAATATCATCCCACTATCTCACACCAGGATACCTCCCCTCTACTTCCTAATATATACTTAATATTCAACACCTACTTAACAGTCCTACTTACCTTTCCCTATAAATAATCCTCTATTCTACATTTGCCGTACTTAACAATTATACTATTTATAAATATATACTACACTACACAACATTGACATTACATTTAACAATATACACACATATATACATATAAATGGCATACAACATATAATATATTAACCTATAAACATGATATCACAATAGGGGTTACTGCTGCAGTCAGTCACCCCCTTCACAATACCTTTAGGGTTGTCTTTGGTGGCTGGCTGGCTGGGGTATGTCCCTTCATGTAACTGGAGCCAGGCCCCCACTGTTCATTCTTCTGAGAGACCTTGTCACCACGCAGCTCGCACGGGTACACTTTTAAAATTGTCTCTAGGCAGCCCCCTGCGCATGTGAGGGTCTGGCTGCAGTCACTGCCGCACCCGCAGGCTTTTGTAGATTTTCAGGGTGGGCTCCATAGGCTGGGGGTCCCACCCACACCCAAACTCATAGCTGCACCTGCACTCACCGTCACCCCCGTGGCCTTTTTCAAAATCTTCTGGGTCGCCCATTGGCATTGGGGCTCCCTGCATGACCACCACACTCTTGGGCACCATATTTTCTCCAGCATCCTCGGCGTGGGGATGTCACCACACTCACTGCTTCACCCTGGCACCATTTTAAAGTCAGGACGTCTTCCCCATGGCAACAGAGATGCCACCATTGCTCACTGCTGTGCCCTCAGTCTTCTGCTATTCCCGTCCCACCCTCTCTGCAATGGCGGGGGTGGGCCACCGTAGCTTCACCTGGCTGCTCCCGATGGCAGGCCGGAATTCTTTTCACTCGGGCTGCCTGATGGAGCATGTTGGGTCTTCCAGCATCCCACTCTACTCTGTGGGGTGATCCCATTCACACAGCCTGGTGCCTCAATGTCTTTGCACCATGGAGGGTGGGGAGCGGTCGAGGCAGCATCCCCCAGGGAGTTATTTTCTTTTTGTTTCTCCCTTCTTTGCTTTCTTTCTTCCCTCTGTCTTTCTACCCGTCTTTTTTCTTTTAAACTATCCTTTAGATTATTTTCTCTCCTGCCCAGTACATTCTTGGGCAGTGGAATTCTATTTCTTTCCCATCTCAAACATTCCATCTAGTCCCATAATGGGCTGGATGGACTATTCAATTTAGAATACATATGCATACACTTACACATAAAAAAGAAACACACTACATTTAATAAAGTACTTTTATTAACCATGGTGTCTGTCATTATGTTTAGGTTTTCCCTTAGGGAACAAGCATGTAGCTTCGACTAGCCAGGCCCTTTTTGGGCCACGGCTACAGGTAGAAGTGGGGATTGATCTGGGTAGGTAGTGCGTGTGGCAAAGTTATGGACTTTGTCTACAGAAAGGGAGTAGGCTTGAGCAGTAGACTAGTTTGCTAAGCACAAGAGTGGAGGTTAGAGTTTTTGTAGAGTGGTTAGTAAGAAAAGGATGGATTTGCTGAATGTTGAGGAGATTAATGTGAGCGCCAGAGGCAGTGGTAGTGATGAATTGTTGCATCTGTAGGTCATGGTCAAAGAGGATCCCAAGATTGCGGGCCTTGGGTGCGGGAGCAAGAAGGTCATGTGGGAATGAGATAGGCGAGGGGCAGGTTCGGATGGCATTGGAAGCCGGGTCGAAAGATGACTTCTGTTTTTGAAGAGTTCAGCATGAGGCAGCAGAGAGCCTTCAACTGCCAAATTGCTTTGAGACGGTTTGCAATCTGTTCCGAGATGGCTGGTGTAAAGGAGAGAAAGGAGAAACAAATATGAGTGTCACCAACAAAAATGTGATAGTGAAAGCCAATTGATGAGATAAGTCTTCCTAGGGCAGAGGAGTGGAGGATGAAGAGCAGAGATCCAAATACTGATCCTTGGGGGATGTCAATAAGGAGAAGGGCGGAGTCAGAGGTTTGCAAGTACTAAGTAATACTAAGTAGTGCTGGCTGAACTTCAGGAGTACTGAACTCATTAGTCCACTGAATCTGATACTTGGGGTTTAGTGGACCTGCAAGTCTTTGCAAGGCATGGTCGTTTTAACTGTTGTTCCATGCTGGCTGAGAAGAGTAGTCTTTACGCTGTAAAATGTCCAACTAATTTGTTTGTCTCTTTTCATATTTGATTCTGTTTATGACATTTTCTTGTTTTTTGAAGTCCCATTGTGATAGTTAATTTTAATTAATTCCCCTTTCCAATTCAAGGATATTTTCCTTCCTTTTAGTCAGTCCCAAGAAATGGCATTGGTGCGTATGTCATGCAAGGCAGTCATTGGGATTCTCTTCAGTCCTTAATACTAGTAACCACAAGAAGAGAGTATGTGTGTTTCACACTCAGTTAGACACAGAATTTACACTCTCCTAACTCAATACACATCAGTGGTTTTCTCTTTGCCAGTATTTCCTCCCATCCCAAAAATGTGGCACGCTCAGTTACAGTCCTGTATGCATCCAACCATTTCTGGGATTTGCTCCTCGTTACTAATCACAGTCACACTCAATGGGCCTCATTACGAGCATGTCTGTAGCCGTGCCTGTATGTCAGGCACGGCTACTGCCATGCTCGCTACCGGCACCGCATCCTGCGATTGGGCAATAACCGGTCCATTACGAGATTAATGGGCCGTTAATTGCCCATTCGTGGGTTCCGGTATTGTCGGGCGCCCGATCCTGGGACAGGGACATGGATGCGCCAGCACCGTTGAAATGGGAGCCAGCGGCATTACGAATTATGCTCGGGGGTGCCGTACAGCCCGTCAGGTAAGACCTGACGGGCTGTCAGGAACCCACAAGCCGAACTCATAATGCGGCGGGACGATATGAACGGCACAGGACAATTATGCCATCACCGCCAGGGTCGTAATGAGGCCCAATGTCTTGTGAGTGAATGTCAATCAAAGTGATCACGGAAATGCTCTCCAGCCTGTATTACAAACAGCCAGAAGAAAATGATATGTGTGTTGCACGCTCAGTTATGCTATGTTAAGAGTTTTCTTGTACTGCTCCAAGCAGCACTATGAGGTCTAACTGTGGTGAGGATTGTCCAGACATTGCTTCATTGTGCTGCCACCAGGGGCAGCCACATCATGGCCTGCGAGAGAATACAAAAGGGAAGAAGAAAGTTTCAGAAAGATAAAGAAGGCAATGATGAGTTAGGATGGAGAATATGATCATTTGCATGTAGATTCAGTGGAAAATTCAAAAAGGGCTAATGCTTAGGAGATCAAGAGAAGAAGTATATACTCATTTGGGCAGTTTATGGCACATACAGTGAAGTGCTGACAAGTAGACATTAAGTGCTTGTGTAATGTGCTTGTGATGTGGTCAAGCATACGGTTCAACTGTGGAGGGCTGTTTGTCCATTAAGCGTTACCGTAACCTGACACAAGCCAGAGATAAATCGGGGTTCGCCAAGCTGACAGCTAGAGTGGATTCACAGGACAATAGAAATTCTATGCATAGGTCGGTCCTCAGAATGTGATTCCTGCATTGCTAAATACTAATGGAGAGGTTTTGTGGAGTGGCAAAATTGACCTGCAAATGAGAATTCAGCAAATTGGCCCTGTCATAAAGCCGGGCTATTGTTTCCTTGTGCGAGGAATACCTATGATCAATTGAATGTATCCCTTTCCCAAACAAACAGGTATAACATTTCGTTTCTAGGACACATGTAGCAGAACCATTTACAGTTGGGCAGTGCACAAAATTAAAAAATCTGCAAATAAAAAGAAATTGAAGTTCGATCGCAAATAAAACATCCAACGAATAACATTTTGCATCAATTTTGACCAAAGAGTGGTCTACAAGCAATTAATTTCTAGCAGCCATGTGAAGTTTAAACCCCCACTGAATTGATCAGCACAGCTTTATGATCGAGAGATGTGGGGTTGATCATTAAGGCAGGAAGTGCATCCATTTTGAATTATACACAATTTAAAAATATCACGCTCCATGTTTTATTATACTCTGATTGCTTGCTATAATGGGATCAATTGCAAGGGAGGATGGGGTGTTGGGGGAGTCATGGGTATTAGGAACATAGAGTACCCGCTGAACTCTCAGGGGCACAATATCGAGGGAGGAGGTGGTCTGCAATGGTTGTTTTTCAAATTTAAATCTTTATTAATTATTTAGGTACAAAGAGAGACAAGCATTGAACAAATAATGAAGACAAATATTGACATCCATACCTTCCCATCGACCTTCACCTCTTTCCCCTGAACCCAACAATCTCCTCCTGCTACAAGGGTTGTTTTGAATCCTAATAACGTGGGATAGACAGACCTGGTGTCAGGGAAGTTCCAGTGGTGGGGTGCTAGCATTTTGAACGAAGGCCCGTGAGAGATAACCGACGGTGGTCGAATTACAGAGAAGTTGGGGAAGAGCATGAGATTGCAAGGCATGAGCTGAAGAGTATTGAGAGGGAGGTTATCTTGGTAAGTAAGGACTGACAGATTTGAAGACTGTAAGTAGAAATTTAAAGAGGGAGCAATTGTTCATGGACATCCAACCCATACAGATGCAGTGTATAGAAGTGGGTTAAAATGCAGGAAGTTAATGATGGTGCAGGTGGCATAGATGAGGCATGCCAATTGGGGGTAAAGGTGTAAACAGCTCATCCCATAAGAAAGTGTGAGCCATAATCCAGCCTGTTTAATGCAAGAGTGGAGATTAGTGTACTGGTAGATCGGAAAGTGAACAAAGGGGCAGTTTGTTTATGTTTTGAGAAAGTTGAGTCGGGCAGCTGTGCAGGTTCAAGTAACTACTGTAGCATCAGATCACTGTCAAGATTGTGAGCCAGGTGATGACATAAAGTTGTCAGAAGAAAAGGGCAGGGTAAAAGGGGAGGCAATGGATGCTGGGAGGTAGATTATCTCCATGTATACCAATACTGCAGCAAGTATTTGGAAGGAGATACCCATTGAGACAACCCTATTGAATATAACCCGAAGTGATGACAACCTGCAGCAGGAACTCCCTGAAGGAATATGAGAAATAGTTGAGTAAATGAACTGATGACATCATATGAAAGTGTACACAACGTCCTGAGATACTGACCAAAGACAATGGGCCTCATTACGAGTCAGGTGGGATGGGTTAACGGGGTCCGCTAATGGATGCGGACCTGTTATTCCCATTCTGCCTGATTACGAGGTCCCCCCGAGGGACCCGGTAAGGACGCCTGGTAAAACCAGGCATCCTTACCGGGTCCCGCAAGGGGACCAGGGAGCTAACAACGGGCCGGTCGTAATCGGCCCGTTAGCTCCCGCTTCCATTCCCATTGAGCCCTATGGGGGATCAAATGGGAATGGGGAAGGTCCGGGCCCGGGTTCCCTGAGAGAGGAATTACCGGGCCCTCCAAACTCAGAATGGCCCGGTAATTCCCCATTCAGTGAACCCGGACCCGGACCCAGGTTTGGAGGCAACCATGCCCTTATTAAGGGCATGGCAACCGACAAACCCGTAATAAGGCCCAATGTATATATCTTAGAGGACAAAATGATGAAGTAAAGAATCGAGTGAACTATCAATGTGGAAAAGAAGCAGATTACACGTTAACAACGTGCTGCAGAAAACAGAAGTTCAATTAATGTACAGATGCTGAAATGCAAGATAGATCAAGTCATTGTATAGGCTAGCTATGAGTAGTGAATAGAATGCAGGCGAAACTGCCATTGTACAGAAACTGGACATTGTTATCATGAAATAAATAAGCCAGAAACAATGAAGGGGGAATGTTATGTTATGTTACTTTGCATTTATAAAGCGCCTTATGTACCATAGGTATGGTCTCAAGGCGCTGGTAGGTTGAACGCCCTTGTGAACCGAAGTTCAAGTCAGTAGAGAGAATAGAGAGAGTCAAAGGTGCGCACCGGATATGTGTGCAGCTGGTGTGGCATTCATGTGATAGCTGCTTCTTAGCGGTAGGTGTGGTGGTTGAGAGATCAAGAGTATGTGTTCGTTCTGGCAGGTTGTTATCCAGACCGATTCTGGCTGCATTAGGCCTGAGGAGAACGCCTAGGCTGGAGGGTTTGTAACCAGCAGTGTTTAGTTAGGGTGATGGGGAGTATGAGGCAGATGATGGTATGAGAACAGCTATACCGAATGGTGTCATAGTATCGCTTTGTTCTAGTTGAGTGGTGGTGTAAAGAAGAGAGTAAGTGTGGAGATGTGATATGGTGGTTTACCTTAGGTGTTTGAGATCAGGCTCACTCCAATAGTTCGATGTACTCCATCTGTTCCATGTCCTCCGACTGTTCCATGCATCACGACCGTTTCAAGCATTCAAAACCGTTCTTTTCCATGCTCTTTCAAACGTTCCATGCACTCCAAACCATTCCATGTAAGTCACGCCATTCCATGCACTCCAATCCGTTCCATGCACTCCAAACCGTTCCGCGCACTCCAATCCGTTCCATGCACTCCAATCCATTCCATGCACTCCAATCCGTTCCATGTACTCCAATCCGTTCCATGCACTCCAATCCGTTCCATGTACTCCTAGCCAAGTTATGCACTCCAAACATTTTATGCAATGCTCCTTTCATTCGTTCTACTCACGTTATCCTTTCTCCATGCATCATCCATCCACATACTGCAAGTAAACGGCCACTACTAAATGTACTGTAAAGAAAGCATTTTGGTTATCACCAGTTTACCTTCAGGGGGTCGAAGTGCTGGATTCCAGCCGAGAGCATGAAATAGTCCATCCCTGACATGAAGGATGGATGAAGTGAAGTACCAAACAGAAGCCCATCACTTCCAATTGCAATCGAAAGGATGTGGCGCAACACACTAGCAGGCTCATGGAGCTGCGTGGAGAGGCTGTCTGGCCTAAAGTTAAGATCGTAGAAATTGAGGTCAGCATCTACTCTGAAGAAGAACGAGTGTGCAGAGCATGAATCTTCTCACATTAAGGTGCAAGGAAGAACACAAAGGATGCCACGTTTTAATTCATTTAGAGCATTTAGCGGCTGCAAAATGGACCAGATCGTGGTCTCGTATCACATGAGCCAAGGATGGGAATAGAGCTTGAACCTGGAGTTCCAGACACAATAGTGAGTGCCCTCACTCCGGTGCATTCCCAAAGACAAGAATACTCTACAAGGGCAAGTACAAAGACAATTTAATGGAAGAAAACATGGGTGATGAGAGATGCTGGGCTAATTGGGTAGTGAGGTAGCTTCATGTCCTATCTTCATATATCTGTGTCTGGGCTGACATGCTGCTAAATGAACTGTATGTTCCAGACATGGCACAAGCGTGCCAACCAATTGTATTAGTCCGTATAACAAAGGACCTTATAGCCTGTAGGACCAATAAGAAACGGTGTATCTGATGTTTCTGAAATGACATGTTTCAATAGGTAGGCATACGTTGTCCAACTGGTAAAGGGCAGCCAATAACAATCCTAGCTCCTATATAAGTGTATTTCTAGATGTTTCCCTTAACCAATCCTGACCCTTGATAGGTTTTTCCCTATTGCCACGTAGTCAGACATAACAATGATGCATAATTGAGTATAAGAATTGTATTTTTTGTGGAGATCTTTGAGAGACTGAATGTATGTCTGTTGATGTTCGTTGTAACCATCCTGTATTAGATTATTTTTAATAAAACAGCAATTTGACATCTTCTTGAGTTTGTCCGGTTATTTGGCCTCAGAATTATTCTGGTATAATCCCATCCTTTACATATGTACGTTGCAAAAGGCCATATGCTCACTTGGTAGAAGTGCGGATGGTTTCCGATCCAAACCATTTTGACTTCAGAGTTTTGGACGATCGAGCATCCTCCGCCATTAGCTGGAACATTGTCGAGTTTTCTGTGGAGAGCGGCCAATAGAAATAAACTCGCAAGAAGAATCAAGGCAATGGGCAGGTCCCTCTTTGAAGAAATCCCTTCTCAGTTTCCACCGGTGCTCCACGGATGGAAGGCAAAGTGGTCAGATTGGAAAAGGAGTCGATTCCAAAGGCCCCGAGTGTTATGCTCACCTGGTCTCCGCAGGGGCGCTGAGTGGTCTGGGCGTGGCCTCTGCTGGATGTCGCATCTGGTCACTCTGGTGATCAACTTACTTGAGGGATGCTCCTAAGGGGGCGAGGAAGGGGATTAGGGAGGTGCCTGTGCTCAGTTAGACCTTTGCCTCCCTCTCATGCCCTTCTTCCCCAGGGTTTGTTCCTCACCTGATGTCCGTGTCTGGTGAGCTCTCCGTCCTGCTGGTCTGTGCAGGTGTGCCGTTGCAGGCTCAGGCGTTGAACGGCCGAGTTACTTCACTGGTCCTTTGGATCTTTGAGTCGTGCCCAGGCCAGCTGTGGCAAGACTTCCTGCCTTGCTGCTTCAGTTCGTGTTGTCCGTTGGGACTATCTGTTCGTCTGTTCTTTATGTGTTTTGTTCTTGCATGCGCTTTCTCCTCTGTGCTATCTAATGTCCTTTCTTGCATGCGCTTTCTCTTCATTGCTTTCTATTGTCCTTAGTATGCCTGCTGGCTTATACGTTGTTTCTCTCTCGTGCAGGTGCTGGATTGAGGTCAGGGTGGTCCTGAGGACTCATGAGCGAAGACCCGCAGCGCGGATCGATGGAGTGCAGAGAGGTGAGGTACCTATCTGGTGCGCAGAGCGCTGAGCTAGTTTTTTTTTATGGATGTATGAAACCTGTTGTTTCCTGTTGCAGGTGTTGCAGGGTCGCGACTCCTTGAAGCAGAGGAAGAGATCCAGACTGCTGCTGAGTATCCGGTTCAGAGCAGGAATCTCAGGTAAGCACTTGTTCTAATATTCTCCTGTGTTTGTCTCTTTGCATGTCAGAGTCTCGGTTCGGGGATTCGTGAATGCAGGGAGCCAATCTCTGAGCCAGGAACGGTGGCAGTGAGCATTACGCTGCGATAAGCAGAGCAACGCGAAGCTTGCTTTCAGGTCGGGGTGTGGCTTATATAGCCAGTCACGCCTGTGCGGCCAACCACATCCAAAACACTAGTCTGCACTGCCCATAATAAAGATGTGACTCCTCCATGTTAAGTTGTTCCAAGACAATGTTTGTTTATGAAACTTGCTGCCATTCACCAATGATGAGCCTGGTGCCAAAGGCGCCAGGACGAGGACCAGGTGGTCCTGTTCAGTTTCGTAGAGGTCGCAGAAAAGGCCTTCTGGTGTGATGTTCCTATTGTGGGCTGGGGGCAGTGTCGCAAGTGTTTACCATGTCCACTGACCATGACACCGAGTTGATTAACGGATGTAAGTAGACTAAGGGAAATGGCAATATAAAGGGGCGAGATTGTGATATTTTTGGGTAACATTGCATTTTGTGTAGATAAAGGAATGCTAAGTAATCCTATTTCAAGGGAAATAGAAGAAGACATTTTAAATTCCAATCACAATATTAAGAGAGAGAATACGCACAGTCAGGACTGTGAAATTAACTGAATAAGTTAATGTAATTGGCAGCGGGGGAAGTATACCTCTTACTATAAATAGGTTACAGGAAAAGGGAAGGTGATCACAAGGGTTATTAATGTGAATTGTGTTATTTCTTTGAGTATCATTTGTTGTGTGAAGTTTTCAGAGGTAAAAAGCTGAGGCTGGAACTGATGTTTTGAGTTAAGGTGTAGTAAATGATTGGCACCAATCAGAAGACAGATAGGTTCTAGAAACAAAAGAGGATTGATCAGCGATTGATGGTGCTTGCTCATATTTGTTGTTTTGAGATTAAAAGTGGTGAGCAATAAGCCTTAAGATAGATACAGATTTTATTAACGATCTGGAAGTATCGACAGTCAATTGTGACTTGTTACTATGGAGGACACTGCTCTCATGCACCTTTGTAAATCACTACCAAGACATGCTACCAAGCTCAAACCGTGCAGTTCAGAGTGGGTTAACGGAAGAGCTGATAAAGTGTTCATGCCATAGCCACAAGGGGGATCATTGTCAAAAGCAGTATTACAACAAATGACCACATGTGTGCACGCTGTGTACACAGGAAAGAAATTAGAGAAAAGACTGGCAGTTTTAGAACTTTGGAAAATATACAAAGAGGAGAAAGAGGACCCACCACCAGAGGAGTGAATGCTTAATCAGTAGAAGGGGGAGGGCATTGAGCCCTCAGCTCCTCTTACTTTGTACAACATTAAGAGCGCAGATACAGACGAGATAGGAGTTTATCCTTTAAAGGAATTGAAATCAGTGGTGGGGTATAGTAACCCAATTTATGAACCCCCCGCTGACAATAGTGATGACAGTCCAGAAAAGAGCAAAAGGAAGGAAGATGCCTGTAAATTCATACGAGATAAGAAAGCAAGAGGTAAGAGATCGAATATATCGACAGACATAGACCGAGAGAAATCAAGAGATGGAAAGGAGAAAAGGATAGGGCTGATGAGGTAAAGCTCATACAGAATGAATGGATGGTAGGACAGACATTACTCAAGTTAGATGGGAAAAGCATCAAGCAGGTCATGCAAAGAGAAGTCAAAGAAAAGCAAGAAAAGAAGGACAGGGAACGAAAAAAAAAGATTAAGGGAGGATGAGCAAGGAAGGAAAAGTATGGATCGACGGGAACAGATATATAGAGAAGAAGAAGAATAATACAAAACGTGGGCAGATCAACAAAGGAAGTTTGACACAAGAAAGAAAGTGATAGAAGAAAGAGACAGGCGAGAAATAAAGAGGAAGAAGGAGCACAAAAAGTAAAGTAAAAAGGATTACATAGAAGGAGAGAAGAAGAACAAAGACAGGCAGTGAGAAAGGAAGAATGAAGGCAAGGAGAAAGGGCAAGAAGGGATGCAAGAAAGCAAAGGGAAGTGGACAAAGAGATAAAACAGAACAGAAGGCAGTGAGGTCTTGATGTCAGTCTTATTCTTAAAGAACGAATAAGACCAAGCAATGAAATACAGGGGCAATGGGAAAAGATAAGTGAAGTTCTCCCGATGAGAGAAAATAGACAAGAAACACCTAAAGTAGTACCGGAAGAGAAAATGTATTATGCAGAAAGTATTGGAGAAAGGATTGATAAGATATATCAGCAAATACGGCAGGACAGTGAGTATGGGATTTGAGGGAGCAGTAGGCGATTCCTGATACCTAAACTATGGGATGATGAGGAAAACATGTTTAGCGATGAACGCAGAGTATTGTCCTTGAGCAAATTCAATTTAGATAGAGAAGAAGAGGATGATTGTCATATTAGTTGGGGTCTAGCAATGTCAGATGAAGAAAGAGAGTCAATTCATGAGACAGAAGGAGAGGGTACGTGCGTCCCACTGGGATGTCATCAGACGGATAAAGAGGTGAGATGGTCAGATCTGGAACACCCTAAGGAAAGAACACCAGATCCTATACCATGTACAAAATTTTCCTGAAGACGAGCATGTAGTGAGAGAGGAGAGTCTCAATTTTATGTGAGTAGGCTGAGGATGTTACAAGCACAGAGGTGAATAGGGACAATTACACCTGCCATAGGTAAACAAAATAGTGGGATCCGACTATGGGATAGGGTTCTCAGAGTTCACCTTGTTAGAGAAGGGGGAGCAAGACCGCAATATAGTCCATTGCCCCAGATGGTTAAGGATAACTTCAAATACAATCTCCCTAGTTTGACTTGGGGGGCTGGCAAATGGATTTTCAAATTAGAGAAAAAGACAGAGAGAAACACTCTGGCCATAGGAGATATACATGGTATATTAGCAGCTATTCTTGGACAGAGGGCTGACAATATTTGGTGACGAGCGGGTTATGCGAATGTGACAGCACAAAACACAGTGCATGATGGAGCACAATTTTCTAATTGCAGGGCAGTTTTAAGATGGGCTCTAAGGTTACAGTATCCTGATACATCAGATATGGGTGCAATTATGACAAGTAAAATGAAGTAAGGCAAAGACCCTTTTGCTTATAGTCAGGATATTCAAAAGAAATGCCAGCTCGAAATGTGTGAGCCATGGGGAAAAAAACAGTGGCAATATTTTATCATATTTTGTGTCAGGGATTGCCAGAACTGGTGCATGGACAGATGAAAACACAAGTAGGGATGGAAGTGAAGGCATGGGCTGAGACCTCATTAACTAAAGTACATCATTTTCGGATATTACAAGAGAAGAACAAAAAGATATATGGGAACAGAAAGATTGAGGAAGCCAAATTAGTTCAGAAGAAATTGTCAGTTTGCTATAGAAGGGGCAGTATTGACAAGCAGAGAAGGAGTGGGAACACAAGAAATAATGGGTATGTCACAGGTCAGTAATGCAGACCAAATGGATCCAAGTGGGTATGTGTTTTGGCCACGAGGTAGAGGTATAGGCTTCAGAGGAAGAGAAGGCGGATTTCAGAACCCCCATGGAGGATTTCAAAATGCCCAGAATGGAAGTCAGAATACTCAAGGAGGTTTTGCCAGAGGGCCACACCCAGTATGTTGGAATTGTGGGATGACAGGGCATGTTGCGCATGTATGTAGAAGCCGAGGGAATGCACAACAACATGGACAACCTTTAAGAGGGGGGACAGTTTATCTGCCAACATACAGTGCACAAACACGAGAGGGTTTTGCCCAGGATCAAACATCATATCAGACACAGCTGCCACAAGAACATTAGGCACAACAGCAGGGGTTGGCGCAAATGCACACACCGCAAGGGAAATCACAAGAAGCACCTATGCAAACACAACAGAATGCGAACATAGGCACACATTAAAACCTAGGATAGGGGGTGTCACTGTGGTAGGAGGAAACCCTTTTACGGGGAATGGGATGGATTTGTACCCTCAATAGGACAGCTCACAGGGTGACTTGATGTGTTCAGTACTATCAGTGACACCAGACCCCCAAAAGGAACCAAGGGTTGATGTGACGATAGGAAGCAAATCCTGTTCTTTTATTGTAGACACTGGGGTGACTCAATCTTGCATAAGGGAGGGAAAATATCCACTGTCAGGTATTGCAATGAATGCTCAAGGGTTCTCTGGAGCTACACATTTAGTTCCTTTTACTGATAAGTTAACTGTTTCTATAGGAGAATGTGACATGTCTGTCCCCTTGCTATATTCACGACAGACGCCAGTTAGCATCTTGGGAAGAGATTTAATGATGAAACTTAGCATGATGATTTCATTTACTGATCAAGGAATAGTGTGCTCCACTCCAGGAATACACTATGTAAACGGAGCAGAGTTTACATTGGCATTTACAGGGCAAGTGGCTGTACGAGGAGTTCTTTATGTATGGGGTGAGCATTTTATTGACATTGCTACCTGGATTAGTAGGGACGATTGTGAGGATATCTGATGAGTTCTTATTTACACCACAAGTAACTATGGTTGAGGAAGAAGGGAAGACTAATCCCATAGAATTGGAAGCAGTTATAGTACGAGGAGAAATAGCAATGGTTGGAGGAGTAGATGATGAAGCCAGATGGTGGAGGACAGTGATAGGACTTGAGGAGGGATAGAGATTGACTGACATAACAGGAGAAGATCTATTCATAGGTGAACGTATAGATGATGAGGGAGTGTTTTTTATAAGAATCACATACTGGTTAGGGATCGAGAAAAGAGAAGTTCCACAGAGAATGGTCATAATGTGGCAAAGGCCAGCATTCTTTCAGGAAGACCTAGAAAAGATGCCAAGTGTCATTTGGTCTACGGGCCCACATGATGTAGGCCTATTGAAGGGAAGAGGAGAGGTTAAAATAAAACTCGAGCCAGGAACAATTGTACCACAAGCAAAACATTACCCTTTTGTCTCGAGAAGCTGATGAAGGCATATTTAAGACTTTTTCAGCACTTATGAATCAGGGAATCAGAGTACCATCAGAATCCTTGTGCAATACTGCGGTCAGTGTATCCAATTAGAAATCCTAAACGGGGGTCATGGAGATTTATCCAGGCCTTGCACCCTCTTAATCAGATTGTAGAAGCTGAGTTTCTATTAGTTCCTAATCCTTCAACAATCTTATGTATCTGTCATGGCCACTTGCCCAGGATCACAGGTGAGGCACCATCAAGTGGAGGGAGCAAGGGGCACCATGGTTCACGCACGTCCCTTTGGGACGTTTATATATGGGGGGTCTGGTTGGACTCAGTCCTGGTGCCTTTGGCGTCAGGCTCATGGAAGAACTTAAAGAAGATACTTTTATTATGGGCAGAAGTGCTTGGATTGAAACAGAACTATTTTATTATGGGCAGGAATACTCTCACGAACTTTCAACTTGTGTGTAACTAGTCTGGGTGTGGCCTTCCATCTGCAGCTGCACATGCAACTACTACGAGTGGCAGAGTGTGGCATATAGGACTGAGCTAGGGGGCGTGGCCTTAAGAGCTCAGCTATAAAAGCCAGCCCAACCCAAGGCACTTCCACTTCCTTGCAGCGTAACGCTCACCGTCGCCTGGGTTTCAACTTACCAGGGAGATCCTGTCATCTACATCCATACCTAACATCTGGAGGATCCTGCTCTCACCTGTACGCTTCTTCCTGGCACCGTGGTTCACATGCAAGCTTCTCAGAGCACAGACATCTTCTTCCTGGCACCGCGGCTCACCTGCAAACATCTCGGAGTGCGGACATCTTCTTCCTGGCACCGCGGCTCACCTGAAAACATCTCAAAGTGCAGACAGCATCATCTGGGCACCGCGGCACGACGCACTCCATCCGCACCTGCAGCACCTGCAAAAGAAAGGCAAAATACAAGGTTAGACACTTAACAGACATTAAGTTAAGGTCATGCTGCTATTAAAACTTGTGCCTTCCCTCAAAACCATCACTCACCTGCTGACGGACATTGCGGTTGCATTCATCCTCCTCTCAGCCACGTTCCGCGCATCGACAGCCGTTGTTGGGCCGCATTTCCATCTATTTGAGAGAAAACCGAGAGGAACATTATTCAGAGAAAAACAATAACATTGACTGCAATAACGTCGAGACAGACACTAGAAAAGAGAAAAGACAAGAGACATTGAGAGAAAGCAAGGGAAAAGAGAAGAGACATTGAAAGAAAGCAGAAAGAGGAGCATTGTCTCAGCTGGACTGGACTACTATTCATCAGGGATCAGTGAAGGGACTTGATCCCCTCAACAAGCGTCCCTGCCCGAAGTAGCAGGACGAAGAGCTCATCATTCATACTTACCAGGTGAGCCTTTTGGGCCGACACCTGCCCACAGAAATTGCACCTTGGCTCGAAGGGTTTGGGAGGTACCACAGTCATCTATCAGCACACTCACGTTTTCTCATATCCACGCAGAAGCAGTGCCACCAATCATCGCCGGCCGCAGCTTGTCCGCAGGGGAAGACACCAGAAGGGGGTGACCTAACTCCAGGGAGGGCTGCAACTGTGCCCCAACGCCTCCGCAGAGATCAGGTGAGTATAACAGTAGCATTCCCGTTAAAGCTAAGTATTTCAAGGTGATCGATTTAAAAGGACTCAGAAGAGTGTATTTCCTTTACGTTCAGACAAAAGAGACTAGAACATACTCGTTTACCAAATAATAATACTTTTGCATTTATATAGTGCTCCGAACCCTCAGGCATCCAAGCGCTGCTTTTTTCTGTTATAACCCACGGTTTGTGGTGCTCATTTGTCGACCTCGGAAGGATGAAAGGCTGAGTTTGGCCCTGTCGGGATTCAAACCTGTGTCAGCAGGCTCTACACGGATGTCAAAGCGAGCGCTCTACTCACTGCACTATCTGACTGGCCAAGGGCGTTGTGAGTCCCCATCGATCTTTAACAGGGTCCTATAGATGGATCTAGGTAACATTGAACTCAAGAATGCCATAATTCAGTACGTAGATGACATATTAATCTGCAGTGAAACAGAGGATGAATGTAGACAAGACTCCGTTCTGTTATGGACTATATTGGCCGACAGGGGATACAAGGTAGTCAAGGAGAATTTACAGTATTGCCAAGAAAAGGGGTTGTACATAGGTCAGTTAATTTCACATAAAGGAAAGAATGTGACACCTAAAAGAGTTGAGGCTATCATGAAGACACCAAAGCCAAATACTGTGAGGCAGATGCAGCAGTTTCTGGGTTTATGCAATAA
The DNA here is from genome assembly GCF_040938575.1 of Ambystoma mexicanum. Classification (NCBI taxonomy): domain Eukaryota; kingdom Metazoa; phylum Chordata; class Amphibia; order Caudata; family Ambystomatidae; genus Ambystoma; species Ambystoma mexicanum. The sequence continues at coordinate 630,694,349 of NC_090935.1, forward strand.
TTGCAGGGCTTGGGTGCTCGACTGTAGCACATATACCAAGCCACTTTTGGAAGCACTAAAGAAAGCACAAGTTGGTAAGGACAAGATAGAATGGACTGAAGAAATGGAGAAAGGATTTGAGGAATTTAAAGAGCAATCTGTACAACTCCAGGTTTAGGGATTCCCAACTATAGCAAGGAATTTCATTTGTTTTCACACACCAATGGGTCAGGAATGACAGCAGTACTAGCACAAAGAACAACATTATGGTATAAAACTCTGGCATACTACAGTGGAATTTTAGATTCAGTTATGAAAGGACATTTTCCATCTGAACAATCTTTGGATGCTGCCGCATTAGCAATTGACAAGTCCACAAGTATTATCATGGGCTGTTCCATGACGTTCTACCTTGAGCATGCCATATTTGCTATTTTAGAGAAACCTAAAGGTACATTGATATCACAAAGAACTTCAGTATATGAAGTAATGATTTCTAATCAAGCAATTAAGGTAGTGAGGTGTAAAATAGTGAACCCAGCCACGTTAATAGCTGAACCTGTAGAAGAAGGTGATCATGCGCATGACTGTTCAAATTATGTTGAATTCTATGATGATATACCCTGTGTGTAAGAAAATTCTCTAGCGGGATGGAAGATTCTCTTTATTGATGGGTCTTTGAAAATTGACCAAACTAACGAGAGAGTCATTCAGGGTCCATGGTTGTAAGGCACAGATTAAATTGTGAATTTGAGGTAGTGACGAGTGCAAGACTACCATCTCATTTTTCATCACAAGTGGCAGAATTGGTAGCACTTATTGTGGCTCTCGCAAAAAAAAGAAGGGCAGGAAGTGATGGTATACAGTGACTCCGCCTATATGACGTCAACCGTACATGCAGGGCTGTCACACTGGAAAACGAGGGGTTTCCTCGGTGCAGACGGCACGCTAATGCAACATGCAACTTTATTGGACATGCTCATTAAGGCACTACAACTCCCAGTATCCATAGCGGTCGTTAAATGCGTAGAACATACTAAACAAACAGACTTTATCTCTCCCAAAAATGAAGGTGCAGATGTAGAAGCCAAAAGAGTTGCATATTCTTCAGAAATTTCTAGTTTTGATACTGATAATATAAAGGACATTTTGAATAGAGGCCTGCTAGTACGAGAGGGGTTTAATATAGTGTCAATTACGTAACTTACAGAGATTCAGGGTAGAACCCCACAAGAAGAGCAAGAGCTATGGACTGTCATGATGCCTACCTCCTTGGAGCCAGGTCCGACCCAGCAACCCCAGAGGCAGGCATCATTCCCCCCAGGGAAGTGCCAGCGGGCCCAAGCTGGGGCCCTTTGGACACAATCCTGGCGCCTTAGGCGCCAGGCTCATGTTAGACCCCTGTCCTGGCGCCTTACCATCTGGTTCAAAAGTCAAAACTCTTCTATCTTGTTGACTGGAAGGGATATGGACCTCAGGAGAGGTCGTGGGAGCCTAGTAACCATGTTCACGCACCTCGATTAATACAAAGGTTCCACCAGAGATTTCCGAACAAGCCAAAACCCCCGGAGAGAACAACCTTGGGAGGGGCCTTGAGGGGGGGTACTGTCAGACCCAGCAACCCCAGAGGCAGGCATCATTCCCCCCAGGGAAGTGCCAGCGGGACCTTCGCGTTGTTCTGCTCATCGCAGCTGGACGCTCACCGTGTCAGCTCCTGCATCTGGACTTCAGCCACGCCTGTCAGCATCCTGGGTCGCCTGCAAAGGGAGATAAGAGAGAATTGGGAGGAGAAAGAAGATCTTACCAGCTAAAGCTGCATCACGGAGACATCACACCGACGATCCTGAAAGGGAAGACATCATTTTAAAAGCATTTTGCTTCGATCGCTGCAGCGCTGCATTTCACTCACCTTTCCTGGGCGCCTCCATCTTCAGCAGCGATCATCCGGATCCGCACCCACTTCTCAGAGCCTAGAGAGAAAAAGACAAGAAAACAAGGTGAGAGAAGGAAGGGAATAGGAAAGGCTCAGTTTCCTTCTAGACTTACCTGTTGGGTCATTCCCATTTCATTTCGGGTCCTGCCGCTTCCTGGCATTCCGGACCCCGGCCCCTATGGGAAAAAAAGACAAAGACTTTGAATGAGCGAATGCAAAGACATTACCTGAACACTCATCCAGAACTTACCTGTCATTTACTGGAACTGCACGTTTCACTTCGGGTCGGCGCCATATCTCCGGCATTCCGAACCCCGGCCCCTAAGGGGAAAAAGACATAAGCATTAGCGCTTGCTGCAATAAGACAATGAACATTATTATCAAGCTTGAACTTTTGAACTTGCAACAGAACTCTTACAGCGCCTCACCTGAATAGTCAAGCTTATTTTGAACTCCCATCAAACCTCAATCCAGTGAAGTAACTGGGTTTCAACGCGCCCCTGCATCAGAAGCAGGATGGAGAACTCATCCTTCCAGACCCTAAGGTGAGACTTCACGGGGAATCGTGGAAGGGTATCGTGGAGGGTTGGAAGAGAGTGGGAGGCTTGAGCATTATTCCGTCAGTAGGTAATACTCCCTTTTCACGCACAGGGGAATATTCCTGCGAACCAGAAAAGCCAGAGTAGAGGGGCCCTTCCTGTCCAACTTCAGAGTCCTGCGCTTCACCATTGAAGAAGCATCAGCACTCGAAGCCAGACCTGCGCCCCCGTGGGAATCAGGTGAGCGTGACATGGACATGCAGTGGCTGTTCTTTATCCCCCATGGAAGCATTATGGAGACAGAAAAGCACTGGAAAGCCAGTGATGCCAGCAGCATTGTTGTAAATGTTACTTGAGCAGCTGCATTACCCCCGCACATATAACCAGTGAAAGTCTTGCTGCCACAATTGCAGAAGACTGGTTTGTTCTCAAACTATTGGAACACTTTGCACAGTTCATGTTGAATAGCATCATGTATCCGACGTTTAATACTGGCCATACACTAAGAACAATTAGAGGAGTAAAACCTCAATCGAATGGTCAATTTCAACATTTGCATATCGATTACATTGATATGATGCAGACATGTTATAGATAGAGGTATCTATTAGTGATGGTGTGTCCCTTCTGTACGTGGATCGAAGCCGGTCCTTGTACACACCCTGATGCCACTTGCACAGCAAAGTTTTTAGTGTATCACGTATTTCCAAGATGGGGTGAGTGCGAAGTACTAAGACCTGGTAATGGACCACATTTTGTTAATGAACTATTTGGACAAATAGGACTTATATTGAGCATAAAGCATACGCTTTTTTCTGCTTATCATCCACAAGAAAACAGGTTATGTGAGACACTCAACGGTCTCTTCAAAGAGAGGATAGCCAAGATCAAATGAACTCTGAAAAACGTATGGCTAAATTTGCTACCCCTAACCTTATATGCCCTTCAACATCAGTCAGGTTCAGACCACCATCCTACACCCCACGAGTTAGTGACAGTGCTTCACATGAGGAAACCTCTTACGCCTCCATCTAAAAGTCAGGAGTAATGCCCAAAGTGTAGTGAAGGCTCTACGTGATGAAATGCGTGATTATTTGACATGTATCACTACCAGTGTTTCTTTCACTGCAGATCAAGTCAAGCATTGGAGGGAAGGGTCAAATAACACGTACGAGGACAGTTCAGTAACCAATCCAAGTGAACTATTGCCACCGCCAAAGTTACATTGCGGCGACCATGTCCTTATTAAGAATTTCACCCGTAAATTGCACAAATCTAGGTTCAATGGACCCTTTGTGTTGAGGAAGTTTCCCCTTCTGCAGTTAAGGTATCAGGAAGAAGAGCTTGGTTGCAGTTAGGAGATGTAAATATCTACAAAGGCAAGACCCTCCCTCCAGCACTTGCTGACCAAGAAGCAAGACAAGAGGAAGAATTTCCACATGTGCAGACTCGATCAATGACTAAGAAGAAGGACGATAAAACAGCGTGTGGTTAGCACATATTTCTTGTGAACTGGAATTCAATGGGCACTCCTTAACCATTTTAGCAGGACATGCATGGACTTGCAGAGAATTCCAGTGGCTGAAAACATACTTTCTAGAAATTCTATGAAGGACTAAAAATTGCATCAGAGAGATCAATACCCAGATTCATTTTTTGCAGAATATATTTTTCAATGATAATATATGATACTCATCGACAGTGACGCACATCAGCTTGTAGTTGCTTTTTTGTGTTTATAGTTCAGTCCTACCCTGCTCTTGCTAGGAGAGATGTTAATATTCACACCTTTCTACATGACTCTAAAAATGGTCCTGTTATAGGAAGAGTCTTAATTGCGATAATTGAGCAGATTGTACAACTATGTATGTAAATTGAACACCTGTATTAAAAATTATTCGTGAAGTGCATAATGTGATTATAGAGAGAGCATGAGTTCAACAAGTATTGGGATGGCACACCAAATGTTTTTCCAGACTTCTATGCTATATATATATATATATGTATATGTGTATTTGCCTATGTATTTTCTTTGTCTTTCTGTGCCTTACATTTCAACGTCTTTATTTTCCTAATGTTCCCACTGAAAAAATAACTCCTATGATTTTTTCCTAATGTGAGTACAAATGACGATATTTTCTTTAACCTCTATGGTCATGTCAGGTGACATAAGAAGGGTGCAGAAGAAGATAACCAGAGGATAAATAACTATCTTGATAATGAAGCTGACCTGGGGAATAATATGTGGTACCAGCACATTAAAAAGGTGGGGGAGAGAGCATTTGATGAGAATTGCTATGTCTGCTCGCTCATCCCCTATGCCATGGGCACAGTAAAAGCCTTCAATTCAAAAGAGACGTCAGCACACGATGCAAAGTGCCTCAGTCATCTGCAATGGAGACCAAGACAGTAATTTCCATTCCAGGATGACTATATCACGACAACACAAATGGAGAAAGAGTCTGGATGAACAGACAGGATGCTCATGTATCCTGCTGTAGGACAAGACAAGGTGACTGTTGAAGAAATTAAAATATTGAACTGTTCTGACATGACAGAATAGACTGGGATGCCTGGATGCTGGGAATGTTCACAACTACTGATCTATGGACGAGTGAGTACAAACAAAGGATGGGAAGATGGAATGATGTCCTGTGCAGCTCCTCTGATGAGGAAGGAAGCAGCGCAAGGAGTACAGAAAGTGAATGATGAGTGTCTGAAGTCTTTGGCCAAGTACTCCAAACTGCTGACATGGGTGGAAGATGAAGCATGCCCGGCGTCTGTAGTCCCACTGATTAATGTGACACTGTGCTTTCGCAGCAAAGGAAAATATTATGTTGGACATAAGGGGTGCAAGAACACAATTGATGTTCCAGGAATGAAGAGAGGAACGGTTGTCTTAATGGATCGATATTGGGCCTGCGGATCTAGAACACATCGGAAACTGTCCAGGAATTGGGGTGGAGTGTGTTCCTTGGTATATATCCATGTTCCAGCATTGGATCAACCCTCCCAGGTCCAACTTGGGGCCTTCCTTTCCTCTATCACACTCTCTACCTGTGATGTTCCCCAGAGTTAACCTCACACTCTGGCTGTTCAACCAATACCTGCCACCTCTCACCCACCACATTGCTGCTCTCTACACCAATTTTCAGTGCTATGGTGATGACACTCATTTTCAGGCTCCCCTCTGTCACCTCATCTCTTATCTCTGACTGTCTGTCCTCTATCCGAAAGGGGTGTGCCACCAACGATCTCTGCCTTAATGCCAGTAAGATGGAGATTCTCCTCATCAGCACACCTGCACCCTCCTTTCCTGTCACACTCTGGCCGGCCTCCATTGGCCCTCTTCCTGCTCCCACTTGTGAGGCTAAGAACCGCAGGGTCATTTTAGACTCCACACTCTCCTTTTCTCCTCACATCTCTGATGGCTCTACGAAGTCAAACTACCAACTGCACCTCCTCAGTGGTATTCTTCTTTTCCTCTCCTTCCCCCAGAAGCTCACTGTTTCTAGAGCAATGGCTCTCTCTAGGCTGAACTACTGCAACAGCCTTGTTCTAAATCTGCCTGCTTCTACTCTCCGCCCTCTGCAAGACATCCTTGGCCTCAAGCCCAGGGATTGTGTCTCACCAGCACTGAAATTTCTGCATTGTCTCCCAGTGGCTGCAATGATCAAGTTCAAGACCCTCTGCATTGTCCAGAAGGCCTTCTGGGGCCTGGGTTGTCAATACCTCCAACTCTCTCTTCATAAATACCTTCCTACTCGAGCTCTTCGCTCCTCCACTTCCAACTCCCTCAGGGTCAGTCATTTCTCCAAGCAACGAGTTGGTGGTAGATCTCTTTCTTCGGATGGGGCCTTTGCCTGGAACAGCCTTCCTGCCTCTCTGAAACTTGGGAAGAACCATATCTGGTTCCAGAAGCACCTCAAGACCTTCCTCTTTGCTTCTGCCTTCTCTCTTCCTCTCCCTTGCTGATCTCCTGTCTGATACTTCGCTGGTCACCTGGGTACCCTCTGATTCGGGCCCAGGTCCCTGCCCGCCCTTGCGCTTGGGTCTGTATATGTAATCCTACAGTCCCCCTACTTGCACTTTTGGACACCTGCTGTCTGCACTTACCCTTGCACCTGCAACCTTCTGCCCTCACTTCTTGTTATTGTTTTGATCTCATGTACAGCACTGCCCCCTCTCCTTTCCCCTGGCACTTTTTCCCTCCCCTCCCCTGCACTTGCACAATCTCAATTTCACTTGGCCTAGTAAGATCGTTGTCTCTGTCCTCCCTCTGTCCCTCCTCTGTTCCCCCTTCCTTGCCTCATCGCGCCTTGAAAAACTTGTGTATAGGCGCATTACAAATGCCATATCATATCAATCAGTACTGCAGGTCACACAAAGTCCACCTGCCGAGGTCGCAGCCAGACAACGAGATAGCACACTTGCACTGCACTCATCTTGTGCGCATGCGTGTGTGCATGCGGCCAGCAGAATAAATCCACTTCCTGCTCAGGATACGATGTTAAGTCTCCACCAATCAGGGATCTTTAATGTTCAACTCCACTTTAAATGGAGGGAAACAAATGCTAAGATTCACCAATGATTCACAGCGAGAGACAGTGCACTCACCTGTGAGTGCATGAGTGTGCACACACGCGTGTACGCACAGCCAGCAGAATGAATCCACTTCCTGATCAGGATCAGAAGTTAAGTCTCCACCAATCAGGGATCCAAAATGTTCAACTCCACTTCAAATGGAGCAAAAACATGCTTGCGTTTCGTCAACGATTCACAAGGAGACAACAAACTCGCAGTCCACTTGTCCTTTTCAGTTTTGCAAAACCCACCCTTAGTACCAAGCTGTGGGCGGCTAGCTGTACCCAGCGATGACAACCTACACCTTGCTGATGATGCCAAATGAAGCTAAACCATGCCTGGAGTTGCTTGTGCTCTTGTGGAAAAGGGATGTGACCTACTAGCTTAGTCCGGAGTCCACCTTTATGGTGGGAACAAGGCTAATTTGAATATGTTCTTCCAGTCTTGTGATGGCAGAGCAGGCTGAAAATGAAAAGCAATAACTCTGAGTGTTTCCCTGAGCATTGCATATTATTAGTCCCCATACTGCAATCCCTGCCTACGCCCATGTGGCTTTCAGCGCTCACTTCTGCCTCAGAGTGGCTGTCAATGACCAGATCACCAGCAATGGTGCTCTCAGTGCTCAGTTCTGCCCCATGTGGCAAGCAGTTCTCTGTCCTGTCATCTTGAAACACTCAGTACACATATCGTGCCCGCATGTGACTCTCAGTCCCAAGCTCTGCCCCAACTTTCTCTCTGTGTTCGTTCCAGTGAGCGGTTCCACCAGTGACATTCACAGTGTGAATCCCCCCACCCGACCACCCCCCAGCCCCCGCACGAACCCCCCTCACACTCCTCCCGTGATTCTCATTGCCGAAGTCCTGTTCAATATGCTCTCAGTGTCGTTTCTGCCCGTATTTCAATTTTGGTGGACATCTCTGCTCCAATTTGCATCTTAGTTTCCACATTCAGCCCTCTGCGTCTCTCAATCCCCAAATAGCACCCTCCTGTGGCTATTAGTGCTTTGTTCTGCTCCAATGCGGACCTCAGTTCTCATTTGTACCCCAATATTTCACTCATTACCCACATTCTGTCCTCCAAGTGGCTCCCAGTGCCGAGGTCTGCCCAGTGCCTCTCTCAGTGTCAAGGTATGGCCCCATGTGAATTTAAATGGTGAAGTTCTGCTCTCAACTGGTTCTACCCCATGTGGCTCCCTCTACATGAAAAATGGCCTAACATTTCAATTTTCCCTCTCTCAGATATCACACACACACATTTCTTAAACAGCAACTTTTCTCAGCAAGGGAGGCTTTTAATATACACCTTCATGGGTTCCTTTTGCAGAACCTCCCTAGTGCCATATAATGTCTGCAGGTGGAAGAGGACCAAGCCCCCAAGAGGGACAGTGACCCATCTCAGGTAGAGACCTACATGACAGTCAGTCAAGGCCCATCCATAATGGGATAGAACTGCCCTCTCCCCAAATATGAATGGGCCGCCACTGCAGTGAGAGCGGGGTTGTTAGGCTGAGCTTGCCAGCTCCTCCCGATATCTGTAATGTATCGGTATCCCGATATCTGTAATGTGTCTGCTTCTTTTGTGTCCTACTGATCGGTATTCAGTGCTGCTTAGAACTGTGGAAGGCTAACAACCTAGGCCTAATAGTAAAGAATCTTTTACAAACTCTCGGCCACCACTGCAGTTTGCCCCAATGAGTAAGGATTGCTGTGAGCACGGGGCAGGAGACATCCAACATCTAAACCTTCACGTCCAAAGTCAATGCAAGTCCTCTATTATTAAATGTATGAGGCTAAGAAACACAAGATCAGTCAGCCAATGCATGATATGTAGGGCCTCTTACAGGAGGGACTATGGATGCAGGCACATACCCACTTGCCATCTCATGCGCAAAATAAACCATGAGTTACTGCTGATATTCATTTGTTTATATAAACCAACAATCAAATACCAGGATATCTTGTGCAGCTGTTATTGTGCTCAATGCTTGTCGTTTTGAGTTTTGCTATTAGGTGGCGCTTAAGCGCCATCTAGAAGCCGAAACTATTGCATCAAAGTACAGGTAAAAGGGATATCACATGTGAGGAGGGACACACAGCTTGTGGGTGTTGGTTGGTTATTTACTACCCACCCATTGACTGCCCCTGGCAATGCTAATCCCTATGGCCATTGCCACTACCTGCCCCTTCTCGCCCAAACACATTCTCCTGGGATCTCTTTGAGCTTGTTCTATTAAGATTTACCATCAAACTTTATCCTTTCACTGTTATTTATACACAGTCTGCTGGGAGTTAATGTTTTAATTACAGCTGACAATGGCTACTAGATTAAAACAAATGTCTTCACCAAGTGTGCCTTCAGCCACTTCATTTATATCTGTTCCATGCACTGAAGTCCTGTTAAAAACGAGCAACGGCAAGGCCAAATGTTTTGGCTTGAGGTGTTAAATAGGCATTTGCCAAGTACTACCCTCATATTCCCAGCTAATCACTTGATTTCACAGCTGTTGCGATTTTATGGCTATTGTACCAGTTCCTAGCAAATGCCTATCAAGAGCCTATACAAGAGCTCAAACTGTTGGCTTTGCTAGTGCTTGTTTAGGTTGTTTCTATATTCTCCGTGCTTTGTTTTGTTCTTCTCCACCCCCTCTTTATTCAATCCCTCTTCACAGAAAATCCGTCAAAGGTTATTCTTAATATGCGAGGCATTGGTTTCCTTAATTTTCTGACCATTTCTTGAAATGAACTTCATAGCTCTGGAAGTGATGACAAGCTAGTCTCAAGACACATTTTGGAATGTTATAGAATAATAGAGTTGGCCTGCATACCCCCGGGCCATTTTGGGTGAGAGCATATAATGTGATGATAAAACATTTAGTAATGTCTATGTATCATAAAGCAATATTGCAATCACTGCCTAGAGGCAGTGGTACTCAGTGTGCATTACGTAAAACAAATATACGTATTCTCTATTCATTAGTTACCAAAATGACATTTTTCTATGTTTGCCATCTCGCTGTTTAATCCCAGACAGTAGCATGTGTGATAGGTCGTTGAAACCTTTGCTATACCTCATGAATAATAAATGTCAAAGGCAAATACACACGATCTTAAAGGCAGTGTTTAATCCACTCTTACAAGCCCCGACCATGCCGCACACAAACATAAGGCTGTGTGCCATGAAAACCCTCTTCCTATGCAATGGGGCACCTTCCTTCCCTGTCTACACCTTTTCATCTTTTATTTACATACAAGTAGACTTAAAATCCAGTCCTTCTATGACATTATGACCGGCTTGGTAGTAGAGAAAATGCCCCCACATTTCAGCCACCTGCTGTCACGGTGTCCCTTCTATAAACCAAAACATGCTTTGGACATACAGTATCCGAAGCGTATTCTTTTGTTGTCATTGGGGTACGTTTGTCGCCCCACCTGATGTCACTAATGGGACACAAAATGTCCCATGTCCTTTTGATGAAACTACAGGTGATCCTAGATGCTTTTCGGTACCAAGAATAGAGGCAAATCTCTCCCTCAAACCCAGACACTGAGGCACTGAAAACCTCAGATGAATTATTATACTGATTGTAATATGCAGTGGGTAAGACTGAAAGCCCCATTCTGAGGTGCACACAAAAACAGAAAAGTGTTGTTCAAGGGAGAAGCAGCACTTTTCTTAATAGCATCATAGTCTGTTAAACTAAGAATGCGGCACCAGGGCATCAAACCTTGGTTTTTGGGTGTTCTTAATTTACAACCTGGCGACAGTCCTAGTCACCATCATTCTTTCAAGGAAGGCACTGTGAGGGCATTCTTCTTTGCAGAGCCCTTCCTTTTTATGTCATAAAGGAGTCAGAATACACCACTGGTGGGGTGTCATTACCATTTCTACAAACGTTTTTCCCATAAAAGCTAGACTTTTCCTGGAAGACAATCCTACTTTTCTAATTTAATGAAGGTTGTGCAACACAAGTAGGGCGAGGAGTTGTGTGCATTCAAAAAAGTAGGGAAAAGTTGCAAAATCCCCAGACAGGTTTATACAAGTGGTATAGGGATGGGCAGGTAGGAAGAGGTTGCAGCATACACTGGCAGGAATTAAATGGCGGCATGCAATATACATGAAGAACACCAACATGGCAGAGAAAGAGCAGACGTACCACCATTACTCAGGCCAAAGCCTGCAAGGCCTCAATTCCCAATTGCTGCATCCTGAGATAAAATTGCTTAACACAAAGGTCCAGGCTTCATGATGCTCAGACAGTAACACAAGCAGCAAGGTCAGTGTGCCAAGGGGAGTTCTGCTTAAAAGCTGAAACCACACCAGATAATGTTTGCTAGGACACACAGCATGCAATTATCAAAGTTAATTAGTTTTAATTGGTAGCAGTGATAAATAGATATATTATTGAATCCCAGATGCAAGTAGCTAATTTTCCAATGTATCCCATAATGAATGAATATAGAGCATCCCAAGTGGCAGCCAAAGCGCTGAATCAAAGCGCCCACATGCAGGCCCTGTCTCACCCTCCTTCTCCTCTGTGGTGGTGGCTGTTGTTGTTGTTGTTGTTGATGTTGTGGCAATGCAAGCATGTCCTCCAGCTTCAGTAATGCTACTACTATTGGAATCATCTTAGTGTGGGAGGGTGTGTGGTGTGTGGGTGTGCTCCTTTTGTACTGGGCCAGACTCCACTGCCTCCACCTGTGCTGATTGTGTGCACCTGTCGCACTTATGAGCACTGCTCAGGGCATTTTACGGTAGGTCGGCAATGTCGGTATTTACGGCATGCCGGTAACCACTTTTTCCGCCTTCATGGAGCCGTTATTTGCATGTCCGCTTCACTTGTGATCTACTCCAGTTAACGGCATGCCGCTAATGCCGGCATGGTGGGTCGCGTGCCCACGCCCAGACCGCTATTTACGGCATCAGCAGTCGGGCTGGTCAGAATAGCCTGTAGCGATAATCGATGCCGGTATTCCTTCACCAGCATCATTGTTCCCTTAGCACCAAGCTCGGAATGACCCCCCGTGTCTTTTAAGGCCTCTGTTGTGTGTCTCCAAGTGGGGATTCTGCCTCTGGGGGTTGTGTATTGCCATGATAAGGTCAGTGGCGAGTGGTCCGAAAGAACTCTTGCTCTATATACTGGGCGTACAATTTCACAGATGATCTCTTGCGTGACAAACACATAATCTAACTGCGTGTACAGATTTTGTGGGGCTGAGTAATGTGAATAGTACCTGTCTTGTGGGTGGTGCAGCCTCCACATATCCTCTAGCTGGAGGTCTCGCAGTAGCGTTCTTAGGGTTCTGGCGGCAGGGGTGGGTCTATCATATTTTGTATCTGACCTGTCAACCGTTGGATCCAATGTACAATTGAAATCCCCGCCCCATATGATTGTGCAGCCTAGGTATGGGCTCATTTTACTGTATAGGGTTCTAAAGTAGGTCACGGTGTCCCGGTTCGGGACGTATGTATTAACAATACATATTTCTCTGTTTTCGATCAGTCCCCTCAATATTACCATTCTCCCGTCGGCCTTGGTCATGGACTGTAGTAACTGGAATGGTACATGTGGCGCTACCCAGGTAATCACCCCTCTGGCATAAACTGAGTATGTTGCACCTATAAGGGTGCCCTTCCATTTCCTTCAATATTACCAGGACTTCTAATTTCTCTTTAGTGAGGTGCGTTTCCTGTATCAGAGCAATATCTATTTTCTGTCTTTTTAGGTACATCATGACTTTATTTCTTTTCAAATATCTATTTAGCCCCCTAACATTCCAGGTCATTATCTTTAGGTCTCCCAAGTCTCATCCATACCCCGTCCCTCCTCCTTCTCCTCTCTTTATCCTTTGTCGTCTTGGATATGCGCTTATGTAGGCTTGTCCCCAAACTGCTAACACCCCAAATCCCAAAACTCCCTTCCCACCCCCCAACTGAAACTCATCCCTCAACTTCCCTCCACCCCCCTCCCTACCCAACCCTAATCGTTGCCCAGCTCCATCCCTGTATCTCAGGCGCTCCCGCATTTAGTCCTATCTCGGCTTGCGGATATTAGGAACTCCGCAGGGCGGTTACCTTACTACCGGTAACCTAACTAACTAAACTACTCGGGTGTGGAAGTGGGTTCGCCATGTCCCTGCATTATGCTCAGTATGCTGCGCGCACAATTCTCCTTATGTTAAGCATTGAGTGCTTTAATATTGCTTCATGCTCTATTTTATATTCTAGTCCCATTGTCTTAAATCATATAGCACCTTGGTTTCCGGGGGCACTGCTTCACTTCTCTGTTCCATCCACCTTCTGCAGGTTGGTCTCATCTGGACAGCTCTGGCCATCTAGCCATTCCGACGCCTCCTCAGGCGTTTCGAAAAAAGGGACCTTCTTCTTTGCTGGGTACTTCAGCATGTACTTGTAGCCCGCATCTTGCAGTCTCCTCTTGATGGACCCATAGTTCAACTGTTTCCTCTGCACCAGGGGCGTGTAGTCAGGGTACGCCATGATGGATGCAGCTGCCCTGTGTATTGTGCCACCTTTTTGGAAGAATTCTAGGATCTTCTCACTGTCTCGATAGTTCAGGATCTTAGCGATGATCGCCCTTCGGGGGGGCTCCCGGTGGTGGTCTCCTTGTGAGAGCCTTATGCGCCCTCTCCACTGTAAACCCCTGGGTGAGAGCTCCACCTTGTATTTCCTGTAGTAGCATGGTCTCTATGTAGTCCATGGGGTTTTGGCCTTCCTCGCCTTCCGGAAGCCCCACAATGCGTATATTATTCCTGCGGGCCCGTCCTTCGGCTTCCTCAGCTCTGCTTTCCAGGTTGACCACCTGTTGACGCAGTATATGGATCTCCGAAGCATGCGACTTACAGGCCACTGAGTTTAAGCTTGCCTCTTTTTCTAATTCACCCGTGCGTTCTGCCACTTTCCTGACATCTTGTCTCAGAACGTTCACATCCTCCTGTACCGCTCCATTTTTAAGATCCAATGATGTTTTGAGATCTGCCATTGCTGCTTCCAATTTGGTCTCCCAGGCTGACTTCAGGTCTGCGATTGCATCCAGGATTAGCTGATTGTCTCGCTCTGGCGTGTTATAGGGTTGCTGGTTTTTGTCTTTCTTACTGGTGCCCTCCACTGCATGGGGTGCTTTGGCGAAGTCTTCTATCGTCACTTGCTTCCCTTTTGGTTTCAGGGGTTTGGAAGCCATTTTGCCTTAACCTTATGCCCTAATTTGCTGCAGGTTCTCTCGCACCACTATAAGTTGGGTCAGTGAAGCCTCCTTACACGCCGGTGGGAGTCCACTCAGCCGGTTTCTGGTTCTTCCCACGAATTCCCTGTGTGGCCTAGTGCTTCTGCAGGCATGTAACACCAGATGCATATGGCGACCGGGCTCCAGCTCTTCATGTCCTTTCTTCCGGTTTGCGCAATTTCTTTCAGTTCCTGGTCACATTTCCTTTTTGTTCCTACTAATATACGCTGCGCTCGCCTTGTGGGCCCCTGCTTCAGGGTTCCGGGCCCGGTACTCCGGGTCTTCGCTTCGCTGCCCTTAGGCTGGGTGCACTGTTATGAGCGTGTGCAGAGTATGTTCTTTTGGTGTGTCAGGAAGGCTGTGTTCTTGTGTCCATTGTGCCCGTGTCATACAGGAAGGCTGCGTGGACTTGGGCGCGCTGCTTGTACAACTGCCCTGCAGCAATGGGCCCACTTGTTCTGTATGGGTGCCTCTATTTATTGTGTTTGGTGTGCCTCAGGCAGTTGTTATTGCAGGGCACTATCGTGGTGGGCCCTGTTCCATGTGTTCAACCTGGTGTGTTGCTGCTGCCCCTTCTTTAGTGGAGCTGGAGTAGCAGCTGTGTTTTCAACTTAGGCGTCAGATCGTTTATATGTGCGGTGTCATTGTATTCTCTATTCCGTCCTCGAAGCTTATGGGCACTGTTTCCACCGCCGTTCGGCCTCTCTATTCGTTTTCTCTCCTGTCCACACGATCAGCTGGGGCCTCCACATTCTATGGGGCCGCAACAGTGATGCGCTTCATTTCTTGTGCTACTTCAGGTGTCCCTTGTTGCGCCCGTGCGTTTTAAGCCGCTCGTTTGCAGGGGCCTTCGTTTCCTCACACAGCGTCTGCTGCTACTATGTTGCGCTCACTCAGATTTGGCCGCTCGCTTGCAGGGGCTGTGTCCGCAGCGCACTCCATTTCCCTTTGCAGCATCAGCTGCTACTTTGTTGTGCCCGCTGGATCCCAGCCGCTCCCTCACTCCTGGGGCCGCACCATTATCGATCTTCCTTTCTGTCCTGCTGACAGCCTCCTCGTCTATTCTGGCCAGGGTTTGCCGATGTATTCCGGCGACTGGCCCTGGTCTCTCGGCACAGCCAGAAGTCAGGTGTCTCACCACTTACATGTTCACGCCCTGCCCTGGCAGTCTTTATCTTCGTCTTGGGGAGCGCCCCTCCTGCCGCACGGATACACGTATCAGCTTCCTCTTCAGTGTCCCTTTGTTCTTTGTTATCTGTGTTTTCGTGTCCATCGGAGCTTGTCAAGATCTTCTGATGGCCAGCCTGCGGTCTCTTATGATCTCTGGAGGTCCAGATTCTCCTCCTGCGTGCCCCCGTATTTCAGACGCAAATGCCTGTTTTTTTATATTGAAACGCACATCAGAAGTGCGCTTTCTGCTTCCAGGATCTTCACGGATCAGCAGGAGCAGCACAGAGACGCGTCTCACTCCATGGCCTCTTGGCCACGCCCCTCTGTTGTCACTCTTAATGTAATTGGGCAGTCTGTGTGTGGCAAACATTTTCTCGAGTGCTGAGATTACAGTCTCTGCCGCTGTTGAGGGTATTATCTCCACCTCTTGGTTGGGCTTCATGCTATTGACGATCTGGCAGATGTGTTCTTCCGTTTACTCTGACTCATCCACTTTGAGAGGGTTGCAGCTCTTGGCTGTCTGGACAGGAAATCTGACCAGGTTGTTTGTCCCTGCCTGGTATGCCAGGTCAAACTCATGTTGCTGGAGGTGTGGTAGCCACTTCCCGATCCTGGCCAGAGGGTGTGCTGAAGACCCAGTGAAGATTGGAATCAGGGGCTTGTTGTCAGTGTAGGTTTTGAATTTCCAACTGTAGAGATATATATATGAAAATACCTGCAACCCCACTGAACCGCTATAGCTTCTTTCAGGGACGTCATTTGGGGGTCGCCAGGGGTCGCAAGTGCGACCTCTGAGGTCTCCCTTGCGACCTCTAAAAAGAAATCCAAAAATCTTTTTTTTTTTTTTTTTTGAAATGCAAGCGCCTGGGCTGTGGCCAGCACCATGTGGCTCTTTAGTTATGGAGTGGCTGGCTTTCTTGTTCAGGCCCCTTAAAAAAAGAAGGAAAATAAGAACATGAGGGCCACAAGTCTAACACTTTCAGCACTAAACCTAAATAAGAAAGAATAGGAATGCCAACACAATGTGTCTTTCTGGAATTCTATACAATAATTGCTGGACTCATTAAAGGTTTATTTCAGGCACACTTCAGGGGGTGAGTCAGTGATTTAGTCTGTTCTCAAATGCCTCAACTCAGCCTTTCATCCTTCTGAGGTCGATAAATGGGTACCAACACAGGTTGGGTGATATTGGGTGTATATTTCTTCTATGTAAAGCGCTTAAGCGTAAGTGCTATATAATAACACATCATTATCATTTGGTCATGGACGTCTGCTTGCAATCACAGTAATTTGGTAATATGGGCCTATGCACACTGATCTTAACCATATGGCGATCCATTCAGGTATGAAATGTACATCACATTATAGTGATATCATAACCATATTTTTTGTAGTGTACAAAGCTATGTGATGCCACTTACTGTTTTGTCAACGGGTGAATGGTGGTGTTCCATCGCTTCCTGTGATATCACTTTGGGGTGGGGTCAAATGACACCACTTCTTGTGATGTCATCAGGGGTCAAGGGTCATGTGATGTCACTTCTGCTACCCCTGGCATTTGGGTGAAATGACGTCCCTGGCTTCTTTCTCGATTTGGGAGTACTGCTGTGCCCGGGAGGCATATGCAATGGGTCTGGTCTCACCCATCCATGATTGTTGGACTAGGATTGCCCCAAGTCCCACAGGGCTCGCATCTACGTAGAGTTCCATCGGTAGGGACTGGTCATAGTATGCCATGGCTGTGCCCGATGATAGCGATGCCTTGATCCATTCGAATGCTTCCACGCACTTGGGGCTCCAGTCCCATTTGACGTTCACTCTGGTGAGTTTTCTGAGTGTTTCTGACATGGTTGCAAGGTTGGGGATAAACCTGCCACAGTGGATGGCCATGCCCAAGAAACTGCGTACCTCTGTGGGGGTAGTTGGTGGGGAGGCTTATTTTATGTCTGTCACTTTCTCGGGGTCAGCATACACTGCTTCTTTGTTGAAGACTTATCCAAAAAATGTTTTTTTGCACTTTATCAACTCACACTTTTCATGGTATATGTGAGGTCTGCTATTTCCAGTCTGTTAATGATCACCTCGAGGCGGGGCATGCGTTCCTCTCTGTCACTGGCAAGAATGAGAATGTTGTCGCTGATGATTCAGGATACCCTGGATCACCTCTTGCATTGATTTCTGAAAGACCTCAGCTGCCGATGAAATTCAGAAACGATCACTTTAGGCCCAGGTGAGTCGAGAAGGTTGTTCTGTACATTGATTCAGGCCGGTCAAGTGGCACAGCGAGTAGAGCGCCCGCTTTGACACCCGTGCAGAGCCTGTTAACGCAGGTTCGAATCCCGGCGGGGCCAAACTCAGCCTTTCATCCTTCCGAGGTCGATAAATGAGCACCACACACCGTGGGTAATAATAAGCAGCGCTCAGATACCTGAGGGTTTGTAGCGCTATATAAAAGCCTAATTATTATTATTATTATTATTATTCACGCTGCAGCTTCAGATGATGGTAGCCAGCGTTGAGGTCAAGTTTTGAGAATACTTTCGACCATGTGAGGTCTGTGATAATTTTGTCTAGGGTGGGGGTGATGTGTCTTTCCCTTTTTATAGCTGCGTTGGGTAGGGGTATGTCTATACAGATTTGTACTTTTCCAGGTTGCTTGTGATTTTTTTGTGATGACCCTCTGGGACACCCACACACCTTTGGCCCCGACACTTGTTCGATTATGCTCGATTTTCAAGTTCGTGTAGTTCCTTTGCCATCAGGTCCCTCATGTGAAACAGAGTCCTTCTATGGAGTATTGCCTGGGGTTGAACTGTAGGGTCGATATGTAGTTTTATTAGCTTTCCTTTGAGGCATCTAATTCCCTCAAGGATACTCGGGTGTTTGGCGGGTAGGTTCATGACATCTGTAGAGTCAGTGATATCACATATGAAGCTTATGAGGAACAGTTCTTCAGCTGATTCCCAACTGAGTAGGCACTCAATGCCTGCATTGACTACATAGATTTTCAAATTAATCGTCTTTTCGCCTCTACGCGGTTCTGAATCGCCCCACCACCGGAAGCAGCGTCTTGGTGCCGTAGGCAAATAGTAGGGTCTCTGTGTGTTTGAGCTCTGGCTGGGGTTGTAATCTCCAGAACACGTTTGTTGGCATGACGTTCACTGATACTCCTGTATCGATCGTCATCATGGTAAATTGGCCTTGTATGTTCACGAGACACTTAGGTTGTCTCATCTTCTTTTTTGGGTTCATGCATCCCTGCTCCATTGAGGATATTAGGTGGATTTTTCCTTTCCTTCTTGTGCGCCCTGCTTCCACTGCCATTGCCGCCGGATTAATCCGTCGATGAGTCATCTCTGGTTACTACAAGGAGCATTTCTGCTTGCTTTTTCTTCTTTGCAAGGGGTTTTGGCTGCTGCTGTTGCATAATTTGGGGCTGGCTCACGGATCTGCAAACAAGTGCGTAGTGGTCTTTCCTGCCACATGCTCCACACGTGGTTCCTTGTGCTGGGCAGTTTCTTATCCCATGTCGCGCTCCTCCACACCATCCGTACTCGGCCACCATGGGGAGTTGTATGCTTCGCTCTGTCATCCCTTGTGGATTGGTGGTTTGTGATCTGTGCAGTAGTGGCTGTCATCGGTTTTAGTTGTAACTTCTGCAGGGTGGTACCCATTTGTGCCGCTCTTGAATGAGATAGCCCCCTTTGGTGGCTGTGTTCTAGTGTTTTCGCTAGGGTGATTCCTTTCTCGCTCAATACTGTTCTATGCAGCTTTTCTGAGCACATTCCGTTGATTATCTGGCATCTAATCTCCTTTTCGACGTCGTTGAATTTGCAGGACAGTGCCAGTAATCTGAGCCTTGTGTGATAGTTATTGAGTGTGTCCTCTTCTGTTTGCACCATGGTGCAGAAGTTGAAGGAGAGCCAGCGGAGAGGTAGGCTTGAGCTAGGCCGTGCATGAGGCCTGGTAACATGCAGTGCCAGCAGTGAGTAAAAAGGTGTGACACACCCGTTGCTCTTCGGGCCCTGAACAGCCAGGCTTCCGGCAGGGCAGGTACTTTATTCAAAGCATCTCATGTCACCGCGCATGCGGAATGTGAGGCGGATATAACACAGGCCTCACATCTCTCCAGCTGTTTGTGCACACGAGGGAATGGGGCGCAAGGAGCAGGATGTCATTTCATGTTCTTTTCACTGCCACAAAGCATATCAGGATTTGGGAGACAAAGCCGTTCCGCCCTCCTTCACCTTTCCCCTCGCACCTAAACTCGTGTTCCAATGCACCGGCCCAACACGACCAATAAAACCGAGTATTGCTTATACACTGTTTTTAATCAAATGGAAGCAAGGCAGGACAAGTAGAGAGAAGGAATGGGGAGGTAGTGTCAAGAGCAGGGTGGAAGAGAGGAAGGCGAGAAGGAGAAGATGCATGGCAAGAAGCATCCTAGAAATGGACGAATCTTCAAAGTGGCAAAGAGGCAGGATAGATGGGGAGACAATCGGATCATCGAACAAAGAGGCTACCGAAGACAAGAGAGCAGAGTAGAGATATAGGACAATGGAAACATGCATTCGCAATGCCAACAGTTTAGACTTTCGTGCAGGTGTGGGAAGGGTACTTGCCAGACACAGAGCCATAGTGTTATTAACTAGCCATTGATAGTAGCAGCTGCAAAATTGTGTGAGTACCTGGGTATCCAATAGCAGTGTCTGGCAAATGTCTAATACATAAAACACTGTTGGATTTGCCAATGCATGTTTTTAACAAGACTTCAGTGAAGGACAGGTATAGTGCTTATAAATCGAATTAAGAATTGGTACCATACCAGTAGCAGGTTTTCAACTCCAATTAAGTAATTAACTCTCAGAAGACTGCTTTGAAAAAAACACTGGGAGGCACTTCAAGTGCAAAGTTTGATGGTAAGGCTTGATTCAAGTTACCTCAAATTGTTTCCTTAAGGAGGTGTTTTGGACTGGATCACTTGGAATGGCCATAGGGATTAGCATAGCCATGGGCAGTCAATGAGTGGTCAACTAACCACACAACACCTGCAAGCTGTGTGTCCATCCTAATATGCTATTTCTCCCTATTTGTACTCTAATTCAATAGTTTCATTTTGTAGGTGCCGCCAGCGACATCTAATAGCCCAAACTAAAAAAAGGCAAGAAAAAGTGAAATTGCCAAAGAGACATGTGAAGGGGGCAGAAGAAGGGAGTAGAGAGTTGGGGAGAGAAAAAAAGGACAAGAGAGCTGAAGGATGAGGGATTTAACCTGGGGGTAGAATACTGTAAAACTGTGAGCGAGAGAGTAGGAACTTTCCTTGCACCAGTGCCCATGGCATCCTTTCTACATACTTACTTGAAAATGTGTCCAGGATGCACCACAGTCCATACTTGCCCCTTCCTTCCTTTCCTACGTTCCATTGCAACGCTCTGGGACCACCAAGCATCTTTGTGTCACAGCCTTGCGGTCAAGAAATCTGACATGGTGCTCAGCTCCAGTCCAGTGTTCAAGTCTGCCATGCATATTAGGGTATGTCATTGTGGGGATGGAACAATGTGGTTGCGGGTCCATGACAGTTTCCCTTGTCATGAAAATACTCTAATAAGTATTGGAGCTTTGCCCATAGTTAGACAACTCTGGGTTTTGGTTATACAATTAGGTGTAATGAGAAGAGTCCTGCTCTTGCTGCTCTCCTTTTATTATGTCTGTCTTTGACCATTCATTGTATTTTTCAACAAGGGTCAGCAGCTGTGTGAATTACAAGTGTTCCAGTTCCCATCCGCAATTTCATCACACAAACTGATGAAAACGTGTTTTCCTTTTTAAAATGGGGTATTTCAGAATTAGCATATTTAGAGCTTTACTTTTCTGGCAGGGAAACCATCTTAAATATAGCCCTCTAGAATACTACAGGCGGTAATGATAATTCCTGCCTGTTATATTCATGTAGGATACAAGGTGGAGTGCATAATCCCCCCCCACCCCTCCATGTATCCTGCACCATATTTGGTTGAAGATTGGATTTTCATTTGAAATTGTTGATGACTGGTACTGCAGACCATGAAAAGTCCTGTGCATAGTTGAGATGACGATTATTATGCACTAATTAAATATAATACCAAAATCTTTTTTGCAGGTTCTCCTCGAGACTCAGAGGGTGGGACTTAAACAACAGTGGAGTGTGCGAGTGTGTTGTCCGTGTTGCGCACCATCCATACAGTCTTTCCTTGCTGCTGACTGCTGGTTGAAGGAGGAGGAGTTTTCGGAGCCTGACGGGACCCGGTCGCTTAAAGACTTCACTCCCGATGCGGAGCGTTGCGTAGTGTGTGCAAGTGTGTTGTGTGTTTTGCAAACTATCCATGCAGTCTTTCCCTGATGCTGACTGCTGGTTGAAGGAAGAGGAGTTTCAGTGCCTGATGGGACCCGCTCGCTTAAAGACTTCACTCCCAACGCAGAGCATCGCTGAGCGTGTGCAAGTGTGTTGTCTGTGTTGCACATTATTCATACAGTCTTTCCTTGCTGTTGACTGCTGGTTGAAGGAGGAGGAGTTTTTGGTGCTAGACGGGACCCGCTCACTTAAAGACTTAATTCCTGATGTGGAGCATTGCGGAATGTGTGCAAGTGTGTTGTCCATGTTCTTCAGGCTCTCTGGGAGGGTCTGATCCTTGACAGACACACTCTTATACTACTACCTTGAATTTGAACTGCGTGTGGTTAGGTCAACAATTAACATCTAATATCTATCTTTCTCTCCCCCACACACCAGCTTTATAACTCAAGTACAGCTATAGGAAATAAAAGTATCTGTCCATAACAAAGTAGCTACTCGATAGTTAATTTAACCTTCGCTGACAATAATGAACTTGAAACAAATGCCGTCGGCTATGCGACTACCCCTCCTCGAACAAGGCTACAAACTAAATATAAACAGAAAGGGCTTGAAACAAAATTGAACAATGAAAGCTTGACAAAAAGCCCTCTTGTTCTCAAGGCACCAAGATCTGACGAATGTGCGTTGGAAAGATGCTAAGTTGTAGAAAAATGATTCAGTGTGTGGCATTGAATGCCTATGTCTATCAACTCTTCTGAAAGCAAAAAAATTGCTGGCAGAAACATTGATCTCAAACTATGGATTGTCACCTGAAATTCATAAAGCCCTGCCAAAAGAAGGTGGGTTGGACTCAGAAAAAACATGCAGTGATCTCTCTAGGCACGGAATCCCACACAATCTGACAGATTCAGATATTTTGAAAACCCTTCTTTCCCCAACAACAGGTGAAGAAAACCTTGAGAATAAGACTGCTCTCATGAACACCCGTGAAAACTTGCTCTCCAATCTTGACTCTAATCTCCCTTCTGTCCTCATTCTCCTTGATCTAGCCTCTGTTTTTGACACAGTCAACCATGCCATCCTGCTCAATCATCTCCGGGACAACCTTGGTATTATTGATCAGGCCCTGGCCTGGTTGACCTCCTTTCTCACCGACCGACAGTCCCAGGTCCAACTGGGGTCTTTCTTCTCTTCTATCTGTCTCTCTATTTGTGGTGTTCCCCAGGGGTCTAACCTCTCTCCCTGGCTCTTCAACCACTACCTGGCACTTCTTTCCCACTGCATCGCTACATTCTGCTCCAATTTTCAAAGTTATGCGGATGATATTCAGCTCTCTTTTAGGCTCCCCTCAGCAACCTCTGCTTCTTCTCTCATACCAGACTGTGTGGCCGCAATTCAGGAATTGTGTGCCGCCAATGATCTCTGCCGTAATGCCAGTAAGACTGAGATCCTCCTCATTGGGACACCCGCTCCCTCCTTTCCTCTCTCTGGCAGCCCACTCTGGGACCTCTTCTTGCTCCTTCCTGTGAGGCTAAGAACCTTGGTGTCATCATCTACTCCACCCTCTCCTTCTCTCCTCACATCTCTGATGTCTCTAAGAAGTCAAACTATCAGCTGCACCTCCTCAGAGGTATTATTCCTTTTCTCACTTTCTGCAAGAAGCTCACCAGGGCCCTTCCCCATTCCCATTTGAGCCCCCATAGGGCTCAATGGGAATGGGGAAGGCGGTAATAACGGTACCGCAAAATTATTATTACTTCCAAAGTCCCTTTACGGGTTCCGCCCTTAACGCATGGTAAAACCAGGCGTTAAGGGAGGACCCGCAAAGGGACCTCATAATAGGGCGGTAAGGGATTACCGGTACCGGTGCCCTTACCAGTACCGGTAATCCCTTACCACCCGGGTCGTAATGACCCCCCAAGTCTTTTATCATGTCTCTTCAAACAAGAGTGGACAATGAGGCTATGATTTCCTCTTACTTGCAAAAATAAACTTCAAGAATCAATGGAACTGGAAAGAACCGATAAAAAGAATATGCTGCGTTTATGCAACAAGGATGCATCTAGCTTCATGATTTTGGACTAATTACACTAACCTCCCTTTGATGAACCATAATCAAGAATAAAACTGGCTTGCAATTAAAAGTTACAACAAGCAGCAAACGAGGAAACGAAAAACATGTGTTGCATGCTGAAACCTTTTGCCCACTTGTCCATACCTAACACAGTACTGATATCAGCCAGTGTGCTAGAGAAGGGCCAAGGCAGTCTATCTTGAAAAAATATCCTCAGACCAAAATTGGAGCCAGTTTGAGATCCTTCCGCTCCAGTGGTTTCAAATGTTTAAATGGCTAGAATACTCTGTTTCTGAAGATGCTGTATATTGTTTCCACTGCCGTCTTTTTCTACTTGTCATTTTCACAACCCAAGGGTAGTGGGTGCAGCCGACAAGTAGCATTTGTTTCTAAAAGTTTTAACAACTGGAAAAAAGCATTAGAACACGGAAAGGGAATACCACAACATGTCCAGTCAGCCACACACAGGGAATGCCATGTAAGAAGGCAGGATCTTAACAGAAATACTAACAATGACACATCAATTTTTAAAGGGCTCAGTGAAGCATACACCAAAGAGGTGAGTGAAAACCAGCATTTTATTAAAACAATAGCTGAAGTTCTCTGCTTAATAGCAAAAACCATAATTGTTGAAAACGTGAGAGAAATCCTGTATAAAAGGAAGATCCAATTGTAAAAAAACAACGTAATGGTCCAAAAGACTCGCAGTATTTACACACCTCAATTCAAAGTGAGCTGCTTTTCATCATGGCTACTCTTGTGAGAGAAGGTTTGCAGAGAGCCTGAAAGGAAATCCATAGTATTCTGCCAGATGAAACTAAAGATTGTAGCAAAACAGAACAATTATCTCTTGTTGTGAGTTATTTCCATGACAAAACTGTTCATGAACGATTTTTAAAGTTTTGTGAAGCTGACTGTCTTGATGCCGAGTCCTTAACCAAGTAGATATTCACAGTAGTAGCATCTCTACTTATAGATAAACATGAGTGTGTTGGTCTAGGCTATGATGGTGTCTCTGTTATGAGTGGTAGGATAAATGGTGTGCACGTACGGGTGCAAACAGAGGTGCCCACAGCTCTCTATGTTCATTGTATGAACCACCGATTAAATCTAGCATTTGTTGATACTGTGAAGAACGAGCAGGTGGCCTTTGAATTTTTTGTAAAACTTGAACAGGTGTATGTTTTCTGTAGTACTTCTGTTGTGCACTCTATTTTTATACATGTACAAAAGGAAATGACTAAACGTCAGGTAGTACAGCTAAAGCCACGGAGTAGCACAAGATGTACATGCCAATATTCTGCTTGCAAAGCTGTTCTAATGTCACTAGAGCCTTCTTTTGGAAACACTTCGTATAATAGCAGAATGAGAACATTCAGAGAGAGCATTTGCGGCAAATGATATACAGAAATCTATTGACTTCAGCTTCATTATTTCATTGGTGCTATTTGAAAACCTACTGAAGAGGACACACACTCTCCCTAACATGCTGCAGGCAACAGATTTACACTTGGGATCTGCTGCACTTATTATAAAATCAGTTATAGAAGATCTCAGAGAAGTGCACCTTGAAAATCCTACTACTGATGCTTCCCCACACTCTGGCAATAGCAACAGTCTGGGCAGAAGCAGAAATACTGAGCAGCAAATGTGAGATAACCATACCAAACGACGGAGAGACTGAAAGGAAGGGACTGTCACCTGCCTTTTCACTTGTGCAATAGCATTCTTATGGAAACAGTAGGTCAAAGACGGCACATAAACAAACAGGAGGATTTCAGAAAATATTTTGTCCTTGAAGTACTGGACAGGATAATGTCATAGCTAAACTTGCGCTTTTCCAAGGACTTGCTGCAAGTCATGGAAGCAATATAGTCTCTGAATCCCAAGTCTGCATGTTTTCTGAATTATGAAAAATGAAGACCAATGGCTATTTATTACTCATGTAGTCTTCAGAATCTGGCAAATGAACTGCCCCAGCATTTGCAACTTTGGAGAGAAAAAGAGCTCCTGATGCCATTGAAATCAACACTATTCTTCAGTTCGCCAACTTCCTTCATCCTTATGCTGCTCCAGTTTTTGAATTGTACCACCTTTCCAAAACTGCATGTGCCCGGCCAGCGAGCAGTGCATCTTGTGAAAGAAGCTTCCCGGCACTTAAGTTGATAAAGACATACCTACGCACAACTATGACAGAGGAAAGGCTGTCAGATCTTTGAACTTTAGGAATAGAATTCCAATTTGCAGCCAAATTAAATATGGACAATACACAACTCTTAGTCCTAGAGGACTTCAACCTTTGATTCAATGACCCGATGACACCCAGACCGCAGCCTTAGCCAAAGCCAGTTCCGCTTTTGGTTGATCTCATCAGATACTAGAACCCACACACCCAAGGCAGCAATATAGACTACTTACTAGACCACATCTGCAACACAGCAGTCATCTCCAATGCTGCCTGCCCTTGGACTGACGACCACTGCGTCATCTTCTTGCTACCTATGCCACAGAAACACAGTATCCTATCCTCCTGCCTACCCCCCACACTAGCTTGCAGCTCCAGGAACCTCACAAGTGATCGGCTACTGCCTCTGCTCACCACAGAGTTACCAACAAATTACAATGTCAACTCCTTAGTAGAACAGTATAGTTCCCTACTATCCAATGCAGTGGGGTCCCTAGTCCCACTCAATTTATCCAAAGAAAATAATTCCATCCACCTAAATACATGGTTCACCACACATGGGTTCTCTGTGAACTTGAAACACCCACTTCTGCCCCTTCGACCTTTCGACCTTCACCAAAGAAAATACCTGGTGTAGCAACATCTAAGATGCCCTCACAGGCAAAATTGCCCCTCTGCAAAACAAAATTAAAGCCTAAGCACTTAATGTGTCAGCTACCCTACCACAGCTCCCACCCAAGGCACCCCCTACTCTCACTCAGTTCTTCCAGTTCATGTCTATCACAGAACCTTACCTTGCAAATGTGGTGAAGAGCATTAAACCTTCACAGTGCAAAGGAGACATCTGACCAGCCACCTTGATCAAAGAGTGCCTGGAACCACTCAACCCCTTCTCACTGCCATTGTCAACATTTCCTTCACCTTTAATAACGTCCCCTATATCCTCAAAAAATCCTGGGTCACCCCCTACCAAAAGACATTGCTTGACCCAACCATACACACCAACTATTGGCCTATCACTACTGTCCCATTCCTACAAAAAATCCTAAACAGGGTGGCCTATCACCAAATTCAGGCCTTCCTGGAAGAACACTGCATTCTCAGCCCCCGCCAATCAAGCTTCCACCCCAATTATGGGGCAGAATCCACCCTCTTTGACCTAAAGAATCAATTGGATGACACCAATGATGCAGGTAAAAACTCCCTCATGATGCTACTTGATCTCTCTGCTGCATTCGATATTGTGGACCACAACACCCTTACATCGGTAGCTCAGTTCGCACAGCGGCCAACTGGGTAGCCTACTTCCTTGAAAAAAGAACCTCACAAGTCTTCACGGGTGAAGCCACAGCCCATCCCACACCAATGTCATGTGGTGTCCCACAGGGATCCTGTTTCTCCCCAACTCCTTATAATATTTATTCAAAGCCACTGTTCGCCAACCTCAACGCCATGGGAATTTCCTTCGCTAACTATGCAGATGATACACAAATACTTATCCATTTGTCAGGCACCTATGATCAAGACTGCTCCCGTTTAAATACCATCTATGACACAATCCAAACCTGGATGGCCCAACACATCCTCTACATCAATGACAAGAAGACTGATCTCTTTTTAGTCTGTCCCCCAACTCTTCTCGCTAATCTCGACCAGACATACCACCTCTTTAACATAGATGGTCACAATATCCCTATGTCCACCTCAGTCAAAACTCTGGGCATTTATCTTGACTCCTCCCTCAACATGTCTCGCCAGACCAATAGAATTGCCGCTGCAACAGCCTACACCACAAAATGTATAAGAGCAAGTAGACCTTTCTAATCCACTGCCAAATGCCTCACGATCGCCCGTGCCCTGCTGTTGTCCAAACTTGATTATTGCATCGGCATACTTTGTGGAGCTTCAGACAAGAAACTGAATAAGCTTCAGGCCATTCAAAGCAATGCCATCTGAGCAGCTTTGAACCTGAAAAAAGCAGACTACATCTCAAAGGTAAGGAGGTCAATCCACTGGCTCCCCATTCGGGAAAGAATTACATTTAAAATCCTTTCTATCGCACACCAATACCTGGCTAATAAAGCACCCACTTACCTCCCCCAGAGGGTCAATAGATACTCACGAGCTAGAACACTCAGATCCTCCAACAGCCAACAACTGCACACCATCGTATTCGGACAAAAACAAGTAGGTCGAACCAGCTTCCCAACGGTCATGGCTAACCTCTGGAACAATCTGCCACTTCACCTTCGATCTGAGGAATTTTACCAACTCTTCAGAAAATAACTAAAGACTCACCTCTTTACCTAATCTCTCAGCTCACTACTCCTTCCCACCAACGTTACTATTGCCCTGATGCCGGAGGGCTTGGTGGTGCGTTGCTCTAAATGTGTACATTAAACTTAAAATTTAATTAAATGTAATCTCCTGACTGATGGTTTTTTAATGCCATAGAGATGTCCAGCAGGAAGAGTGCACTGTTTCAGTTGTTACCTGTCATGTTCTTTAACATGTTGCAGATCAAGCAAGTGTGGATTCTATTCCTCAAAGGAGCCCAAATCTGTAATGTGATTAATGGAAGAGGTTGCTCAACTTTATGTATTGCTGAAGCTGTTGGTGAATTCATTTTTCAAAGATTGTGCAATGAAACGTGTGTTTGAGATAATACAGTAGTTAACGGCCCCACTAGGTTGGCTCTGGGTTTTTATGGAGTGGTTTGACAAGGCTGTTTTAAAGGCTGGTGAGACAGTTCCCTGCTTGATGGAAATGGTAAGGATGGGCAGAAATGCCTGTGCTAAGACTGGGTGTGTATATATTATTTTGTAGATGTGGGGAGGCATTGTCCTACGGAGATCCTGCTGGGTTCCTAGAGTTTATCGTGGAAATTAGTTCCTGTGTATTAAAAAGGCAGAACACATTGAATGATGGCATAGAAGAATCAGTAAATGACACATCAACAGTTGGATTGAGCACTGTCTGTCCTTTTCTGTCCAGATGTTCTTGGATTAGTTGAAGTGTGTTGTCCAGATGCCGCAATGGAGTCATCGAATACTTGTGTGGCTGCTCGAGCTGTTCTAAAGGCTGCAGAGTTCTGGCATAATTTTGAAAACATTTGTTTGAGCATGTTCTCTCGAATCCATGCAATATGAGTCATGTTTTCTTTTTTAGATTGAATTGTTTCCATTCTGTAGAATCACAATTACCAATAGTAGGCCAGCTTTCGCCTTTGGCTTTTGTCTTCTTCAGATTTTCACAGGTTCCAGTTTTCTTTTTGATGTGATTCAGCTTGGGAGTGAACTATTTGAGGATTTGTTTCTTTTGTGATTTTTTTTAAAGGATTTTTAGTGCTTAGCAGTCCGGTGTGGTGTTTATCCAGATGTAGATGTCGTTGAGTTGGTCCTCCACCATTCTGGTATGAGTTTTGGTTGTAATATGGGATTTGGAGGGCTCAGGTTTTTCCATCAGGGTTTCTGTTTTGATCATCTTCTTCCATGATCTGATTAACTTCTGGGATCATTTGGAGGGTTTTGCAAGTGCTGGTGCGTTGGTAAAGATGGTCAATGAGAGTGAAAGGTGGTCTCCCAAAGATGTCCGGCCTCCTGGGTTGGTCAGATAACCTTTTGTTTTAGGTGAAATGCACAGAGGTTTGATAAGTGAGGCTTTGCAGCCACATTATGTTCCTTCTAGAGTCAGGTGTTGAATTCTCGCAGTACAGTGAGTTGCTTATTGTCCACAGAGTAGTGACCATGTCAGCAGGTTGGTCCTCAAAGGAAGTTCTGTAGGATAGTGTCTGTATATGCAGAGTAAGGTTAGTAAGGGTAGTTTTGAAATGTGTGTAATCAAGTAGTTTAAAAAGAGACATTCACATGCTAGGATTTTATCAAAGTTTGGAGATGAAACATGTTTGATGTCCTATGAACAAGTGCAATTACTCCACCCATCTTGGCCATCCACATTATGAAATTAACTTTGTATCTTGCAGGCATGGTTTTGAATATAACTCATGAGTGATCCTTTGAGAGACAGGTTTCTGTGATGCAGAGTAGGTCTTCTTTGTCTTCACGTAGAAGGTTATGCATGTCAACCAGTGTTTACAAAAGTGATAAGCAATTCAGCAGGCATTGATGAGTAGACGTCTGGTACCAACCGCTCCTATGCGGATCCT
The DNA here is from genome assembly GCF_040938575.1 of Ambystoma mexicanum. Classification (NCBI taxonomy): domain Eukaryota; kingdom Metazoa; phylum Chordata; class Amphibia; order Caudata; family Ambystomatidae; genus Ambystoma; species Ambystoma mexicanum. Next base: position 630,724,549 of record NC_090935.1, read on the forward strand.
TTATGAAGACATTCTTAAGTGGATATGATCATTGCTTGAGACAGGAGCATCTCAACACTCTTGGTTGCTGCTTTCATCTTTAATCAAGCTCAGTAATGACCTAGTGGGGCCCTTCCGCTCTTCCAACTTTCAGTAAAGGATGGTTGTAGAATTATTTATCAGGAAGAAAGTTTACAGAAAGTTTAGACCATGGTGACCCCTGTTTCCGGTGGGGGTGGCTTTGTGGTGACTATGTACATTTTGTGATGGAGGTGTAAAAAAACGTTACTTATGAGGTGTCATGGCCCTGTAGATTAGACACATCAGTGGTATATAATTCATGGCCAACAAGCTTGATGTTAAACACAGATTTTATTGTTTTCTGTTTGTTCCCAATATGCTGCTTTGCTGGCTTGAGGTGAGAGTTGGTTGTTTGATGTTACTGTGGGGCGTTGTCTAAGGAGGTATCTGGTGATGGAGCTCCTTAAGGGACTTTTGGGAAGGAAAATGGAGTTGGCTCCAGTCTCCGTATTTGATTGGTTTGTAGATGTTGTAAGAGCTGACCCCTTAGCTTGTCTGCCTCTTTCTTAAACGCTGAGCTTGGTATCTTTCCCTGTTCTGGGCATGATGTGGTCATCAAGTAGGTCTGGATAGAAAATGATTGATTTATATCAGCAGAAACAGTTTGGCTAGGCAAATAGATATGTTTGTGGGATAATTCATATATATCAGCATCAAATAGTTTGGCTAAGCAACAGTGAATGTCTATCAGATGAAATACCCGGGCTAGGTAGCGATTGATTTTTGCCAGAAGAAATAGATCTGACAAGGACAATTAATTTATATCAGCAGAAATAGTCTGGCTTGTCAACAAGTCAACAATTGCTTTATCGCAGAAATAGATCTGGCTAGGAGAGAATGAATTCATATCAGTAGCAAACAATCTGAATAGGCAACAATTAATTAACATCAGTGGCAAATAGCCTGGCTAGTCAACAATTGATTTATATCAGTGGCAAAATAGATCTGTGTAGACAACAATTGATTTATATCAGCAGCAAAATACATCTGTCTTGCAACAATGGATTTATATCCGGAGCAGAATAGAACAGGCTAGCCAACACTTTATTTAAGTTAGTGGCAAAATAGATCTGGCTCAGCAATAATTGATTTATAAAATTAGAAATAGGTCTGCCTAGGCTGAAGGTCATTTATATCACCAACAAATAGTCTGACTAGGTGATAATTTATTTGAGCAGCAAATAGTCCGGCTAGGTGATATTTAATTTATAGCATCAGAAATAGGTTGACTAGGTGGCAATTAATTTATATTAGCAGCAAATGCCCAGGCTAGGTGTCAATTAACTATATTATCAGTAACAAGATCCATTAAGTTTAATAATAAGGCAACAAAAGAGAGGCTCAATGATTTAGTGACAAGCGTGCTGCCTGTTGGGATGTCTGGTCCATGCAGTGGAGCAGCTATGCAAGTGGTACACAGAAGGGACCACCCTCACTGTCGATGAGCAGCTGCTGGAATGCAGACGGCATTGATCACTTAAAAAATACATACCATGAAAACTAAGGAAATATGTGGTGGTTGTGGTAGTTGTGCGAAAATGGTGCATCCTGTTTTCGCAAAGGAAATATGTACCTGGACAGCGTGGGTTCAACATGGTGACAAAACTTGTGGACCCTTATTTCAACACTGCAAGAAGTGTAGTGGGAGACAATTTCTTCACCAGTATTGAACCTGCTGAATCATAATAAGGACAGACCTCTGCACCTACAATAAGGTGGAATAACCCTTGTATCCCAGCTGGGATGCAGCCACATCAATGCGGGGAACTGTTGTCTTCCCTCTTTGGTGTTGAATGTGGCTATAATTTGGTATTGTATGGTACCAAAAAAAGGAAAGCTCTCCTCCTCCTCTCCTCAACATCACATGGCTTGTTGGTGCATGGGGAGTTCAAAACTCCAGATGTAATTGCACAAATAAAGAACAGCCAAAGGTGGGGGAATAATTGTTGCTGTTTTGTGAGGAACTATACCTGTTAGCATTCCCTTAACAAGTGGACAACACTCTTAACCATGATCACATCCTGGATATTACATGGGTAACAGAGACTTATCATAATGACTCATCAGACCTCATGCTGGTTCATGTCCTTCCTTGGGACTATAATATTATCAGGCTTAACGGAGCCAGCCCCTGTCCCGGCGGAGGAGTTGCCCTTCTCTATCACTTCACTTTTGTGTGTTCTGTGTTACCTTTCAGACATACCTCTAACATGAAAGCACTCCTGCTGCATATCTGCATCTTCTCCTCGTGCACTTTGCATGTTCTCCTGGTCTATCGACCCCCTGGCCATAACTCGGGCGTTGTGCCATCCTTTATCGTGGAGTTTACTGATATGCACTTACAATCTGATTCTCTTTTGTCCTGGGGGACTTTCATCTCCATCCGAATAATTCTAAAGACGTACAGGCTGACTGCCTTTGCTCCTCTTGCTTGATCTTAACCTTTTCATGGAAAAACTCTGGATCTTATATTTCCCTGCCTTCTCTGGTCACTGTGTGCCACTGTGTTGCGGTCACCTGGTCTGACCATCTGATCATTCCCTTTGCGATTTACACTTGCCCCAGACCCTCGCCCCCTACCCTTCCATGTGCCCCATCTCGTCAACGGTGCAGCATACCTATCAACAGCATTGTGACAGGCATCACTGAATCTCTCCTCTCTGATGCTCAGAATGATCTTAGCATACTGTCTACAGCTTTTTAGACCACAGCCAACATTCTGGCCCCGCTTAAATCTTCCAAACGTCTGGGTCGGTCCACTAAACCTTGGTTTTCTGATGGAATTGCTAGCATCCATCTGGCTCGAAGACAGGCAAAGTGTAAGTGGTGTACTGCCTACTGTCCACTTGCCCATACTGCTTTTCGCATAGCCTCTGTGATCTATCAGAATGTCATCATGAAGGCTAAATGTGACTATTTCTCCTTTCTTGTCAACACTGCGATAAATGCCCCTAAGGAACTTTTTAAACTTGTCAAATCGCTTTCTTATTTGCCTGTGGCCAACAGGGTGATCCCCTCCCAAACATTGGGTACGACACGCTCTACCTTTTTTTCTGATAGTATTACTGCCATCAGACAAAAAAATCTCTGGTTGTAGGACCCTGCCCAACGTTGGCGTTGAGACCCTCTTCGCTGAGTTGTCTTCCCATTATTGGTCTGAAGTCCCTGTTTTTACTGACACCAACATTTTTTCGGCCACTTTAAGTTTGAAATCCATCTCCCCGGGAGATCATATTCTGATTTGCAACCTTAAAGAGATCATCCCCTACATCGCTACGTCAGTGTCAGCAGCAGTTAACCTCGTTTTTTCGAGTGGGTGTATTCCTGGTACACGGAAACATGCATTGATCATCCCTCTTTTAAAAAAACCTAACCTGGACCCTTCACTCTCTTCTAATTTCCATCCCATCTCTGTGCTTTCCTTCCCCATGAAGCCACTTGAAGCTCTGATCACTGCTACTCTGTGCTTTTTCTTGCAGAATTCCGGTGCCTTGAATCATTTCCATTCACGGTTTAGGCTGTGCCAGGGCACGGAATCTTTTCTGTGTCTGCAGTCGATGACCTGCTCCAAATCGTAGACCCGGGCAGTATTGGTGCTTTGATTCTGTTAGTCCTCTCTGCCGTGTTTGACACCATTGATCTTTATCAACAGGCTTGCAGCAGCGGGTGTCTCTGGCGGGGTCCTTGACTGGTTTCATTACTTTCACTCATACCTCTGCCAATCCCTCCCCCTTTCACCTTACTCCTTTTGCCCCTCGCGTGTAGTGACCTCAGGGTTCTGCGCTCTCCCCTCTTCCCTTTAATATATATATTCACCCCCTTGTTAAACTAATTTACACTTTTGGGTTTTGGTGTTACTCCTATGCTGATGACATCCAAATCTTGGTTTGCCTTGATCTGGCCCTTCCCTCCACCGCACAGCGCTGTCACCCATGTCTCTCTGCTATTCATGCTTGGATGTGCAACAATTGACTCTGTCTCAATGGTGATAAGACTGAGGTCCTGGTAGTGGGTGCCCATCTGACTCCTCGCCATGGTCCACTGCTTATTGGACCGATGAACTTGCCCCCACCCCCACCTCCAGCTATATTGAAAGATTTGGGTGTCAAGTTATCGGCATCCCTGTCCATGCTGGCCCAGGTGAGCGCAGTCTGGCAATTGGTGCAGTTTAAACTCCGCATTCTGCGTAACGTTCTTCACCATCTTCCATCTCATCTCCTACCTGTAGTTGTCTTTTCTCTCATCTCAGGTTCCTTGGATCTTGCCCAAGCTGCCTATCTTCTTCAACACCTTAAAATCTTGCAAAACTCTGTGACCAGACCTGCCATTGGGGCTCTTTGTCTCTCTTCTGCCTCCACTATTCTCACCTCCCTGCACTGGCTCCCGGTGTCCAAACGTGTGAAGTTTAAAGCACTATGCATGATAGGCCCGGAGTATCTGCAGTCAAAATTCAAGCCATATATCCCCTCCTGTTCTCTCCGCTCTGGCCCTGCATGTTGCATGTCTGTCCCTCGCTTCAAGCACGCCCACATCGGTGGCTCCGCTTTCTGAGTCGCCGCAACCCTGCTGTGGACCACTTTACCTATTCTACTCTGTAATTTCAGTGATAATTTACTGTTTCGGGGGGTGGTTGAAACCTTCTTGTTTTCCGCCCAATCTCTGCTTTCATTTTTCCGCTGCCTTTTTCAGCCTGTGTCTCCTTATTACCATGATGGCCTAGTTTGTGATAGTCCGTGCTTTACAAATTCACATAATATAACAATGGTCCTTCATTTTAATATGCAGGGCATTGCAGCTATAGCCGCCTATGTGTTGTGGAATCACACACATATCCTCAAGGGAGAGTGCAGTGCCCCATGTGTTATTAGCACTGAGATAAATAACATACAATCAAATCAGAGATTGTGCAAGTGTCTCATGGCTCCAACGAATGAACTGGTGCGTCATGAGGTAAACAGAAGGGTACAAGACACATCAAATTTTAATGTCAGCATCTAGTGTTTCCTCCTCCTGTACAAGCCTCTGGTTCAAAAAGAAACTGGGCCTGACTTAAAAAAAAAACCTTTACAATGGCACAACCCCATTGGAAAACGCTTTGTAAATCTGTCCCACTGTCAATTCTGTGCTAGAACAGCAGATTAAACAATACCACACAGTGCACCAGCTGTGAGAGACTTGTTTGTAAGGAGCAGCGCATTACTGAAGTGAAGTGCCCTTTGTGCCGCTACGTTGGTACAAAGTGTGGCCTTTCATAAGGGGCATTCGCGTCATCAGAGACCGTTTTATTTATAGGGTATAAAAAAATGGTTTCATGTGCTTTTAGGTCGACATTTTATACTGCTGATTTTTTTTACTGCTTTTTTTTAACAATTGTTACCGTTTTTAACTGATTTTCTGCTGCAAAATATGGTGGGACACCCCATGCAACTTGCTCATATCCACCAACCCTGCCACCTCTATAAAGCCATCCTCTTTCTCAAACCCAGCATCCTTTTCTTCTTTTTTATATGTTTCTGTCAATGCAATGAATATTGTTCACTGACAAATAGGTGTGGCGAATATTCTGCAATGAAATCACAAGATCCCAGAAAAATGTAACAAAAGACTAACAAGGGACTTAAACGTGATTATGGACAACGAGAGCGAAGGTCAGCAGTTATACAAGCCCTTTAAGAACAAAAGCACCAAAGTGAGGGTCAACATCAGTGTGTCCACCTGAGCGCGCGGCACGCATTTGTTTCATTGATCCAAGGTGATTTGATTGATAATGTATACAAGATCTACCGCACCTTGGGTACAGAAAGCTGATTTCAAAGTCATTGCCTATCACTAAGAGCGTATGAGCTGCCCATTACACTGGCCAAAGGAGTGTAAGCTATCCACACCCATAGTACACAAGAGCTACAGCGTACTGACACCTGATACCATTCTGGTGACAGATACATAAAAGATGCAGTCAGCTGTTATTAAAGTGAATAGGATCATAACACATCACTCCGCTCCCTCGTCTCATAATCTGTATTGAACATGTTCCCTCGCACAATTGGCACAACGCTGCACCTGCATGCTGTGTAGCCAGGAAGGAAGTGTTCCTTGTTCCTCATTGTGAAATCTCTACACTTTTAAAAAAAACACAGCATTATAAAGAGAGAAAGGAATACAGACAATAACCCACTTGTAGAACATGACCGAAAAGAAAAGTGGCTTAAATACACAATATGCCTCTGCGCAGGTCTGGGGTTCTTTGATCATCTGGGCTATGACTATTGCCAGCCAAAGATATTACCTGAAACACCCGAATATTGACCGTTTCAGTCAGAAATGTCATTGTAATGCATCAGGAGAAAGATAAAAAAGCTTCACTTTACGGTGAGATAGAACATTTAAATATGCATTAGTTGAGGGAGAATTAGAAAATAGAAATAGGGTTCAGTTGAAAGGGAGGTAGAACGTTAAAATAAGCTTTAGTCGAGTGAGTGGTAGAAAATTAAAATGGGGTTTCAATTGGGGGAGTGAATTCCAGTGACCTCCTTGCTTGACATCCAGGCACGTTCAATTTCTTGTCTTTGGCCAGGCAGGCAGGCAGGCAGGCAGCCAGGCATGAGAGAATATTTACTGTCTCTGCCTGAGTCTGAGTCTTTTTGTAATGAGACAAGTTATTGGTTATGATGAAAACCTCTGAGAACTGTTTTGAGGCCGGTAAGGAAATTCAGTTGATACAATAGAGTGGGTCATAATTTTGTGGCAAACCAACTCATAGTAGTAGTTGATATGATATTATATGATATGGCATTTATAACGAGCCTGCACACAATTGTTTCAAGGCATGACAAGAAAAGGAGGGGGAAATATAGGGAGGACAAAATGACAATTTTACTAGGCCTTGTGTCATTCAGATTGCGCAAGCGCAGGGGACGGGAGGGGGAGAAGTGCAAAAAAGGGGTTTGGCGTGGTGGAAGTAGAAGTGCAGGTAATCAAGAGTGCAGCCAGCAGGTGGCTAAGTGCAGGTAATCGGGAAGTGCAGCCAGCGGGTGGATCATAAGTGCAGAGTGAGGGGACTGCAGGGTTACAGATACAGACCTCAAGAGCTGGGGGAGTCAAGAGACAGTGCAAGGTGCAACTGGACATCCAGGGACATGGACCCAAGTTCAGACGGTGGCCAGGTGACCAGTGCGTGGAGGAGACTGGTCATCAGCAGGGGAGAGGTAGAGAGAAAGCCGAAGAGGAAGGTTTTGAGTTTTTTTCTGGAACCGGAGATGGTTCTGCTCAAGTTTGAGTGCGGCTGGGAGGCTGTTCCAGAGGAGGCCCCAGATGAAGAAAGAGATCTGCCCCCAACTCTTTGCTTGGAAAAAGCGACTGACCCACAGAGAGTTGGAGGTAGATGAGCGCAGATCTCCAGATGGGAGAACTTAGAATAAGAGAGTTGGCAGTAGTATGGTCCCGTGACCCAGAACGCCTTGTGGACAATGCAGAAGGTCTTGAACTTGATCTTTGCCGCCAATGGGAGCCAATGAAGAGATTTCAGAGCTGGAGAGATACGATCCCTGGGCTTGAGGCCAAGGACAAGTCTCTCAGTCCTGTTCTGGATTAGTTGCAGAGGGCGGAGAGTAGAGGCAGGACGATTTAGAAAGAGGCTGTTGCAGTAGTCCAGCCTTGAGAGGACCAGAGCTCTGGAGACAGTGAGCTTCTCGGGGAAAGTGAGGAAAGGAAGAATACCTGTGAGGAGGTGCATCTGATAGTTTGACTTCTTGGAGATGTCAGAGATTTGAGGAGAGAAGCAGAGGATGGTGTTGAAGATGACCCCAAGGTTCTTAGCCTCCCAGGTATGAGCAGGAAGAGGACCTAGAGTGGGCGGCCAGAGAGAGAGAGGAAAGGAGGGAGCTGGTGTTCCGATGAGGAGGATCTCCATTTTACTGCCATTAAGACAGAGATCATTGGTGGCACACCACTCCTGAATAGCAGACAGACAGTCAGGAATGAGAGAAGAAGTAGAGACAGCCAAGGGGAGCTTGAAAGAGAGCTGGGTGTCATCCGCATAACACTGAAAGTTGGAGCAGAGAGCAGCTATGCGGTGGGCAAGTGGTGCCATTTATTGGTTGTACAGTCATGGAGAGAGGTTAGAGCCCTGTTGCAAAGAGACATTCTTAGAATTGGTGAGGGGCAAGCAACATAATTTTTGGTTGTGCTAGGTCTTCTTGGAGGACGGAAAGAACATTCAGGGCCTCATTGCAATTTTGGTGGTGTGGGAAGAAAGCAGTGGTAATTCTGTGCCTGCCACTTTTGCACAACTGCCAAATTATAATTTCTGGCAGATTTACTGGTATCAGAATTACTGAGAGATGCAGATTCACCTTTAGCTTGTTTCTGGGGGTAAATCCTTCACTTTACCCCCGCAAATTGGTGGATTTAAACTCAACCTGTAAAATGTGAAAGTAGATAAGGGTGGCATATGAAAACCAGACCACCACCACCACTGTCACTTTTGAATGAGCAAAGTATGCCCACCATGAAAAATGTAGGTATAATTAGTGCACACATTTCATCAGTGTGCTAATTTCAACACAGCCACTTTTCTCATTAGGGAAGTAAGCACCAATGTAAAAGGGATCCCAGTGTGCAGCTTAGCTGTGATCTAGGGCTGCTGTGAGACACTGATGAGAATCATACAACCCAAAGAAAGGAGTTGGGATTTAGCATAGCATAGCCTAGCATGATAGTGTAGTGCGGTGCAGGCACTAGCAATTAACTTGACTAAATACTAACATACTTACCTCACTAGCTTTAACAAAACTAATGTTAGAGAATATTAGTAATTAGAATGGGTGCAGACTGTGGATGCAGGGACATTGCACCACAATGCTAGCTCAGAAAATAAAGGATGATTTGAAAGCTGAACATGATGCTCATAGAACAATCAAATGGCAGAATTAATTTTGCAAAGACAGACCATTGTTTGAGCAAAGGGACCAAGAAACTTCAGAGGAAGCTGCTTTGGAAAATAGAATGAAAATGCAACATGCCTCTGGGTGGAGAATCAAAGCTGTACAAAGGTGATTGTCAAGAAGCAAAAGGCTCTGGAAACTTACCGGAGGCTGGCAAAGCTAGAAGGGGTGTTTGATTGATGGAAATGGGTGGAGAGATCATATGGACTCTTTACAGAGGTATAAGCAAAGTTCGGATGGGAGGAAAAGAGCTTTAAAAGTAAGTGGAGGAGTAAACAGGGGGTGGGCTACCAGGAGAAATTGTGGGAAGAAGAAGGAAGAGGGGAGGAGCGAGAAAATGTAAGGAGTTTGTTCTACTGTCTGTCGGTGTGCTTAGCTGAGCTGCTGCGGGACTGAGCCAGGCAGCACAAGAAGGAGGGTGTTGGGTGACCTTCACTGTACTGCAGCAGCTGACAGGAGCAGAGAGTCTGTGTGCTTCGTGGAAGGGATCTCACTGTCAGCAACGCAGACAGAATACCACTAAGCTCTTGGTAAGCATAAATGACAAAATTAAGAAAAGGATACCTAAGTAGAGGTGATATTTTAATTAGTGAAGTGTCATATTAGGCACAGGGAGAACAAAAAGATAGGAAAAGGCCTCATGCTCTCTACATGCATGTTTTCTGCACGGTTAGTCACTTGCAGGCTTGCAAAAGAATCATATATATTTCAAAGTTGCACAGATAACTGCACATCACCTGCCAAGCAGAAATAAAATAAGTAATGACGCTCTTGTGGGAGGTTTGCTGTTAAAGCAAAGGGGCTTCAGAATATAGTTGCAATAAACCGGTCCAACAGCACAGTGAGTAGAGTGCTCGCTTTGACATCTCTGCAGAGTCTGCTGATGCAGGTTCGAATCTTGGCAGGGCCAACCTCAGCCTTTCATCTTTCCAAGGTCAATAAATGAGCACCACACACTGTGGGAAATAAGTAGTGCTCAGATACCTGAGGGTTCGTAGTGCCATATAAATGCACAAACAAACTGATCTGTCTATGAATATGTAGAATGTGAAGTGCTTCATTTCCTCCTTGGTACAAAAGAGGCATCCACATTTGCATTTTTACTAATGTTTCTTTTTGTACATGAGCATTTCATGCTGTACTAAGACTTTCCAACTCTGTTATGATAAACCGCATTTGGACTCTGTCCTATGTTTAACAAATCTAGATAAAAGCCAAATAGAGCTATTGTGAAAAAAAAAACATGTTTGTGGCCTGTCATTGTGTAAACTTTTTATTTTATAATAAAATTGTTAGTGTGCCTACCACTGCAACAGGTCTGGCAATTGCAGCTGAGGGGCCCTATGTAAAAGAACATAAAAGCAAGCTAATTCGCCATGCGTTAGCAAACGAACATTAGGATATAACATTGTGGCACCTTATTGCATGCTGCTACAGAAAATGAAAGTGGCCTAGAGATACAAATACTCCTTACAGAAATTGGTGGAGAATCCAGGCATGAACCTTGGTTTTATACAATCGCTGGGAGTGGCTGTGTAGTACGGTCATACGGTTATACTGTGTTGTGTTGGGTGTACTTTAAATTCCATTTTTATTTTCCTTTTTCTGTCTCAATTGCTTCAGGAAAAGTTACAATGATTGTTCTGGGAGCATCTTGGATTTGATTTCAACTGCTTTACTGACATTGTGTGAACACTGGTGCAGTGCAAAGATGACAGAGGTTGAGATTGCTGATCTTTACAAATATGCAGAGACAAAGCTAAATGTACTGGCAACATGGTCTTCTGACACTCTGTTGGGTTGCCGAGAATGCATCAATTCTGCAATTGATAAGGAAGGTCCAGAAGCGCTGTTTGCTGATGGAAGCGTGTTACGAACTAATGTGTCTTTTAAGAATCTTTAATACAGGGATCATAAGGGACAAATAGACTGCCTGATTCACTTTGCCACAAAGACGTGGTTTAATCTATATGAGTTAGTTAAACTGAGAGCAAAGGACAATTAGATAATTGCAGGCTTGCACACAGAACTGGCAGCTATGTGCGAGGCAATGTTGCAGTTAGAAGAGAACTTGAAACATTGTGAGCATTGTGCACAGCTTCATGCCAAGAATGGCGAGGTAAATGAACATCTGGCACAGAGAGAAAGACAGCTTGCTGAGAGTGAAGGAGAGGTTGTACATTTGAAAATGATTTTAGAGGGCGTTCGAAAGGATAGAGACCTTGCCTTATCAGAAATGCAGGCACTCGCCCAAAGTGTTGGTCAGACTTCTAAGGAATTACAGGCACTTGAGAATGACATTTTTAGGCTTATGGATGAAAATTATCAAAATACAGAAACAGTTGATCATTTTAAAATACAAATTACAGGAAAGAATGTGGTAATAGCCAAGCTAAGAAAAGCAAACTCTATACTATATAACACCAGAGCTATATGCAGTGTAGGGAACTTAGATGGCAAAATGTGTGTGTCAGGGATGTCAGGAGTACAGAGATGTTTTTACCTGTGAGCAGCAGGGTGTTACCCTCACTGAGGCTGAATGCAGTCACAGTCGGGTAAATTTGCCAGCTGCTATTCGCTCAGCAAGAGCTGGTTGTTCTCCAGTACTCAAGGCTGAGTTTGCTTACCCAGAGCAGAGAAAGGGGGGGTCAAAATGAGGCATCCTACAAGGCACTCAAAATAATGAAGAGTATCAAGAGTTTGATCAGACCATTCAAAAAGGATTCATGTATATCCATCAAGGAACACCTCGAGAGTTTGACTGAGATTTTCCAGGTGCTTGAAATGCCTAAGATCCAATATAGTAGATTTTCATCATCTTACAATGTACCTAGCCTCTTCTAGCTTTATACAGGGCTTAAATGAACAGGGGAATTTATCATGGGAGGACTTGGAAAGAATAATTAGGAAACAATTCTCATTTTATCGCTCCATCCACGATGCCAAAAAAGCAGCATACAGTATGATGGCTCAATTAGATGAGTCGCCAGGCCAGTTCTTGCAAAACCTTAGAAGGGCATTCTCACGTTTTGATGTGACCTGTGTAAGGAACTCATGGTGGCAACAATAAACACAGACACAAGTGATCACTGTTCAAGGGTGTTTATTTAAACAATGTGCAGGTTGGAAAATTGCCTAATCTAAACCTAAATCTAAGATGGGAGCAAGCTTCGGCCATCAAATGAAAAATAAGACAGTCCTTGTGGCGTCTTGTCAAAGTAAAAGGCCTATACTAAAAAATAATATTGCCAAATCCTTACAACTAATTATAGAAAAAGTGTGGGATAGGGGTTTCAATAAATAAAGAAGTGTTCACAAATAATAAGTCAGGATGTGATTGCCTGGAGTCTCCCTTCCCCACATTTTCACCACGAGACAAGGTGGGTCTCTTGACCACAGCACACAATCGAGCTTTCCCAGCACGCTCCCATAGTTCCTTTCCAGGTATCAGGTTATTCAATGGTTAAGACTTTTTTCAATAAACATTCTCTTGTCTTTGAGGGCCTGATATTTTGGACAAACAATCAAACACAAAGTTCTGTTCCACGTGCTACTTTGGGTGATGGCTCCACCCCAGGGTCCCCCTCTTTTAGGTGCAGACCCCTCACAGTCTTAATCGACAACTCACTTAAACAGTTCCTTTCTCAACAAACCTTTGGTGGTTCCTTTCCACCCCGGGATCTCCCTCTTTCGGGTTCTGACCCCTTTTCAATTTCCAGCCTCCCTCCTTCAGTTCACAACAGCTTGTCTTTCGGGTTCCCCCACTGCCGGGCTCAGATCCCAATACCAAGGGGGACCATCCACTTCCTTTCCACCCCTGGTTTTACAATGCTTTTTATATTCACAAAAATTTTAATGTCTTTTCAAAAAGTTCTTTTAGGCTTTGTCTCTTTTTGTTGCCGGGTTCACTCTTGTCGACATACTGTTCATGGAACTTTAGACTCTTACACTCACAAGTCTTAATGTCTTTTCAAAGATTTCACTATGGATTTACCTCTGCCGGGTTCATTCCTGTTAACACAATGTTCATGGGACTTCAGATTTCGTCCCTTCTTGTTAGCATCCCTCCGCCAGGTTCACTCTTGCCAACCTTTACAAAGTACTGTTCTCTGTTACTTTTACCATGCAGGATTTGTTTCCCTTAGTTTCCCAATCATCTGCCGATCAAAGACTTTTGACTGTATGGAGGATTTAACAAGACCCCCGTATGACTAATTTGACCCCCTTCTGTCTTTTCCTAAGGCCTTCTTGTGACTGTAGTTCAATAGCAGGGTAATCGCCTAGCATTTCTCGAGTGAACATCCATGTAGTGTTTGATTCTGCTATGCTGGCATTCCCCTTTTCTTATAGCAACAGTTCTTTGTTTATCCAAAGTTCAATTAGCCACATGCTTCTTTCGTTCAACACAGCTCGGTTTCCTTATCAGCTCTCCCTTTGTTTGTTTGTTTGTTTGTTTGTTTATTTATTTGATAATGCGCGCAAAACCCGTGGGTAGCCGGGCGCAGCAATTTACATGAAGACTTAAGCTTGTTACAATTGGCATGAATATATACAACGCAGTGACAAGAAGAACACATATGTGAGCGACTATATACAGGCAAGTGTCTGTAAAACACAAACGGCAGAGAGAAATATATACAGGAATATATACAACATATGCCCAGGAGCAGGGCATGTCGCGGGGTGTCTAGGCAGAAGGGTTGGTCATGGCTGGAGTAAGCTAAATTTTAGTCAGGTTATGTGTCGTTGGCGCACAGCCACTTGATTATTTTGTGCCTGAATTGCAGGTACGGTTGTTCTATTCCAATGTCAAGTGGTAGTTTGTTCCAACAGTGGGCAGCTTTGACAGGAAAGCTGGATCCTCCCGCGGTAGAGCGTTTAAACCTTGGAATCTCTAGTGTGGCGGTGTTGGCAGATCTCGTGGGTCGCATGGAGACTTTCCTGTTGATTTTTTTCTGCTAGGTACGGGGGGGCTAGGTTGTTTAGACATTTAGATGTGAGAGATGCTGTTTTGAGTAAGATTCTGTCCGTTATTTTTAACCAGTTAGCTTCTTTCCTGGAGTTGGTGATGTGTTCTCTGAAGGGGATATTTAGTGCTGCTCTTAGGGCATTATTCTGTAATCTTTGAGGTTTATCAGTGTTATATTTGTTAGTTCCAGCGTACAGGGCATTGCAATAGTCTAGCCTAGACATAATAAGACGGTTAGCTAGTGTAATGCAGCTGTCACTGGAGAGATAGGGTCTGGGGGCACGGATGAGTTTAGGTGGTGGAAGAAGCGAGGGAGTTGACCTGTTTCTTGAGAGTGAGGGAGGAGTCCAAATAGAATCCAAGGGTTTTTACCACAGACATCACCTTGATAGGGTTGTTATCAATGCGAAAGGATGTGTAGTTTGGGCATAGTTTTTGGATGTTGGTGTCAGAGCCTAGAATTAGTAGTTCCATTTTATCGTCATTCAGGCAGAGGCCATGTGCGGCCATCCATGCCTGAATGAGGGTGCATATCTTGTTCACCAGGTCTGAGTCTGACTCGTAGTTGCCCAAAAGGGGTATGAGGATCTGGGTGTCATCTGCGTAGTTCGTGTAGATAACACCCAGTCTGTCCAACTTGTCAAACAAAGGCCTGGTGAAAATGTTATACATGGTGGGGGAGACAGAGGATCCTTGTGGGACACTGCAAGTTATTTTGATGGGGTCAGCTGAGTTGGTGGTGGAAAAGACTTGCATGGTGCGATTTGCTAAGAAGGATTGGACCCAAGCTATAGCGTCTTCAGTGAAGTTGGCGGCAGATTCGAGATGGTTGCATAGGACTGCATGGTCCACCAAGTCAAATGCAGCCGACAGATCCAGTAAGAGGAGCAAGGCTGTTTTCCCGTTGTCCTTAAGTTCCTCAATTTATGTCTTAAGGTCTAACAGAGCTGTTTCCGTGCCATGGAGTGGGCGGAAGCCAGATTGCCATGAGCCAAGTAGGTGGTTGGCCTCCAGGTAATCCTGGATTTGTATGTAGGCAGCTTTGTCTCACTGGCTGTGATGAAGTGCTTTGTTTTCTTGTCTTGTAGGGTCAAGGCCAGTACCATTGGGTCATTTGTCTCTCCCCAGCTTGGCTGTCAGCGGAGGAGGTGCCCGGTTATTGTTGACATATGCTGCAACACACGCTGGTAGTCTTATGATTCTTTCTCTTGAGGCTTTGTGGCTCTCTGTCGATAAGGGCAAGGTCACTTCTACCCTTGGTGTCCTCTCGACTTGCACTGTCTTTCTTCTTCTCTTGAACTGCCATGCTGAGTTAGCTCACAAGTTTTGCGGTCTGCCTTGCTTGTCCTGTGCTCTCGTGCTCCACCTTTTATCCCTGTGGGGAAGGGAAAGGGCCGTCAGTTGTGTATAATTCTGGTCAATTGCCTGAATTTGCCTGACCCTTGTATTGGGACAGGTCAGGTAAACTGCTCTGGTATTAGTCCATTGTCTTTCATGTTGTGCAAAAGTGTTTGTGTTTGTACATGGCAGGATGGGGAAAAGGTATTTAAAGAAGGGGGATACCACGTTTCACCTGTTGGTGTCTCACTCCCACTACCCAAGGACCCCCCATCCAGGTGGTCCTCCCTCACTGGTCCACACCCGGAACTGGGCCTGTGAATTCAATAGGGAGCGAAGCTTAGAATGGATTCTTGAAGAGGCCACTAAAATCTATGAAATAATATCTCATGGGAAAGGGGAGGTTAGAAATAAAGAATCCAAATCACAAAATGCTAAAGTGCCTGCATCTGCAGCTCTAGAAATAAAGTCTGGAAAAATGCCACTGCAGATAAAAAGTGAAACACACCACATAACCAGAGGTATGTGGCAATGCAAGGGAAGGCAGCACCACCCCAGGCCCCAGTGTGTCAGTCCGCAGACCCCAGCGACAGAAGCTTGTACATTAGTCCTTTGTATCTTGGTACTTCACCGAAGGTGGGATTTTGCTATGATATGTTGTGGTCAAATAACACCCAGAATCAGATGTATAAAGGGCCATACCAGGAATTGGGGTCCAGAGTAGGTTTGACCCTGCCACAATGGTATATGGCATTAGGCCACGTCCAAGGTATGTAGATAGGTTCATTGAAAATGGAAATCAACAAAGGGAACAATTTCAGTCAAATGAGAGACATAATATGACCTATGCCCATCGCCATTATGTTCAGTCCTCATCACAGTTTGACCATGGACAGAGGATGGTCACACCATGCTTCCCTTCCCCTGTGTCCAGGGAATTCAGGGGGAACACAAACAGGAACTAGTCTCTTAAAAGGAGCCAAAACAGACCCGATCAATGTGAATTAAACCAGTTCCGACACAGAGTACAGAGGGATGGGTTCAGGGATATGGACAGATTCCAGTGCTTGGAGGCGCAGGTGTAGTTGTTGTCTGAGCAGAAAGGAAAGCTGTGTGCAGTACAGAAGCAGCAGCTCAATGCGAGTGCAGAATGTCACCAGAGTAACATTGAACAGTGCAGCAGCAAATGACTATTTAGCCAGGCTCCCACAAAAAAGGCACAAATGACAATGATGTACCATTGAATCCACAAACCGAATTGCCTAGTAATTTAAAACCAAAAGAACAAGTGAATAATAATGATATAGGAAATGAAAACACACACTAGATATGGGTGTGGTTTAATTTAGATTTGAACCAAATCATTCATGTGTGTGAAAATGAGAGCAAACAAAAGAGAAATACATAGAAAGAACCCAAAGAACAAAGAATTAAAAGACAGTTTAGGACATGTGATGTGAAACAAATGAAATAATAGGAGGAGTTATCAAAACAAATGAAGAGATTGCATTGCCTGACAATTCTAATAGTTATCATATCCCCTCAGAAATGAAGATGTTGCAAAGGTCAGATGCAAATGAATTCCCTGAGGAATACTTTGAGTCACAGTTGTTCCAGGAGGCAGAAATGACAGGTACAGTACAAGAAATAGGTAAGTATCACACACCAGGAAATGATGTTCTGTCACAAGATGCTAATGAAAATACAGAGCAATTGGCCTCCACAGTGGAGGTAAGTGGTAGAGATCCAGGTGATGGTAACAAAAAGCAGAAGAGGAATGGGAGAGAACACTGGTGGTCCCGAGATAAAAGGGGGGCAGTCGATGGAAAGCTCCAAATAAATTCTCAGAACAGAAAAATAAACAAAGAAATTGAAAAAGAGATAGGCAAAAATTGCGGTAAAATGTCATTTCATATGTCCCTTTGCCTAGCAAGAAGCCAGGCAGGCCTAAAGGTAATAAGCCCTGAGTGGCGGAGAGTGGCAGTCTTGGTCTGCTTTCCACACTTCATTCCAGTCTTTCTACAGTGCCTATCCAGTCTTTCTACAGTGCCTTTAAAAACCTACTACCTCCGCGGAGCAGACGCGGAGTGGCGGAGAGTGGCAGTCTTGCAGTCATGACAGGCAAGCCGGCAAAGACGCCCACTCTACCGCAGGCACAATCAGACCGAGAAGACGCCATGAGCAGACGCTTGAGAAGTGCTAGCGTGAGTTCTACTTTCAAAAAAAAATACAGCTATAGCCACGCTAAACTCCCCCTTCGATACAAGTTTGCCTCAGGACGATTCCAGTCTAGATTCAACACAGACAAACTCACCAAAGAAGATCTACGCCACAGCCCTGACATCAACGACCATAAATTCTCTCCTGGGCCAGGCTATGAGTGCACAGGACTTACCTAGTAATACACGGATATCGCCGCCCAGGGGGTCTCCCCTGGAGGTTAGAGAGGAGTCGGAGGGGCTTGTGGACGATCCAGCGAACGCACGACAGCGTACGGAGGCTCCGTCTCCCTCCCCCCATCCGCGTCTCTCCCCGGCCACGACCGGTGCTCCGCCACCTCCCGGAGGGGAGGTGACGTTGAGATCCCGGAACGGGCTGTCGGAGGATGGCGCGGACGTCGAGGTGGTGGCGAGGC
Source organism: Ambystoma mexicanum (assembly GCF_040938575.1). Taxonomy (NCBI): domain Eukaryota; kingdom Metazoa; phylum Chordata; class Amphibia; order Caudata; family Ambystomatidae; genus Ambystoma; species Ambystoma mexicanum. Next base: position 630,742,493 of record NC_090935.1, read on the forward strand.
CGCGGACGGGGCCCCCCCTCGGGGCTGAGGAGGAGATGGTGGCTCCAGACGGGGCCCGACGGTCTTCTCCGGCGCTGTTGATGGGGTGCGATCCCGCCCGATTCTTGGCCGCCCAGGTGGCCGCCTCACTGCAGATCCCGCCCTCGTCAGTGTTGACGGTTCAGGCCCAGATTCACCAGGGGGTGGGGAATGCAGTCATCGAAGAGGAAGACACGCAGATTTGGCCCAATGCGGACCTCACATCAGCTCTAACCACGGAGGTGCAAGAATCGGTGGGGGAAGAAGCTTTTACTCGAGCTAATCAGAAAAAAAGACCACGATTTACGGGTGTCCCCCGGAAAATAAACTATAAAAATACACAGGAAAAAAAAAAGAAATCGAAAAAAAAGATTGCTACTTCTCCAACAAAGCAAGATACAAACGTCCAGGTCGAATACGTAAACAAGACCTGTAACGTAAACCCTACAAAAAATTTGAAAAAGGGAAGGAAACAACATCAACAACCGTTGAAGCTCCTGACGGACTTCTTTCGCAAACATTCAACAGCCCTCCAAGGATTAAGACAAGACTTGACCGATGAGGAAATATTGGAGGCGACCTCTGAAAGCTCGCCCCCAAACAAACAACGTAGATTGAACTCCTTACTCACCGTTCCACCATTGAGGCAATCAAAAGCAGTAGACGACCTCAAACCAACCAAAGAAAACGACCACTCCGTAGATCTCTCTCCAACTATGTTGGTCTCTCCAAAACTGACATCTCAATTCACAAACTGCAATACAACGATGGAAGCTGCTACAACAACGGCATTAGCACAGGGGAGGCCAAACGGCTTAGACACTACCGTGGTCGTGCTGGTGCCAACCGAGGTCAACAGCGATCCATCGTGCCCCAAAGAGAGAAATTCAACACACCCGGTCACTTTGCAGCAGGAAGGAGCTACCCAGGAGACGCTCCTAAACGACCCCATGACTAACCAAAATCTATCTATCACAGCCAAATCTCCAATGACCTTCCCTATTCCCACAAAAGAAATCTCAGAAAAACAAGTCCAGACCGGTCAAGTAGAGGAGTTGATACCAGGGAAAACTTCAGCGAGCAAGCCCCTTCACTTGAGGAGTGACGAATGCGCTAGATTGTACAACTCATCCCCGGAGCTCTCGCAGACGATAAAGCCTCCTCCTGTGCACAAAGCCAACTTAATATCTGAAAGGCCCTTGGACACCTTTTTCTCCAACCTCGATACTTACAACCTCCATAGAAGATACTCACTAGATCACCCCCCCAGAAGGTCAAACTCAGGAATTACACCAATAAACCCATCAACCACACGGTGCAATAGCCCCCCCGCTCAAAGTTCAACAATCCCAAATGATCCTCCTCCAAAAAAACTCGACATGTGTACTTTGATGTCGGCACTGACAATTGCTCTCGCCCCATTTACTAAACTTTATGAGACTATCGGCGATACCCTGAAGGACCAAACATCACTACAGGCGGCCATGTCAACTAAATTGACTTTCCTAGAAGGATATATAATGGCTCGCGAGCCGAAATGGAAACAGGGAGATCTTCCGGAACCACAACATCTCTCATCATCAACTTCCAAAGGAAACGACTGTGAAAAAGAAGCGCGCGTGCTACCCATCCATATATTACGCGAAGCAAAATCCACTCAAACGGTAGCATTTATAGATTTAACAACGTCCTCCAATTCACAATTAATGGCCGAAAAAACTATAAAAGATCCCCCTGAAAGTGTAACAAAACTCACGAGTAATGCAAACCCTGAAGCATTAACTCAAAACCAAGCATCTTCTAAGGGTAAATTACCACCACTGATAAAACGGTTAGTAACTCAATCAATTCCACAGCCAATATCGAAAGGCAACAAAAGACCACCCCGGGAAGAAAACGACCAACCTAATCCTTCACCGAGAGGGGTCCAAGAGTTCTTAAATCACGAAGAGCTGATGAATATTACACAACACTTAACAGAGAATTTGATATCTCCCCCAACAAAAGAAAAACTCAGATTCGACACAGCCACACCACTGGCACAACACCAAACCAGATCGAACGCAGAGGAACCAGGACTCGACTCCCCACCCTTTACCCGAAAGAGCAGTAGAAGGACCATCACCAAGAAACAAGACGATGACAGGAAACATCACATTTTCCACGGTCACTGCGACATAAGGAGAATGTCGTCACCCCAAAAGGGTGAAGACCGATCGCGCTCTTATCGTCAGCTGAAACGAAACCACCATCATGACGAAACAAACCGTGCTCTTTTCGAAGCCGGACAACTACCAGCTCGCCCCGATAGAACCTACAACAGACACATGACAACGAAGAAGACACCCAGTGCCCTATCGCAAAAAGACTCTCACATTAAATGGATCCTGAAGCTCGAGCAAACTCAAGATAACCAAGACAAAGTCATCCTTAATAGAAGATCAATCCTTGACCTTTTCAGCTACATTCCCAAACTACGTGCGCTGAAATCTGCCGACATCCAGATAGTCGACCCGAGTCATAGGCACCACAAGGCAATTTCCCATCTCTATATCTCATCCTCTGCTACGAATAAAACACTAAGAGCAGCAGTTGAAGATCTTCAAACTATGGGGTACGATTTAAGAGAATCTACAAGGGAAATAAAATCCCGTAAAAACGCAACACCTGAACCAACCACGACACGCTCAAAGGGGAAAACCGACATAAAGCATGCTCACAAACAGCAGCATGATAGTATAAAAATTACTAAAAACATCGGAAGAAGGAAAGATTCCTCAAACCCAGCGATTTTGAAATCCCCGGTATCGCAAAGAACCATCCAAGAAGAACGGCAACCAACAGATCCAAGGAGAACGCAAAGAAAGGTCCAAAACGAGACCTACGCTAATGTGGTAAAACCAACACCAGTCTCTACTCTTGGGACTATGTGGTCCTGGTTGCCTAAGGCCCTGAAGTCCCAGCGTCAAAAATAGCCACCAGCGAACCACATCAACGGCGATACGCCCAACGACCATCACATTCGGACGCATGACCGAACAAAATTATGCTCATGGAATACCAGAGGCTTTTACCATCTCACCACCTCAAGCGCAATCGATTGGCAGGAATACGACATCATCTGCCTCCAAGAGACTTGGTTGCTCCACCCCCTGATCATCGATGGATTCGTGACCCACATAGCCGCAGCTAAAAAAGGATTAACAGGCAGACCAACCGCCGGCCTACTGATCGCAATTCGTAATGGCTGTGGTCTAACGAATATTGAAAAATTGAAAGAGACCCAAGATACGCTGATGATAAAGCTAAACTGGTCATTCGCAACAGAGCAATCGGAGGGCTACTCAAAGTCGATGGTCATCATCACTACATACTGGAACCCGGCCACGACTAATACTTCGAAATTTATTAAAGAAATGGAAAGAAACATCGATGGGATCCACTTAAACCAAAAAATCGACCACATTCTTATATGCGGGGACCTCAATATTAAATGCCACAACCCCGACAATCCCCCTCTTGCCGAATCGAAAGATCCACTTACCGACCAAAGGGCATCTAAATGGCTAGAATTAATGGAATCAAGATATTTCCTAAACCTTGACCACGCTTTTCCCGATTTAAAGAGACCCCCAACTTGGGAAAGAGCCAACTCTAAATCTACAATAGACCACATTTTCGTCTTGCGGCCTCTACTAAACCTGGTAACTACATTCAACGTGAAAAGAACAGAGGAGAGTGATCATAACCTCCTAGAAACTACTTGGACCTCAGTGGCGACAAACAAGATCATGATGCCAAATAACATCGACTTAACTCCACAAGGCACCAGATTGAAAATGACGGAAAAAGCAATAAACTCGTTAACAACGACGTACAAAGCTCTCACAACACAAAATCAGCAGCCACCGGCTGACTATACGCCTCTGTTGGTAGCCTTTAGAATCCCACGTGGAAGGAAAAGGGAAAACCACCCGCAGTGGAGGCACACATTCGATAAACTTATACAGGAGAAAAAGAGAGAATTAAGGAGATCTAAAAGACTCGCCTTGCCATTAAACCAATCCGTAGCTGCCTTAATAGCTGAAAAAACCTACAAAAATTGGCTAAGAAGTTATCGACATAACCTGTTCCAGCAAGACGCGGAAAATATCCTTAGGGCAATTAATGGCAATCATGCCAGAGACTTCTGGACCCTCATCCACTCGGCTACTCCGGGTGCCCTTCCTGACCAATTAAATGGAATCACGGCGGCAGTATGGGAGGCCCACTTCGCAAATCTATTCAAAGAGCCAACACCTATTGAGAATAAAACATCCGAGACCACCTCTCCATGGATCAACATCACCGACAAAGATGAGATCCTGTCACAGATAAGGAAATTAAAACCATCCCGCGCCCCTGGCCCGGACGGGATAACAAATGTCGATCTTAAAACTCATCCTGAAGCGTGGTCACACCTCTTGAGTATAATCTTTTCGCGTTGTGTAACTTCCAGATCAATACCGCCATCGTGGACCCGTGCGAACATAGTCCCGATCTATAAAAAGGGTAATAAAGCCGACCCAGCTAACTTCCGTCCAATAGCCCTTTTCGACTCAATAGGGAAATTATTTGGATCCCTCCTCTTGCAACACTTCCTCAGATGGGCAACCAACGCCCCCTGTCAAGACAACTTTCAAACAGGATTCAAGAAGAACCTGGGTACGAACGCGAACATCATGATACTGAACATCCTGAAAAACAAGATATTCGAAGGCAAACCAGACTTATACATCACGTTCATTGATCTAACACAGGCCTTCGATAAAGTGAACCATTCCAGACTATGGCAGAAACTAACCAACTGGAAATGTCCACCAGAGATCCTGAATCCGATCAAAGCCTTATACTCAGATACATCAATGAGAGTAAGGCTAAACCAACAAGGGTTCCTGTCGGAGGAGATAAAAACATCGAGAGGCGTAAAACAAGGCTGTCCCCTCGCCCCCGCGCTCTTCTGGACTTACTTGGGGGACTTTCAAACCTCCGAAAAACTAATCCGTTCCTTTCCACCTAAAATGGGAGGAACTTTGATTAGCCGCCTATTCTACGCCGACGATTTGATCCTATTGGACCAGACTCCGATAGGCCTCCAACGGCAGTTAAACAACCTGCAAAGGTATATGGAAGAAAACAACTTGGAAATCAACGTGTCCAAAACTAAAACAATGAGACTCCAAAGAATTCAACAGAAAGCAGAAAAGACCATCCTCTGCCTCGGCTCGACCCGAATTGAAACGGTGTATAGTTTCAAGTATCTGGGAGTCACACTAGACAGCTCTGCGAATGACAAATCAATGCAAGAAACCCTCATCGACAAAGTCAAGAACCTATCGATCCAGGGAAAGGCAATCGATCTTAAATTCGGTCGATACTCCATAATCCCAGTAAGGGACTTCTACAAAATGAAGGTCATCCCCACAGTAACTTACGGTACAGATGATATGCCTAATCTACCGGCAAAACTGTGGCCTAAATTCGAGGCGCTATTCTGGAGGGAAATCCTGGGTCTCCCGAAATCGACACCGATAGCACCGCACAGGAGAGAACTCGGCTTGCTATCCTTGAGTACCTCGGTGGCGTTGAATAGCGTCCTACTATACAGGAAATGCATCATGCCAGGGGCCCCATACGCCTATCGCCTGATAAATCAGGAACTGGAAATGAAATCATGCAACTCACTGTTGAGATGGGAATCAACCATGTTGGCCCTCCTCCACTCAGCCGAAAGTTGTAAGGAAGAGCTGATAACCAACCCAGTTAAAACTTCTAAAAAAATTAAAGAGTGGGACTGGATCCAAACCATAGAATCAGCAAACAAATGCAAACTTACCAGCCATCTTCCGCCGTTCTTCAAAAAACAGGACACACTGCAAGTATACCTTAAACTTTTTCCAAGTAGAGCAGCTCGGCTCTATTTTCTGAGAATCCGTTTAAATCTCTTGGAGACAAACGAGATCTTGGCAATAAGAGGCAGATCAAACACAAGCCAATGCCGTCACTGCAAAGTCCCAACAGAAAAAGAAACGATTCGCCACCTCCTGTTGAATTGCCCTAAGACTCGAGAGATTCGTTATATTTATTTGAAGAACTGCATCTCCGACTTCACAGCAACCGACGAGGAAAACTCTAGGAATAAGTTGATTGCAGGCGACAAACCGGGCTGGGCTTTGGCTACTGTAAACATTATGCAACACATTATCAACTTAATGTGTTCTGTAGAAGCACAGCCGCTAGCTGCCCGCCTGTAGACCGCGCAAACATAAACCAGTTACAAGCCAGATCTCACTTGATCTAATGTTTTCGCCTGCTTGCCAAGACTCTAGACGAGTTATTAACAGCCATTTGCCTCCTTCCTCGTTGAGACTCGATACCTTCTTGGAACCAGATACTAAACATTGAAAAATATTTGAGGGGAACTTCAGCTACTAATTTTTTTTTTTGTTTGTATTGTAAAAAATCCGAAGTGATTAAATACAATAAAAAAAAAAAAAAAAAAAAAAAAATAAGCCCTGAAATCAGTAACAATTCACAATTCCTTTGCATACTTGAAAAATGTGAGAACAGGTATTATGCCTCTATTAACATTGAAGAGCAGTGTCATGGATTTGCAGTGGTTGACACAGGTGCACATGCAACTGTGATGTCAAGGAAATTACTGCACAGCATAAATGAAGGGAGACCACTACAAGACATACTGAAATTGAGTCTGACTGAAGGCCCACTGCATCATTTCAATGGTGGAGAAATGCGATTGGAAGGTGCTGCTGAAGTTGACATTGTTAAGGTGTGTGTCCCGGGATCGGGTAACACCTGTGGAGGCAGGACTCTTGGAAGGCGTCCGTACTGGAGAGGCCAGACTGATGGAATGTCACTGGCTGAAGGTCTTTAGGGTAGCAAGACCAATCCTTCTCGGTAGGACAAGGTGATGCTTCAGCCAAGGAGAGAGAGATACACAGGGTGGTACTTGCAGGGTCTGGGTCCCACAGCGAGAAGGGCAAAGGGGAAACCAGAAGGTAGGATATCAGGATGCTGGAGATAGTGATTTACTGGCAACTGGAGAACCAAGAGGAGAAAACGGGGAAGAGAAGCAAAAGGGCAAGGCCAGGGTCAGGGACCAACCAAGAGGGCAAAAGATGGCTGATTCCAAGTCAGACTGCACAGGTGGGAACCCCACAGTGATCCGGGAGGGGCTAGAGCCAGAGATCCGGGCCTGGGAGACAGGAACCAAGCAAGGCAGGCAGGGTTGGAACCCAGGGAACAGGGAATCCGGTAGAAAGGTGGAAACAGGTAGGAAGGCGAAACAGAAGGCGGGCGCTGCTACGGCTGGTCAGGAACGAACCGTGTTAAGACGCGATTCGTTCACTGACTCAGCTGCTATTTACGGCCCTCGGCATGAAGCCGAGGCCTGGAGCGTAGGCTGCACCACGCATGCGTAGCCACTTAGCCCAGGAGCTGAAACGAGGCTTGAGACGCAAGCCGCCGGCCTCCGCATGTTGCGACGCATGCGTGCGCCAACATTAATCCGGGGTTTCGGACGTCGGGAGACTCCTCTCCCTAGTAACCGAAACCTCGGATAGATCCGCCAGGACCGGCAGCGTCTCGCCCCCCCCAGGTAAGTGGCCTAACACCATGACCCCCCGCAGAAAGACCAGGAGCACCAGGCTTCCAGGGATGAGCGAGATAGAACTCCCAAGCCAGACGAGGTGCATGAACATTGACAACCGGTTCCCAGGTGCGATCACAGGGGGAATAGCCCTTCCAGTCCACTAAATATTGTAATTTACCCCTATAAAAATGGGAATCACAGATCTCCTGGACCTCAAATTCTGGCGTACCCTGAACATCAATGGCTGCAGGTCGAGGATGGGAACGACCAAAGGAGTCGTGACGACAGGGTTTCAGCAGGGAAACATGAAAGACTGGGTGAACATGCCATGAGGTAGGTAAAGCCAGTCTAAAGGCTATCGGCGACACCTGCTTAAGTATACGGAAAGGTCCATGGAACCTAGGGGCCAATTTCAGCTGAAGATTTCGGGCTGGAAGATTTCTGGACGATAACCACACCGGGTCTCCTACTTGAAAAACCGGAGCAAGACTCTGATGCTTGTCAGCAGCCTTTTTCATACTAGCCTGTGCCATAGTCGAGGAATCACCTGGCTATGACAACCTTGTATATTAGCTATCAACTGATCTGCCGAAGGAACCGAACTGGGTTGTACGGGAGAGAGAGGTAGAAGTTTGGGGTGTAGGCCAGAGGAACAGTAGAAGGAACTAAACCCAGTAACTGAGTGCACAGAGTTGTTGTAAGCTACTTCAGCCAGGGCTAGATTAGACATCCAATTTGACTGGGAAGCATTAGTGAAACAGCGTAAGTACTGTTCCAGAGTCTGATTGGTCCTCTCCGTCTGCCCGTTAGTCTGTGGGTGATGACCAGAGCTAAGGGCTCTATGTATACTCAAATGTCGGCAGAGTTGACCCCAAAAGGCATAAATGAATTGAGAGCCCCTCTCCGATATAATCTTCTCTGGCAAGCCATGTAGCCGGTAAATGTTCTGTAAAAAGGACTGGGCCATCTGAGTAGCTGTGGGTATTTTCGGGAAAGGGATGAAATGGGCCATCTTAGTAAAGCAGTCTACTACTACCATGATGCAAGTCTGGCCCTCAGAACATGGAAGATCCACAATAAAGTCAGTGGCAAGTGTGTGCCAAGAGTAAGGTGGAATTTCTAAAGGATGCAATAGGCCTACAGGTCTCTGTCTCTGAGTCTTGACCTGGGCACAGATCGGACAAGACTCCACATATTGCTTGACCTGGGTAGCCCAGCCAGGCCACCAAAATTGACGGGCGATCACCTCCTGTGTAGCTCAGACCCCACGATGTCCTCCTATTTTGGAATCATGTAGTCCTTGTAAAACGACCCTATGGAGATCTTCAGTTGGTAAGTACAATCTTTTCCGAAAGAGCAGAAGGCCATCTCTTTCGCTCATTTGTGGAATCTTCAATAAGGTGGTACGTCTTGGGTCTGCAACAGTCTCCTGTGCTACTCTCTGTAAGTAGGGTACTAGAGCTAGGAGAAAATGTTTCGGGGCTAGCACAGGTTCTCCCTTACTTTCCTGCGCTATATCATCTTCCAGAGAGCGAGATAAAGCATCGGCTTTGACATTCTTATTGTGGGATATATAAGTGATGTGGAAATCGAAATGCGAAAAGAAGAAGGCCCAACGAGGCTGGCGTGATGTTCTACATTGTAAGGAACGTAGAAACTGTAAGTTTCGGTGGTCTGTGCGCACTTATACAGGGAAGCGCCCTCCTAATAGATGGTGGCGCCATTCTTCGAAAGCAGTTTTAATGGCTAGGAGCTCCTTCTCGATGATTGGATAGTTCCGCTCACTGACGGTGAGTTTTCGGGAATAGTATGCTAGGGGAAACTCAGTCTCCAAATCTGGATCAAGTTGTAACAATACAGCTCCAACAGCATAGTCCGAAGCATCCGCTTCAACAATAAAAGGTCTGTCCTCCCGTGGGTGTTGAAGAATGGGAGAGGTGCTAAAAGCTTCTTTTAAGCGCAGAAAGGAAGCAGTGGCCTCCGGTCCCCACACAAAGGCTCTCATAACACTGTTCAGGTTAGAGAGAGGAGCTGCCCATTTGGAAAATGATGGAATGAATCGACGATAAAAATGTACAAATCCAAGGAAGCGTTGTAGGGATCGTCGATCTCTGGGAGGCTTCCACTCCAGGATGGCACGGACTTTAGCAGGATCCATATGTATACCTGTAGCACTGATGACATAACCCAGGAACTCCACTTGATCTTGATGGAAAAAACACTTTTCTGGCTTGACGTTTAAGTGATTCTGCTGTAACCTCTTGAGAACCTCTTTAACTTGAACTATGTGTTCATTGCGGTCTTTTGAATACACAAGAATATCATCCAAGTAAACCCAAACTGATACTCCGATTAAATCCGCAAATATGTTATCCATAAGGCGTTGAAAAACTGAGGGAGCATTGCACAAGCCGAAGGGCATCACGCGGTACTCGTAATGGCCCATTGGAGTCTTAAATGCGGTCTTCCACTCATCGCCAGATCGTATGCGCACTAGATGATAAGCTCCTCTGAGATCTAGCTTGGTGAACACCGGGCTTCATGTAATGACTCCATAATGGTTCGTATCAAGGGGAGTGGAAACCGGTCTTTCTTGGTGATGTCATTTAATTGATGATAGTCGATGCATGGCCGAAGGGTGCCCTCCTTCTTCTTAACAAAGAATAAAGGAAATCCCGCAGGAGAGATGGAGAGTACGATGTATCCCTTTTGAAGGCAATCCCGTAGATACTCCTGTAGTACTTCCTTCTCTTGTGCTGTTAAGGAGTAGACCTTGCCATGTGGTATTGTAGTGTCTGGAAGAAGCTCAATTGAACAATCAAAGCTTCTATGCGGAGGCAACGGGATATCTTTAGGATCAGAAAAAACCTCCTGGAATTCTTTGTATTCTGACGGTATTGTAGAGACCGAGTAAAGGCTTGTTCTACTACCTACATCGGTTTGGGTTGAGGTTGTGGTCTTCATTGCCGGGTGATAGATGCCTAAGCCTTCTTGCTTGCAACGGGTTGAACAAAACTCTAGTGTCCTGGTCTCCCAGTTGATGTTAGGATTGTGATGCAACAACCAAGGTAGACCCAGGATAATTGGATACGAAGGTGTCTTGATGACATCAAGAGAAATCAGTTCCTGATGCTCCTCTATTTGAAGTTGTAATGTTCCAGTATGCTGATGGACTGGTCCGGAAGACAGAGGAGTGCCATCAATTACCTCTATCACGGAAGCACATGTCTTCTGCAACAAAGCGATCCCGTTCTTGGCTACAAAGTCAGTATCAATATAATTTCCAGAAGCTCCACAATCCAACAGACCAAGGACCTCTACAGGTTCATTTCTTGCCCAAGTAACTTTGATTCTCAAGGCCATGAGTACCACTGGCTGCATTGGCTGTTTCTCCCGGTTATCCTCTGGAAGGACTGAAATTAGGGAAGAGGGGCCTGTCGTTGCCTTCCCTACATACGACAGGCCGCTTAGTTTTCCGACCTACGTAGAGGACGTTGAGGGCACTGTAACGCTCACCTGATTCCCGTAGAGGCGCCGGTCTTGACTGGGCGTATACCGTATCTTCAAAGGTGATGTGTAACACACGGCTGGCTCTTTGGGCTGGACCTCTGTGCACAGTATGTCTGGCTCGAAGGGTAAGATGTCTGCAGATAGAAAATGTGGGATTAATGAACTGGGTTATTGAATGTCTCTCTCTTCTTCCCTTTCTCTTCTCCTGTAGAACCCCAAAGGTTAACGCTCTCACCTTAGGTAAGTGAACGCCGTGCTCTCCATCTGCCTCGAGGCAGGGTGCTGTAACCAGTTTCTTCACTGGATAAGGGGAGCAGGCCTCTTGACTTCAGAGGACTGCTGTCCGTCGTTTACTGCACGAACGGTAAGTTTCGAGTAATTCTAATGTCTTTAAAGTCTTTAGTAATGATGTCTCTTGTTTTGCAGGGTTCCGGCGATGGCGGATGGCGGGCTGAAGTGAGTTGAAGATGGAGCCCGTGTGATGAATAGAAGCGCCTGGAAGCACGTAAGTAAGCGCTTGTTGCCTGCTTCACGATGCGCTCTAACTATCTTTTTATTTTGCAGGTACAAGTTCGGGGCGGCTGCAGGGTGCCGGAATACCCACTGGGTTAGATGTGGAAAGGAGTAATGGCACGTGAGTATTAAAGTTCCCCAATGTCTTTAAACGCACATTGTTTTGTCTTTCAGATGCGGGATGCAGCGCCGAAGGCCTCCGGAGCGTGCGAAGAGTTGGTAAGCTTTTGTCTTTCAGATGCCGGAATGCAGTGTGAAGACCTCCGGAGCGCACGAAGAGTAGGTAAGCCTTTGTCTTTCAGATGCCGGAATGCAGCGCGAGGCGTTGGTGACAGCCGATGGACCAGGTAAGTGAAGAGCTGTCACTGAAGACCGTAATGCTAACCTGTTCTTTCTTGTCTTTATAGGTGTTGCTGAAGACTGGATTCAGAATGGTAAGCCTTTTTCCTTAGGCCCAGGATCAGATGCAGAAGACACGATGAGCGTTCTGCTGCTGAGGATGCAGAATAACGCAAAGCAAGATTCATCCATCGGGTGTGGTTTAAATAGCCTCCTGTAGTGCTTAGGTGTCTCCTTCCACAGCCACGCCTAGGTAAGAAAAGAGTTCCTGCTTCCAAGAAGAGTTCCAGTGTTCTGAATCTAGGGAGTGGCTCCTGCCCCACCCAACAGGAAAAGTAGTTCCAAACAGAAGAGGATCAGAGACTCAACTGGCAGGCAAGTAAGCAGCATGGTCTGCTGCAGGTAAGTCCACCCAAGCATTATGAGCCCGGCGCTTCCAGCGCTGGGACTGGGCATATTTATGAGCCTGGTGCCACTGGCGCCAGGACTGGGTCCAAAAAGTCCCAATTGGGACTGGTTGGCACTCGGAACCTGGGTTATGGATCTGCTTCCAAGGGAGTTGGGAAAACCCTGACCTTTTGGAAGCAGAGATCATGACAGGCACGTAGAGAGGTAATGCCCGGAGGCCCCACAGTACAGGCACAACCTGAGATCTCTCCTTCTTTTCCTTTCGGCGTCAGACAGGGGTCCTCTCAGGGCTCCCAATTGCATGGGTTCAGATGCTGATTCTTGTGAGCTTGAGACTTTAGGAATTTCTGGCAGGACTCTCGAAAGTGGCTTTTCAGATCTGCGCCTCTCGTTCCGTCTCTCTGTCAATCTATGGTCGATACGTAGGACTTGTTCTTCAAGTGCCTGCAAGGTCTCAGGTTCTGGAATATGTAACAATTCGTCCTTGTATTCTTCCCTTAATCCCCTACGAAAGAGAGTCTTCTGGGTAACTTCCGGCCATTGGAAATCTGTGGCCAACTGGCGGAAACGACTGATATAAGCAATAATATCACTGGAGCCTTGTTTTAAGTCCATTAGTTGGTTCTGAGCTGTTGCTGCTAGGTTTGGTGACTGGAAAACTTCCAAAAAGGCCTTTTCAAAGGCTACAAAATCCTCCAAAATTGGACTCTTGGCTACCACAAGGGGCGTAGCCCAAGCCAACGCATTCCCAACCAAATTGCCCAAAATATATCAAATCTTGGCCTTATCCTTTGAAATGGGTTGGACGACACAAGAAATGGATTCGGCAATGATTGCAAAATTCTGCCACTCGTCTGGGATCTCCGTCGAATTTCACTGGGCTGGTCTGCGCCATACTGTCTCTGGTGAAATATTAGCACTGGCCCCTTGAGCCACCATCTGTCTTAAAGCCAAATTCTCCTGATGTAGTGCTGTCATCTCGGCACGTAAAGCTCTGATCTCACTCCTTAAGTCCTCCATGTCATCCATCCCTGGATCAGTACAGATGGGTAGGCGTCTTAATCTGTTAAGGTGTGTGTCCCGGGATCGGGCAACACCTGTGGAGGCAGGACTCTTGGAAGGCGTTCGTACTGGGGAGGCCAGACTGATGGAATGTCACTGGCTGAAGGTCTTTAGGGTAGCAAGACCAATCCTTCTCAGTAGGACAAGGTGATGCTTCAGCCAAGGGGAGAGAGATACACAGGGTGGTACTTGCAGGGTCTGGGTACCACAGCGAGAAGGGCGAAGGGGAAAACAGAAGGTAGGAGATCAGGATGCTGGAGATAGTGATGTACTGGCAACTGGAGAACCAAGGGGAGAAAACGGGGAAGAGAAGCAAAAGGGCAAGGCCAGGGTCAGGGACCAACCAAGAGGGCAAAAGATGGCTGATTCCTAGTCAGACTGCACAGGTGGGAACCCCACAGTGATCCGGGAGGGGCTAGAGCCAGAGATCCGGGCCTGGGAGACAGGGACCAAGTAAGGCAGGCAGGGTAGGAACCCAGGGAACAGGGAATCCGGCAGAAAGGTGGAAACAGGTAGGAAGGCGAAACAGAAGGCGGGCGCTGCTACGGCTGGTCAGGAACGAACCGTGTTAAGACGCGATTCGTTCACTGACTCAGCCGCTATTCACGGCCCTCGGCATGAAGCTGAGGCCTGGAGCGCAGGCTGCACCATGCATGCGCAGCCAATCAGCCCAGGAGCTGAAACGAGGCTTGAGACGCAAGCCGCCGGCCTCCGCGTGTTGCGACGCATGCGCGCGCTGACATCAATCTGGGGTTTCGGACGTCGGGAGACTCCTCTCCCTAGTAACCGAAACCTTGGATAGATCCGCCAGGACCGGCAGCGTCTCGCCCCCCCCCCAGGTAAGTGGCCTAACAGACATCAAGACAGGGAAGCATGGAATGAGACAGGAGGTGGTGGTCACAACCTTTGAAGATAGCCCATTCTTGTTAGGAACAAACTGTCTTAAGAGACTGTCACCCCTCATTGATGTGGTCTTTGGCCAACAAGCCTCTGACACCTAAAAATGTAATGAGCCAGAGTAGCAGTGCAAAAGAATGCCACACCATTGCTAGAACAGAGAGTGCAGTGGAAGTATATCTTCTGGATGACTGTGTACCTAGTGTCACTGTCATTGTCATGTGCCAGAGTGAAATACAATGAAAAAAAGAAAAGCAATCGTTAGAAATGTACTCGGATCCCAAGAAAAACTGGCAAACACAGATAGATGACAACACATTGGGCCTCATTACGACCCTGGCGCTGACAGAATGAAGGGGGCTGGTACGGGATCGGCCCCCTTCATTCCGTCAGGGCTGATTACGAGGTTCAAAAATACGGGACCCGGATCAGACATCTGGTGTAACCAGACGTCTTTTCTGGTGTCCGCAAGGGGAAGAGGGAGGTAATAACGGAACACTTGTAATGTGCCCGTTGTTACCTCCCTCCCCATTCCCATTGAGCCCTATCGGGGCTCAATTGGGAATGGGGAATGGTTCCTGCAAGGAGGACTTACCGGGTCCTCCTATGTCGGAATGACCCGGTAAGTCCCCATTGCAGGAACCCAATAATGGAGCCCGGTTTGGAAGCAGCCATGGTGCTAATAGCACCAGGGTTACCTCCAAACTCGTAATGAGGCCCATTGTGTGTCTATCCAAGTGAGGAAAACTGTAAACAAAATATTGCTACAGTGGCAGATCAAGAAAAATACATTTCAACAATTGCAGCTTTACATATGAAGGAAGGTCAGGCCTGGATTTCTGCGCATGTGAATGGGCATCCAGAAGCAATGTTGCTCCTAGAGTAGGAAAATAGTTTTATTAATGAAAATAAGTTTAAACAAGTGCTTGACAGACAAGAGTTACCAAGTTTTAAAATATAAAATCAACACATTTTTGTTCTAGATGACCATCATTTGGAGGAAAGAATTGTGAGAATCCCAATAGGGTCCAAAAGCATTCACAAGGCAATTTGCAACAGCATTAAAGTGCAGAAAGGGATAACAGATTAAAGGGGCCCGTGCATTTGTGTGTCTCAATGAATCCATGACATAGCAGGAGCTACAATGTAGATGTACACCATTAGTAGAGATTGGGGGTGGTCCCATTGGAATACTGGTGAATAACAAGGAGTGGCTCTCCTACTACTCTCTTCCCACTATTACTACATACACTACTTCCTTTCAACAGATAACAACTACATCGCACTCACTGCTTATGTAAATCACACACACCCACCCTCTTATACAGCAGGCCCTGGTATGCCCTTTCTCCATCTCCACGTCTTCTGTGATGATGATCTGGCTGCCGGCCCCTGGTCAGTTCACTCCACCAGTTCACAGAGACTTCACCACTCTCATCACTTCCTCTGAGTTGGAGGATCACCCTTATAGTTCTTGTCTTCTGGCCATTTATCACGCCTGCTCCAGTCTGTCTGCTGTGACATCCAGGTAAGGAGAGACAGAAGGACTCACATACTTCCATACAGCCACTGTACTAGAGGTTGGTTAAGGTTATGTTACTTCCCTCTCCCCAGATAAGGCCAAGGCCCAAGCCTTGTCACAGTAGATGTAATCTTTTACCCTCTTTACCCATTTCTCCCCTTTACTGCCTTTGTATATTTTATTGCACTCCCAGTTCTGGATAAACCTGTCAAGGGCATAATATGCTACAATATTCCACTACGCTGCGACTTAACCACAGAGGTGACTGGTGCAGAATAAAACATTCTTAGCATAACAAACAATAATATATGCAAATATTCTGCAGGTCACAACACAAGACAGTTGCTTTCCTTTTGAAATCATGTATCGGTGCACAAAATGATCAATGTAATGTTCTCCCTCTATGTCACGACTCGCTCCCTTCGCTCCCGTTCCCGCCACTTGGGGGCATGTTTTGGGGTTTATTCCCTACTGGACATTTCCTCCGACCCTAATGCTACAGTGCTGTGATGAATTGGGAGCGCTAAAACCTTATTTTCCAAGTTACTTCCCTTCCGGATCCATTCCAGGTTTTTGGCAGCCAGCATGCTACTTTAATCAAATGACTATGCTTCCCAGAATGCCTGGCTCACTGCTTCACCTCCTCCATTGCAGGACAAGGTTGGGTGGAGGATAGGCAACACCTGTGGCTGCAGGTGCAGCAGGCGGCACACCTGAGGGGTGTGCTCGTTAAGCAGCTTTAAAAGCCTCAGTTTGCTTCAGTCCAGCGCTGGTCATCGTTGCAGTGTTCCTGTTGTGACTAGTCCCTTGTTCCTTGTTCCTAGCTTTTGTGCCTAGTTCCTAGTTCCTGTTTCTTGTTCCTCCGCCCTGGATTTCGGATTCATGTGCTTAATTGATTTCTACTCTTTGGATTTCCCTTTCTGTCTTCCTCTGTCTGCAGGCAGCCTTTCTCTGTACTTTACCCTTTGATGCAGCCCAATTTGCCTGTGTTTTCTGTTTCTTTGATGCTATCCTTTGCTACTGAAAAACTTGATGCATTAGTCTTTCCTTTTTTAGATTTAGCTTCCTGCCTTTTCTCCTTGGATGGGTGGGAAAGGTTTCCTTTTGTGATATCATTTTCCCTGCTCCTGATCCTTACTTCCTATTGGGATCCATTCCATGTTTTCCATTCCACTTCTGCATTTATTTCCCATTTGATTATTTAGGTGTGGGGTGCTGTTGTAACTAGTCCCTGTGTGAATGCCTTTTGTTTTCCTCACTATTTCTTTAATCACAATTCCTACTTGCTCCTTGACTTAGGTATTTAGTTATCCTCCACCCATTGCTGTTATAGCCTTCTGGGTCCCTGTTGATCAACTGGGTTCGTGGGTTTACTGACATTCAAGTGGTCTTTCCGGTTCTCGTGAGTACTGTTTCTAAGTTCCTTATTGAGTATCATCCAGAGTGTCAGCACACAGATCCTGTCCTTGCTTGCCCTCTACGTGGGCTTAGCGCTGTCAGTATCTGTAATAGCATAGTGGGTAAGGAGTTTGCCGACTTTCCTTTCAGTCAAAGGCTCTCTTAACACTGGTCAGGTTAGAGAGAGGAGGTTCTAAGTGCTTACCCCACATCCCTTTTCATATATTGGTAAATTTGTTTCACTCTATCTGCACTCCTGGGTTTTAGTATATATGAGTCGTGGTTCTTGTGTGCACGTTGTTTGATTCAAGGTTATTCACGGTGCGATTTTGTGCACATTTCCCTTGCCATATTCGCTGCCTTTGTACTCACCTGATTAATCCTGACAGAATGACCAGCCCTAAATTCCCATTGAATATGGCAAGTTTAAGAAAGAAAGGCAGCAAGGCCTCTAACAAGTTTGTACAGAAAGCTTCCCCTACATTTACCTGTGACAATCAAATCACTAGTCCTGACTTAAATGAACTCCTTGTCACGAATGGGCATTTACGTGCAGAGTATTTTTCCCACAGGATGGCACATCTTACATTGCCTGATCCTAGTTCTGTCTTTTATTCTGATCCAGATTTTATGTCAGCACAAGCCTTAGCAGCAGAAAACAACACACTGTTAGACTTATTATACAAGAGTACCTCTGTTGTTGAACCCCATGATTCCAGTTGTGCTTCACCTCAGATTGAACAGTTTTATGGTACAAACATAAAGAATGGAGGGGTTCCTTGCATAACTTCTGTTTTCTACCCTCAGTCTAAAGCATACTCCTTTGCACAAGTACATACTGTAGTCCCTAATGCCAAGAGGTCTAATGTCAATAGTTTGCTTAAGGGAAACACAGACCAAGTTGGTAAGAGAAAGTATAAATCTCAGAACCTGCAAGCAGTAGATGACAATGTACAATCGGTGCACATCCAGATTGCTAGTGCAGGATCCAGCCCTGATGCCACTATGCCTCCCCCTGTGCCTACTGATAGTGATGTACAGTTAATGCAGGGCATGCTAAGAGCTAAGCTTGAGGAGTTAAGACAAGAATTAATTTCTTTACAAGAAGAGAATAAGACCTTGCACTCTTTACTGAACACACCTCAGACTTTATCTGTTGATGTTGATGAAGTGAACACTGTTCAGCCCCTGAGTGCAGAGACTTCGGTAAACCAATATATTTGTCAATATGTTAGATATATTGGGAGTGAAAGTCTTTCTTCCAGCACAGTGCTTAATCTGGGCACAGTTTCTGACAATTGTTCTGCTGTTTGTCAGGGATTGCAGTTCGCTGAAGATTTACAAGCCACTCCTTTACCTAAAATTTCCTGTGTAGCAGATTGTCATAATTCTGAGCTTGAACACATACATGCTTCTGATTTCCAAACACAATCCACAATGGTGACATACACAGAATCAGTCACTACTGTAGGCTTAGGTTCTGCACTTGATCTAGCTGCTGAGACTGAAGTAGACGTTCAAGTTGATGTGGAAAACGATGCTACCTCTGTGTTCGCTCTTCCTTCTGCCAATTTTGGTCACAACGAACAGTCAGAGACAGTACAGATTTCAGATTTTGATGGACTCATTCCACAGTATACTGAACCAAAAACCTGGCAGACGATTCCTGAACTGTTGATTGTTATTCTGCCACTTTCAGAAGCTAAGACAGAGGAATGGACAATTGACGAAATCCTGATTAACAGAGACTTTACTATGGTGATTCCTCTGGTTGATATTGACTTCTACAAAGGAAGAGACTCTGTGCCATCCACTAAGGAGAGGGACTGCAGGGGTACAGCTCAGTCGTTGGTTACTGGTGCCAAGGAGTCAACTGCCCTAAAGGTGTTTTCCATTCCTGAGCCACAAATGTGTCTGTCGACTTCTGGGACTTCAGTCTGTCCTCCTACAACCATTGACTCTTCTATTGTCTAGTCCACAGCTCTGCAGTCATCTTTGACACACGTGTCTTCAATCAATGAACAACTGCCATGTCTTACGTGGTCAGTGCCAAAGACCTTGACAAGTTTGTCTTCAGCTAACGAGATGGCTCCAGCTTGCATGCCTTCAGCCTCAGAATTTCCTCTGGCATGCCTGTCTTCAGCTACAGTGACTCATCCAGCAGATTATCCTTCAGCCATGGAGCCTCCGGTAGTACATTCTAAGTGCATGTCTTCGGTCCCAGAGCCTACTGCTAGTTTGGCTTCAGTTCATGAGAGACCTGTATCCTGCTCAGCCTCGCGGCCAATATCGAAGGTGTACCTGTCTACACTGTCAGATGCTGCTGCATATTCTTCTGCTCCAGAGATTCCTCCTGAATCCCAACCATTTATTACCGATGAAGGTCCAGCCTGCCCTTTGTATGCTTCAGGGGGATCACCAGATTGCCTGCCTTTTTCACAAGACAATTCTCCCAACTGCTTGACTGTAGCATCAGAGCCCCCGAAGATGCAACATCTGAGTCTGAAACCTCTGCCAGCTCTCACTTCAGAAACATCAAGCTGGATCATGACTCGGGAGAGCCTTACATGCGAGGCCATTGGACTTGCCTGGAGTACTACGAGAGGGAGACGGATACCATCCGCCACGGCCCAGTCACCGAACAAGTAGCCGACCAGGATAGCGGGCTGGGTGGTTCGCATCTGGGGTCCAGTTCGGATCAGCCGCTTGACAGCTTTCTTGTTGCCGGATCACGCATGAGCCCGAGGGAAGGGACGGGCACGGCCCCCCAGCAGCAGCACCAGTTGGGTGCTAGTAGCCAAAGGAAGGGAATGACTGCTGCAGTTCAAGATGTGCCTGTTATTGCTCCTGCTACGAGTGTACCTGATGTACTAAGTACTGCGTCTATCACTCCTATCAGTATGCCAAACGTCCCTGCGGTTGTTTCCCACGTGCAACAAGGTGGCTACACGACTGTCACCGGGAGTGCCAGCCTCGAACAACCCATAGGACTTCCAGGCCTCCAGGGCATGGAACATATGCAGTCAAACCTTAGTCACTTTCAACCACAAGCCGTTTCCCAGATGGATGACAGAAAAGGATCCGAACCTCTACCTCGGCCGCCACCTTCTTTTTCTGAACATAAACATTTCCTGAAACCTGCAATTTCCTCACCTCCTGTGTGTCCACTCTTGGCAGAAAGGCTAACAGGGCTTCTACCATTGTCTAAGGCATGTTGCACCAGCCTGCCTCCCTCCTCAAAGACTTATAAGTGTCCACTCCCAGTGACTGAGCTTCCTGGACCTTCCAACTCTGCTTCAAGTCCTGCAAGTCCTTCATGCCTTTCTTCGAACCATGAGTCTCTTCCTCACCAGAAGCCTGCCTATGACTCTTCTAGACTGCAGCTTGATTCTATTCATTCCAGTCCATCTGCTTTTGCCCACAGGCCACCGTTTCCATCAGTGCCACCTCCAAAGACAAAGCGCTCCTATCATAGAAGGAAGATGTTTTGTGCGGGTGACGGTCGCCTGGAGACGGCCGTGGAAGGGGGTATACTGTCACGACTCGCTCCCTTAGCTCCCGTTCCCGCCACTTGGGGGCATGTTTTGGGGTTTATTCCCTACTGGACATTTCCTCCGAACCTAATGCTACAGTGCTGTGATGAATTGGGAGCGCTAAAACCTTATTTTCCAAGTTACTTCCCTTCCGGATCCATTCCAGGTTTTTGGCAGCCAGCATGCTACTTTAATCAAATGACTATGCTTCCCAGAATGCCTGGCTCACTGCTTCACCTCCTCCCTTGCAGGACAAGGTTGGGTGGAGGATAGGCAACACCTGTGGCTGCAGGTGCAGCAGGCGGCACACCTGAGGGGTGTGCTCGTTAAGCAGCTTTAAAAGCCTCAGTTTGCTTCAGTCCAGCGCTGGTCATCGTTGCAGTGTTCTTGTTGTGACTAGTCCCTTGTTCCTTGTTCCTAGCTTTTGTGCCTAGTTCCTAGTTCCTGTTTCTTGTTCCTCCGCCCTGGATTTCGGATTCATGTGCTTAATTGATTTCTACTTTTTGGATTTCCCTTTCTGTCTTCCTCTGTCTGCAGGCAGCCTTTCTCTGTACTTTACCCTTTGATGCAGCCCAATTTGCCTGTGTTTTCTATTTCTTTGATGCTATCCTTTGCTACTGAAAAACTTGATGCATTAGTCTTTCCTTTTTTAGATTTAGCTTCCTGCCTTTTCTCCTTGGATGGGTGGGAAAGGTTTCCTTTTGTGATATCATTTTCCCTGCTCCTGATCCTTACTTCCTATTGGGATCCATTCCATGTTTTCCATTCCACGTCTGCATTTATTTCCCATTTGATTATTTAGGTGTGGGGTGCTGTTGTAACTAGTCCCTGTGTGAATGCCTTTTGTTTTCCTCACTATTTCTTTAATCACAATTCCTACTTGCTCCTTGACTTAGGTCTTAGGTATTTAGTTATCCTCCACCCATTGCTGTTATAGCCTTTTGGGTCCCTGTTGATCAACTGGGTTTGTGGGTTTACTGACATTCAAGTGGTCTTTCCGGTTCTCGTGAGTACTGTTTCTAAGTTCCTTATTCAGTATCATCCAGAGTGTCAGCACACAGATCCTGTCCTTGCTTGCCCTCTATTTGGGCTTAGCGCTGTCAGTATCTGTAATAGCATAGTGGGTAAGGAGTTTGCCGACTTTCCTTTCAGTCATAAGGAGGTTCTAAGTGCTTACTCCACATCCCTTTTCATATATTGGTAAATTTGTTTCACTCTATCTGCACTCCTGGGTTTTAGTATATATGAGTCGTGGTTCTTGTGTGCACGTTGTTTGATTCAAGGTTATTCACGGTGCGATTTTGTGCGCATTTCCCTTGCCATATTCGCTGCCTTTGTACTCACCTGATTAATCCTGACACTCTATGAAGGATAAACATTCCATTCTGAAGTTTTTTCTTTATGACTTATCAATACAAAACATTGAAAGTAATGATGATAAATGTTTTTTCTTGCCATGATTATGTCTCCCACAGACATAGTACTACCAAACTGCAATGCATACGTGAAGGAAACAGATTACATCCCCTTGAAACGTTTCTTTTGTTGTGCATCTTGAAACTACAGTCGAAAAACTAAGAGGAGATACATTTTTGGGTTCACATTACTTTATGTTCTAGAACAATTGGATTGTGTATTGGCTTTCGTTTTCTAATTAGTTAAACGTATTCAGTGTCCCTTTGTAGTTCACGCTTTGACCTGGTCCACAGGAGCATGCAAATAACGATATCTCCTTTTGGAGGCCCCTCCCACTGACCATGGGTATAATGTACACGTCCATCCTGGCATTACAGTCTGGCTACACCTCTGCTGGGTATTATCAGGCACAAAGCCTTCATTGAGTCTGTCTATTATCAACAGTAGCACGCTGAGTGAATCTGGGTATTTCTACTAAGATAGATCTGAAATGTTGATTTTGAGTGTCATCATGAGAGCTCTGTGAACGTGGTCTGGTGTTAGTAGGTGCTAGTCTAAATGAGTCTATACTTTGCTCTAAATGCTTTTAGGATGACCTGCTGGGATTTGTGTGGCATGCTGTAGGATAATAATGGGTCTCATTATGAGTGTGGCGGAAGCCCTGCCGGTGCTACCAGCGAGTGACGCCAAACTCGTACAATTTTCCTGGTGCCACCGAGAGATTTCAAGTCCGGCGGCCCGGGAAGTCAGGTGCCTGTAAAATGTAAGGTACTCAATGGGAGTGGGGACATGGAAGCACCAGCACCGTTGCTAACGGTGATGGTGCTTCCGTGACCGGTCTGCCTACCATGGCCGCTGTGCCCCCTTAGGGTCAGACCTGTCGGGCACAGCAGCTCCGGCAGGCAGACTTGTAGTTTGCCGGTCCGGAAACAAGGGTGCCAGTGAGCTTACTGGCACCCTTGTTTCCGGACCATCAAAGTTATAATGAGGTCCAATGTCTTTACTTGGGCGGACAACGGTGAGTATTGCTTTATTCTACTGTACAATACTCGAACCCCTTTGGATTTTATGTACATCCCTAAAATTATATTATACATCATAAAAATGTGTGATACACACTAATTGCCACACAATCCAAATATGTAACCAGCAATTGTTAAACAAATCACCACAAGAACATTCAATGAAAGAGAACCGAATTATCATGCATAAAACATCCATTACCTGTGGTATTGGCAATGTTTGAAGCTATTCCCAAAAACTGGGTTATAGCCCGGGTAGTGGGAATATCCCTTGCAAGTGATAAGAGATCAGGTGGCACGTGCATGAAAGCCCGATGTTTGGATGTGGGCTTGATGTCTATGAGTAGTGGGGCACCATTCTAGATAAGGCTCTCGGGTAGTGGGACACCATTCTAGATAAGGCTCTCGGGTAGTGGGGCACCATTCTAGATAAGGCTCTCGGGTAGTGGGGCACCATTCTAGATAAGGCTCTCGGGTAGTGGGGCACCATTCTAGATAAGGCTCTCGGGTAGTGGGACACCATTCTAGATAAGGCTCTCGGGTAGTGGGGCACCATTCTAGATAAGGCTCTCGGGTAGTGGGGCACCATTCTAGATAAGGCTCTCGGGTAGTGGGGCACCATTCTAGATAAGGCTCTCGGGTAGTGGGGCACCATTCTAGATAAGGCTCTCGGGTAGTGGGACACCATTCTAGATAAGGCTCTCGGGTAGTGGGGCACCATTCTAGATAAGGCTCTCGGGTAGTGGGGCACCATTCTAGATAAGGCTGCCTAGAATTTGGAAGAGAAATAATGACATGTGCAGAAGCAGAGGGTTTCCTCGTCTCGGCTTCTTTGTTCTCCGACCGTTTTAGTTTTGCGACCCTTGTTTTTACCTGCAAATTAACAAAGGACATTCTCTCACATGCCCTAGTCCTTGGTGCAATGTTCTTTGGGCATTTCCTGGCATATATTACCTGACTTCTGCTTGTGGTTCAGTATTTGAGACGGTGATTACATGTACGTCCGAACCTCAAACTATGGAAAAAAGATCTAATGGGAATTACAAAGCGTTCCAAGCTGGAAATGACGAACACATTCAATCAATGTGGGAAACATGTATGTGTTGGGGAATTCATGAGGTCTGTATCCAATCTGTCGTTAAGCATTCAATGTTAATTTATCTAAAGTCGCGAGAACCTGGCTCTCAACTAAAATTCTGACTTTCGCAATCAATATTTGTTCCTTATCATCTCTCAGGACTAAGAGGCAATTTTGATAACAGCATGCTTTCTAACAATCACAATATCCTACCATGCCACAATTTAGCCATATGTTTGGGAAAGACGGCTTTAAAATGAGCTGCTAGACCCCCATTGGAAATGTCTTACATTTTTCAGAACCCCTCCCCCACGCTTTCACCTAAGACATGCCTGCATTTGAGATCCTTCAGCGGCACAAGGTTGCTTTGCAACCCTTCTGCTTTTTCATAGGGTGACATGGGCAAACACAGCCTCCCGGGACAATTGTTCCACCAGCACCAAGTCCAGTGACTAATCCAGTCAGGATTGTGCTGCTAAAATTAACAATGTTCGTTCCAACATGGATGTAAAATGGTTGCAAGAAGTGAGAACTGATGCAGTAGCTGTAATACACTATAAAGTGGAAGCCAAGAGAGGGAGTGGTACAAGGAGCAATGGCGAGTCTGCCCAAGGAATGCGCTCCTCATAGTACCATTAAGCACCAATAAAGATATACGCTATATAACAATATGCGACTACATATAATCTGAGAGGACAGTAATAGAAAGGCGAGATGCACACACACACACTGAAATACACTTGAAATGTATATTAATTTAACACACGCTTCATTGTACTGCCCAACCATGTGTAGGAAATAGGGCAATGGATCATAACAAGAATGATGACTGCTATGTGTATCACACAACTATTGCATGCAAGGTAGAGAACTAATTGAACATAATATATTTGCTATTTCTAGTCATGACCATCATGGTTCACAACAGGTCAGGCAAGTGTAAAATCATCTCCCAGACGCATGCCTTTTTTGCAAAAATTGATTAGCAAGCACATACCTACAGCCAGAGATGTTACATATCACTATTAACAAGATACGATGAGACAGGAGCAATGTGCAAGGCAGAGTGATGTTCAGGGAGGCTTTACTACTGTTTCACTTGGCTCTTGTCCCTTAGAGCATGCTTTCTTCAGCAGTGAGAAATTCTTGCATGCCAGCTCTAACCACCAATAGATGCCGTCATTCAATGCTTCTCCTTTTCCTCTTCTCATTATTTGGAGCTCTCGTTAATAGCAGGAATGCAATGGAGGTTCTAATCACCTGTAATGGCTGCCTTCCAAGCTTTGCTTTTTTGATGTGCACACACAGGTCACTGGTCAAGGAGACCCGGGCAAGCTCTGATATGATATGGCATTTATAACGTGCCTATACACAAGTGTTTCAAGGCGCGACGAGGTAAGGGAGGGGGAACATGGGAGGACAGACAACGATCCTACTAGACCAGGTATTATTCAGATCATGCAAGTACAGGGGTTGGGGGAAGGGACGGTTCAATTCATGGGAATAGATAATGACAATAACAAAAAGTAACGGCCAGCAGGTGGCAAGTGCAAGGGTAAGTGCAGACATCAGGTGTCAATTGCGGGTAATGGGACTGTGGGGATACAGAAACAGTCCCCAAGTGCGGGGGAAGCCAGGCAGGCAATGCATGTGTGAGTGACTGGTGGGGGAGGGACCTGGGCCCGAGAGCAGAGGATGTCCAGGTAACCAGTGCAGTTCCGGTTACAGCCAGGAGGTTAGCAGGGGAGAGGAGGAGAAAAAGCAGAAGCAAAGAGAAAGGTTTTGAGATGCTTCCTGAACCGGAGGTGGTTCTCCTCAAGTTTAAGGGAGGAAGGGAGGCTGTTCCAGAGGGAGGCCTCAGTTGAAGAAAGAGATCTACCACCAACTCGTTGCTTGGAGAAGAGACCGACCCTGAGGGAGTTGGAGACGGACGAGCGCAGAGCTTGAGAAGGAAGGTGTTTAGGAAGAGAGAGTTGAAGGTATTGAGGCCTCGTGCCGCAGAAGGCCTTGTGGACAATGCATAGGGTTTTGAACTTAACCTCGCAGCCACTGGGAGCCAGTGCAGAGATTTCAGTCCTGGGGCGATACGATCCCTGGGCTTGAGGCCAAGGACAAGTTTCGCAGTCCTGTTCTGGATGAGTTGCAAAGGGCGGAGAGTAGAGGCAGGCAGATTTAGAAAGAGACTGTTGCAAGAGTCCAGCCTAGAGAGAACCAGAGCTCTGGAGACAGTAAACCTCTGGGGGAAGGAGAGGAAAGGAAGAATACCTCTGAGGAAGTGCAGCTGGTAGTGTGACTTCTTAGAGACGTCAGAGATGTGAGGAGAGAAGGAGGGTGTGGAGTCGAAGATGACCCCAAGGTTTTTAGACTTGCAGGTGGGAGCAGGAAGAGGGCCAACAAGAGAGCGGCCAGAGAGCTACAGGAAAGGAGGGAGCGGGTGTGCCGATGAGAAGAATCTCAGTCTTACTGGCATTAAGGTAGAGATCACACCACTCCAGGATAGCAGACATTCAGTCAGAGATGATGGACATAGAAGAGGTGGCCAAAGGTAGCCTGAAAATGAGCTGAGTGTCATCCGCATAGCACTGAAAGTTGGGGCAGAGAGCGGCAATGTGGTGGGAAAGGAGTGCCAGGTATTGCTTGAACAGCCAGGGAGAGAGGTTAGACCCCTGGGGAACACCACAGGTAGAGAAAAAGATTGCGGAGAGGAAACACCCAAGTTGGACCTGGGAGGGTCGGTCAGAGGGTAAAGAAGTCAGCCATGCCAGGGCCTGACCAGTGATACCCAGGTTATCACTGAGACAATTGAGCAGGGTGGCATGGTTGACAGTGTCAAAGGCAGAAGAGAGATTGAGCAAGATGAGGACACAGGGGGTGTTAGAGTCGAGGTTGGAGAGCAGGTCTTCAGGGATGTTCAGGAGAGCAGTTTCCGATGTAATGGCTGCCTTCCAAGCTTCCCTTTTTTGATGTGCACACACAGGTCACTGGGCAAGGAGACCTGGACAAGCTCTCTCACATGAAGCTTCATGTGAGGGTTCCTTTTTTCTCATGCATAGGCTCTAATAGCATTAGAGCTTTTACCATTGTATTTGTAGTTGTACTTTATTGAATTTATATAGCGTTTTTCACCATAAGCGCTGGTACAAACTAAAAGAACAATGGTAAAGTCAACATAATCAATACACTTACAGAGAGAAAATCGGAAAAGGGTCAGATAATTATTCAGTTATTGGACAGAACAGATAATAGGTAAGTTTTAAGATTAGACTGAAACATACGAAGAGAGGGAGAAGAAAGAATAGAAAAAGGGAGGGAGTTCCAATGTTACGGCACAAGCAAGAAGGTCAAAACTCCGGAAACGAGAAGATGCACATCAGGGTTTAGGAACGGAAAGAAGAAACTGATTCTGGGTATCGAAGAGGGGAATCAAGTGAAATAGGTGAAGAAAGATAAGGAAGAGCGAGGCCATGAAGACATGTGAAGATAATCAAAAGAAAATGATAAAGGAGACGAGACTCAAAAGGAAGAAGTGATATAGATAGTAAAGAAGATATGATTGAGGATGGAGAAATAAAAGAGAAAAGCTGACAAACAGAAAAATTATAGATGGAACGAAGAGGGAAAAGATGAGAAGCAGGAATACCAAAGAGAAGGGATGAGCAATAATCGATACAGGAGAAAACCAAACAGGAGAGGAGAAGTTTAGTAGCATGGAAAGAAAGATAGGGTCAAACAATGAATATTAAAAACAGCGTAACAAAAGGATAGAGCAATAGAAGGATTATATAACGAAAAGGAAAAGGAGGAGTGAAAAATGTCACCCAAATTATGAGCAGATGATGAAAAAGATTAGGAGGAATGGGGAAACAAGAGCAAGGGAGGTGGAAAAGCATGTGGTATCGTGCTAGCAGGAAAGAAGAGGACCTCCGTCTTTCAGTGATTAAGATGTAGGAAGTGGAAAGATATTCACTTTTGAACTGCGGATAGACAACTGGAGACAGTAGACAGTAGGGTGCGCTTGTTGTATTGTCCACCTGTCCCTTCCCCCCCTCTCTGGTCTTCTTGTGCTTCTCCCTGCGTCCTTACCTAGTGTTCCCCCTGCTACTATCCCCCCATGATGCCTTCTGTCTCGCCTATCTTTTCTAACTGCTTCTCTATCAACTATCCTGCTCTCCTCAATAAATCTGGTAGAAAGAAGTTTAAAAGGGATATCCTGGTCTCCAACCCAGGCCTTCCTATCGCTGACACCTATACCAGTGCCACCTCTAGGCAAACCATCACCGACATCCACTTTGTCGTTCCCTCGCCAGACCTATGGACTCTTCATATGGTCTCTGTGCTTTCTCCTCTCTCTTCTTCTCCCATTAATGGTGGCACCCGGTGGGAGACCCTCCTGTCCTCCTTCCACTCCTACAAGGTCATCATTAATGTTTACTTGAACTGTACCGTCTTGGTCCAAGGCCCTCAGGCCACTCTTCTCCTCTGTGATAGACGCTTCCCTCACCTCATTAATTTCCTTCCTTCTCCTGCTGTCCCCTGTCTTCCAGTCATGCCTTCCTTGCCTCCCCCTGTTGTGTCCTCCTTGGCTACCTGACCTTTTCTACTTCCTCTTCTGCCCCCCCTCGGGCTTCCTCTACACCTCCGCAGGGCGTTCCTCTGATTTGCACCCCTCCCCGGAAGTCTTTCAAGGGTGGCAACCTTTTCCATATTGCCACTCTTAACTCTTGCTCTGCTGTCAAACACTCCTCTGACATCTGCTGCCACCTGGAGGAACTTGACCTCGATGTTCTCAGTCTCACCGAGACATGGTTCACGGCCAGCTCTGTCATGAGCTTTGACACTCTCCTCCCTTATGGCTACAAGATCCTCTCCGCACCCAGGTCCAACCGTTCCGGAGGGGGTGTAGGCCTGATCTTCCGGGAGTGGATTCCTGCCTCTGTCATCCCTATGCAGGCCTACTCCTCTTTTGAATGCCTCGTCTGCAGGCTCTCTCTCTCTCCTAGCCATTCACTTACTGTGGCTACTATCTATCAGCCACCTGGTCAGATCTCCTCCTTCCTCTCTGAATAGACAGACCTCTCCTCTTCCCTCCTGGTCTTGACCACTCAACTCCTTCTTCTTGGAGACTTTAACATCCACCTGGATACTTCTTGTCCTTCCTCTGGACTCTTTTGCGACCTCTGTGACTCTCTCTCACTCTTTATTCTCCTCTCCGGCCCGACTCACTCTGCAGGGCACACTCTGGATGTTCTGATCTCTTCAGACAGACCTTCCCCTTTCTATCCCTCTCACCACTCCTCTCTCCTGGAGTGATCACTTTCTCCTCTCCTCCCATCTCACCCTCTCAACCCCTCAGGCCAAGCCAACTCCAGTACTGCCACCCACCTTCTCGGTCATCTGACCCATGAAGCACGTGTCAGTTGAGGCTTTTGCCGCCACTTTATCACCCACCTCTCCTCATCAGGCTGACTCATACCCTGACACAGCCCTTTCCATGCTCCACTCTGCTATATCTGATACTCTCAATGTACTTGCCCCTGTCATGAGAATCTGCTTGAAGTCCAAAGCCAAGTGCAACTCCTGGTCACCCTCAAACGCAAGTGCAGGGTGGCTGAGAGGAAATTACGTGCTTCTGGTTCATCCTCTGACAAACTTGCCTGCTGTCTGCTCCAAAGGCAATACCGGCTTTCTGTCCACACAAAGAAGAGTGCTCACATCCAAGCCCGCATCTCTGCGGCATCTAACAACTTGGCCGAACTCTTTAAAATCTGCAAGGAACTGGCCAATCCTGCTGCAGTCTCTACCTCTCCTGTCCCTTCCCAGGCCCTCTGCACGGCTCTGGCTTCTCATTTCATCTCTAAAACTCAGGACATCCTGTCTTCTCTCTCTTCCTCTCCCCCTCCTCCCTCGACTCCCTGCTCTTCCTCTGGCCCTTGTTCGGCCACCTCTTCTCCTCCCTCCTTCTCTGCCTTTCCCCTGTTCTCCCCAGACAAGGTTTCTAGACAAGTCAGATCTATGAAAGTCTCGTCAAAACAGGTTCATCCCTGTTCCTCCAAAGCTATCAAGGACCACATCGACTCTCTGGCTCCTGCTCTGGCTGACTTCTGCAACCACTCTTTTGCCACTGGAGTCTTCCCATCCCCTATGAAGCACTCCCTTATGCACCCTCTTCTTAGGAAACCCTCTGCCGACCCGTTCTCTATCGCCTATAATCTATCTATCTATCTATAACTATTGCCCAATCTCCATCACTCCTTTCCTGGGCAAACTCCTGGAAAAGCTGGCCATCTCTCAGCTCAATCTCCACATTAAATCTGTTGGTTGTCTTCATGATCATCAGTCTGGCTTCAGAGCTGCCAGAAGCACTGAAACTGCTTTCCTGAACATCCGTGAAGACCTGCTCTCAAACCTTGATTCCAACAACCCCTGTGTCCTCATCTTGCTTGATCTCTCCTCTGCCTTTGACACAGTCAACCATGCCATCCTGCTCAACCGTCTCTATGATAACCTGGGTATCACCGGTCAGGCCCTGGCGTGGCTGGCTTCTTTCCTCTCTGATTAACCCCCCCAGGTCTAACTTGGGTCCTTCCTCTCCTCTATCTCTATCTCTACCTGTGGGGTCCCCCAAGGGTCTAACCTCTCTCCCTAGCTGTTCAACCAATACCTGGCTCTTCTTGCCCACCGCATTGCTGCTCTCTGCCCCAACTTCCAGTGCTATGCGGATGACACTCAGCTAATTTTCAGGCTACCTTCAGCCACCTATTCTCCTTCACTCATCTCTGACTGTCTGTCTGCTATCCAGAAGTGGTGTGCCGCCAATGATCTCTGCCTTAATGCCAGTAAGACTGAGATGCTCCTCATCAGCACACCCACTCCCTCCTTTCCTGCCAATCTTTGGCCGGCCTCTCTTGGCCCTCTTCCTGCTCCCACCTGCAAGGCTAAAAATCGTGGTATCATCTTCGACTAGACACTCTCCTTCTCTCCTCTCATCTCGACGTCTCTAAGAAGTCACACTACCAGCTGCACCTCCTCAGAGGTATTCTTCCTTTCCTCTCCTTCCCCCAGAAGCTCACTGTCTCCAGAGCTCCGGTTCTCTCTAGGCTGGACTATTGCCACAGCCTCTTTCTAAATCTGCCTGCTTCTACTCTCCGCCCTCTGCAACTCATCCAGAACAGGACTGCGAGACTTGTCCTTGGCCTCAAGCCCAGGGATCATATCTCTCCAGGACTGAAATCGCTACACTCGCTCCCAGTGGCTGCGAGGATAAAGTTCAAAACCCTTTGCATTGTCCACAAGGCCTTCTGGGGCCTGGGGCCTCAATACCTTCAACTCTCTCTTCCTAAATATCTTCCTTCTGGAGCTCTTCGCTCTTCGCTCATCCACCTCCAACTCCCTCAGGGTCAGTCGCTTCTCCAGGCAACAAGTTGGTGGCAGATCTCTTTTTTCAGCTGAGGCCTCCCTCTGGCACAGCCTCCCTGAAACTTGAGGAGAACCATCTCCGGTTCCGGAAGCATCTTAAAACCTTCCTCTTTGCTTCTGCTTTCTCTCGCCCTCTCCCCTGCTGAATTCATGGCTGAAACTGAAATGGTACTGGTTACCTGGCCACCCTTCTGATCTCGGGCCCAGGACTCACCAGTTGCACACCTGCACTGACTCCCTGGCAACCCCTGCACCTTACCTTTGGACTGTTTTCTGTATCTCTACAGTCCCCCTACCAGCACTTATGTCTGCACTTACCTTGCACTTGCGATCAGCTGGCCATTTTTTTATTTATCTTATTTATTCTATTATCCCATGTACTGCCCTTTCCCCTCCCTCTTACCAACCACACTTTTCACGTTCCCCCTTCCTATGCACTTGCACGATCTGAATGACACCTGGCCTAGTAAGATCGTTGTCTGTCTTCCCTCTGTTCCCCCTCCCTTGCCTCGTCGTGCCTTGAAACACTTGTGTATAGGTACGTTATAAATGCCATATCATATCATATCATATCAAAGTATTGTCAAAAGAAGAGAAGGAGAAAAAGATTTGAGTGTCGTCAGCATAAAGATGAAAATAAAGATTTAAGGAAAAGATAAGAGCTGGGAGTCGGTGCTAGTTGTTTTATAATGTACATCTATGTTCAATAAAGTGTGTGCATACTGTGTTTAGGCAATTACCATCTTAGCAGTCCATAGAGATATTGTGTATAGTAATTGTTTGGGTTTAAAGTCTTGTTTTGATTAATTCTTGTTGTTAGCTTTTGTGCCAGGAGCACAGGAATGTTTTCCTGGTTGGTGTGGTGATGGCACAAGATTCTCTATTCCATTGTAGTATATAAATTGCCCTGCCCACTGAGCCAGTGTCAGTTGCCCTGGTTGTGGTGTAGGGGGGCCTCTTTACCATGATAAGACTTGCCAGTGTTGCAGTGATCATTGGAGTTCTACTGAACAATGGTGCAGTATAGAGTGAAACCAAATACAGACACTTGAGGGACACCATGAAGAAGAGGATGAGAAAGGGAGGTGTGTCCAGCCCACATTACTAAGTAAGACCTAAGCTGGTAAATATAAGAATGAAACCATTTAAGAACTGAGCAAGATAGATCAAGAGTAGAAAGAGAAGAAATAAAAAGAGAGTGAACGATAGTATGAAATGCCACAGAATAAGAATAAGAATAGAGGAAAACATAGAGTGACGAGCAGTGAGAAGAGCATTGGAGACATGCAAGGGATCAGTCTCACTGGAGTGAGAAAGTCGAAATCCAGATTGAAGAAGACATAAGAGAGAATGAAGATTAAGGTAGGCAGAAACTTGAGCATAAGCAACACGCTGAAGAAGTTTAGATAAAAACAAGAGTAGGGAAATAGGTAGAAAATTGTCTGGAACAGAGGGGTCGAGAGATGGTTTCTTCAGGATTGGGAGACTAAGGGCATGCTTGAAGAGAGAAGGAAACAAACAGTTTGAAGCACTGCCCTGCTGTATACGTGCCTTATAAATGACCAATATTGAAACAATTAAATAAATAAAAGAATTAATAAGAGAAGGAGGGTAAGAAAGAAGATGAAGATACATTTGGAGAATCAGGGTAGAATGAAGAGAATCAGAGTTAGAAGCAGTAGGGTGAGCACGAGCAAGAAGGACAGAAGTGTCAGAATCAGAGAGAGAAGAGGAAGAAGATAGTGAGTAAGAAGGTGGGGTTATTAGAAGAGGAAACTGTGAGGTAGTAGGACTAGCAAAAGAAGAGCAAAGAGTAGCAACTTTAGATCTGAAGTAGTTAGAAAGGTCAGAGGATGAGAGAGATGAGAAAAGAGAAGGATCAGGGACTTGGGGGAGAGGATTGTGTGTAGAAATTGAAAGAGACAACAAGAATGATGAGAAAGAAACTATGGGCCTCATTACACGGACGGCGGTGGACCAATGTGCTATTAGCACCTTGGTCCATGCCAGTAAAATACCGGCACCGCCTTGATGGAAAGGGGAATTACCGCCCCATTCCAAGGTTGGCAGGGCAGTAATTCTCCCTTCCCCCATTGCCCTTCCCCATTCCCATTTTTGCCCCATAGGGCATAATGGGAATGGGGAAGGTGCTAATTACGGCACCGCAAATTGCGGTACCGTAATTAGCACCCTGGTCCCTTTGCGGGTTGGTTTTTAACGCCTGCAAAAAGCAGGCGTTAAATTCCCCAACCCACAAAGGGACCTCGTAGTAAGGCGGTAAGGGTTTACCGGTACCGGTAAAACACAGGTACCGGTAAACCCTTACCGCCATCCGTGTAATGAGGCCCTATGTGTTCAGAAAAGTACAACTTTTTGGCAGCAAGTAAAGAACGGTCATAAGAGGAATGTAGAGAATGAAGTGTGTGAAGATTACAAGAAGAGTGAGACTTTTTCCAGGGCTGTTCAGGTTTGCATTGACAACAATAGAGTGAGGCAAGAACAGGAGTAAGCCAAGGGTGGGGAGATTTATGAGTAGGAAAAAAAGGATGAGCATGGTGAGCCGAGTCAAGACAGTGAGGTGAAGTGAAGAGATTGTCACTATTTGGACAATCTCTTCACCTTCTATTGTGTGGAAGGTGACCGTTACCTTTGCATGAGGTCTTCGCCTTCAGCTCGGGACTGCCTACTTTAGCAGCCTATGCAGTCTAAAGCCGATTATGGATCCTTTCAGGATTCAGGTGCGCCTCAAATAGGTTCCACAATAGTGATATTAGGGAACAGTTGGCAGAGATCTTAAGTTCGACGTTCTCATACCTGAAAATCATGCACACCTGATTCCAGCAATGTTCAAAGATTAAGAAAGCAATATGGTTTGATGTTGTTAGTAAGGCAATGCTGGTTTCCTCCTCCCAGTCTCCAGAATAGTGGAGTCACACTAACATTACTTTTATCACTGAGAAATTGGAAGACCTTATTCCAAAATGCTGCAATTAGGAGAAATATGTTTGTGCGATACTTGTTTTTCAAGGTGCAGTTCACTATGTTTCTGTTGATACATATAAACATTGCATGGATAATTTTGGCTGAGGGGAGTGACTTTATCTACATTGCTCTAAGTCTACTCCCAAAGATACTCAGCTATCAGATACCCACAGTTCAATTGCCAGGCTTCACACACAACGGAGTCTGTTATCAACTGATGACACCTGCCATAACAAACCCAGTATAGTTTGTATTTATGAGCAGTGGTTGGAGTTTACCCAAGCTATCAGCTACCCACAGTTCAATTGCCAGGCTTCACACACAACGGAGGCCACATAGTTCCCACCTGTCATCAAGGAGTCTGTTATCAACTGATGACACCCTGCCATAACAAACCCAGTATAGTTTGTATTTATGAGCAGTGGTTGGAGTTTACCCAATCTAGAGAAGGAGCCAAGTACCCCCACCTCAACCATCTCACCCATATTGCCTCTATGTTGGGAGTCAGAGTGTGAGACATGTGCAGTACCAGTGAAAATACTGATTCCAAGTAGAATCCTGGAGGCAAGGTTCCCATTGAGAAAGCCATACCTGCATACGAGACAGTATAATGGCCATTTCAATGCAATTCCAGAAGAAGCAGGACCAATGAATGAAAGAGCATTTTGTTGAGGTCACACAAAGCCAGACTGACGTACATAGAGGAGATGCAGAGACAAGAGAAGTGAATATAGCCTCTAAAGCATCAACACCCCACATACTGTGCATATCCAACCCTACACACTGCAAAGGCAGAACATTTGATTGGATTGCCAACCTTAATTGCAATACCAAAATCCTCTCCAATACTCTGTGCGCATGGTCGGAACACAATGTCATCTCTTTCAAATTCCATGATTCTACACAAGCATCTCCTAAGGATCTCCAAGCCCCACCCGCCTTAACCAGAAATAACCGCCTTATCTCATTAGGAAGCAGACTACCTCTACTGCGACCCATTGCCCATCAACAGCTGGCACCCAATATAGATCCCTCAACAATGGTAGATCTTTAGAATCAGAATCTACTTAAGGCCCTAGACCATCTAGCCCCACTAAAATTAAGGAAAGCCAAACCACTGGCACACCTCAACAAATGGTTTTCTGCTGAGTTTAAGACCCTACGTAAATCCAAAAGAGACGCAGAGGTTTCTTGGAAAAGAAACCCATCAGCCCAAAACAAGGCTACTTTCACATCAGCCTCCATTGCTTATAAATCAGCCATTCTGGCAACAAAAAGAGAAAATTAAAACAACAGAATCCTCAATGCCAAATCCAGCACTAAGGAGCTCTTCACTATTCTCAAAGAATTGGAATCTCCCATCACCCCACCAGAATCCTGTAAAAAAGATGCCCTTTGGTGTGCAAGCATCCAAAAAGCATTACTCAACAAAATTGCACTACTTCAATCCAAAATTGAAGCAAAAAAAATCCAGCCTGCTGACCGCCACCAAAGCTGGCCACTCAGTCGAAAAACACACAGCCTGCCCTAAACCCATTACACCCCTCCCCCATTAATCTAATCAAGCCATTTGATTTTACTCCCATTACCACCTTAGAAGTTGAGTCTATCATCAGAAGCCTCAAGCCGTCTAAGTGCCAAGGCGAAATTTGCCCAGCCTCTATTATAAAAGGAGACAAAGAATTTGCCCCATTCATTACTTCCTTTATCCACGCCTCATTTGCATCTTGCACCGTTCCCAAAATTATTAAAGACGCTTGGGTCATGTCCCTTCTCAACAAAACAAACCTCGACCCCAACATTCCCTCCAACTTCAGACAAATCACCACAGTACAGTTTATTCTAAAAATCTTAGACAAGGCTGCATACATTCAGATCCAGAATCATCTTGAGACAGACAACATCCTAGGCCTCAGACAATCTGGCTTCCGCCCAAGACATGGGACAGAAACAGCCCTCTTGGATCTGAAAATCCAAATGGATGATGCAAGGGACATTGGAAAGCTTGCTTCTCCTACTGGACTTATCGGCAGCGTTTTGATTTGGTCCATCACAATATCTTAACTAACCATCTCACCACAGAGGCCTCTTTTTCGAATAGAGCCACAGCTTGGGTCAACTCCTTCCTCTTGGACAGATCTAGGAGAGTCTTCTCCCCCATCGCCTCAGCTGACCCCTGCCCCATTTTATGCAGAGTGCCACAAAGCGCCTGTGTCTCCCCTACCCTCTATAATATATTCACCAGGCTTCTATTTGACCTCCTTGATGACCTTGGCGTATTGTATACTAATTACGCACACGATACGCAAATACTCATCATGCTATCGGGTGACTACCAATCAGATTCGACCCTCCTAAACAACATATAAAGCAAAAACCAGGCATGGATGGCCAAGCACAGATTATGTCTCAATGATGAGAAAACTTAGCTACTACTCATTGGATCCAAATTGAGACTTAATAAGCTTGGCCCCAAATACTCCGCCTTCATTATTGATGGAAACCTCATTAAATTCGACAAGAAAGCCAAAACATTAGGCTTCTATCTAGACTCGGCACTCACCCTTCAAAGACATGTAAACGCCACCTCCTCCACAACGGTCTAGACCTCAAAACTGATCAATGCATGCAGACAATTCTTGTCCACCAGCAGCTGCATCACCCTTGCAAGAGCCGCCCTGATATTGTCCACACTGGACTATTGTAATACACTGTATCTTGGCACCAACAAAAGATATCTACACAAGTTACAAGTATTGCAAAACAATGCACTCGTAACTGCCCTAAACATCCTGCGCTCCAACCACATCTCACAAACCCGACAAAACATCAACTGGCTTCCTATCCAAGATATGATCACCTTCAGAACGCTTATGATTACTCACAAGTGCCTAAATAATGCAGCCCCCGAGTACCTGATGGACAAATTTGCAAGGAACGAATCCACTAGACCTACAAGAGCGAACTATGCCCACTGTCTCAATATCCCCAAATTCAAACTCCTCAAAGCAGGAGGCACTAGCTTTCCGGTCCTTGCGGCCAAGACTTGTAACAAGCTACAACCTGCATTCAGCTCAGACTCTAAATTCGTCTCATTCCGGAACAAAGTAAAAACCTGGCTCTTCTCACAAACCAAGTAACTATCACCATGCACCACTGTGACCCCTCCACCGACTGAATGATCATGCCCACAGCTTAGTAAATCTGATATACCAGCCACCTGAGGCTTTGCCATTACCTTTCGAAGCTATGTTTATACTGATCAAATGTTTATACTCAACCATGTCCATTGTAAGCTATAAACGACGTATATACTGAACAAATGTAAATACTGTATTTCTTATACTGCTGTATACATCTGTACATTACCGCATCTATTACTGTAAATATTATTGTATTGTATTTTTCCTCATTGTTGTAATCTGATGTACCCTAAAAAGCGCCCAGATACCCCTGGGTTTGGTGCGCTATATAAGCAAATAAAACAAACAAACAAAGACAGTATCAAGAAAAGTGACACATTGGGCTCGAGATTAGCAAATTTTGCCATAGAAATAATGAAGATATTAAGTAATTTTACACGTGTACAGATGCAAATAAACGCAAGCAGACAAAGTATTCTTGAGGCTAGCTATGTAGTGAATAGATTGCGGCATGAGCCAACGTATACATATATAGGAATAGAATGAAGAATGGATGTTTCCACAACGTGTTATAGAAGAGCTGGACCAAAGAAGGAAGGCCTTTTTCCAGTGTGTCGCAGTTGAAAAACAACTAAATTGCAGAAATGAATCTCAGAAAGGCAAGGCTAATGAGCCCCAAGGAGCCATGGTCTTATCAGACTGGGATGAGCAGACATTAGTTACAATCATGTGAAAGAATGAAACTCTTGTTCAGAAGGCATGGACGAAAACAAGGAAGACGTCAGAGGTCTATAACAAAATAGTGTTATAAATGCACTAGACCTCAAATTTGTGGTCTTCAGTCACATGAATGGATGAAGTCGGACAAACATGACGAACCATACCTACTCAGAGAGGCAGAGCATTCCTCTACTCACACTGAGGTGATGATAGATGATATGCTAATTGGTGGGAAGCTATGGTTATGACCAGCTCACCAGCACCTGGTAGTCCGGCCTGTGTGCTGCTAACGTGGGTGGAAAAGTACTGATGGATGTAAGAGTGCCATCCAATTTTAGGGGCCCGCATGATTATGAGCCCTATAGTTTGTGTAACCAATAGGACGTTGTATATTTAGTGACATTCATAGTGACCTGTTTGAAGGGAGGGCTTAGTTGAGACTGGTATGGAACGTATACTTAGATATCCCCTCTAAGCCTATCACATTTGCCACTAGGTTTTTGTAGTTTGCCACCTAGGATGATGTTAGAAAGTGCGTAGGTTAATACCATCAATGACAAATTTTCACTATAAGTAAGATGTTTTTTCCTGAAGCAAATTGAGAGAAACCATGCTATGAGACGTCTGTTGATGTCCGTTGTACTCCCTGTTTTAGATAATTGATATTAAAACAGTTAACTTTTGCCAACTTCCTGAGTCGTTTGATCAATTATGCTTGAGTAACTTCTGCATCCCCATTCATCTCAAAGTATTGCTAACTCGGCTTGAAGGGCTGGGTTGGTTGTCCCATTTCACCAACATCATGGCTAAGAATTTGTTTGAACATTTTACACTCATACTTAGTCATTGCAATTGATCTGTAATTCATGTATAGTAGCGTATCTCTGCTTGGTTCAGAAACAAGTGTGATCATAGCTTCTTGGTAGTGTCCCCCAGCAGAGCCTGAATTGAGAAGGGAAGCAAAATGAACCAGTAATTTAGGTGCAGGTATGGCACAGAATGTATAGAAAACCAATACCCATGACAATGTCCTCTAAAGTTACTGAAGCCTGTGAGAAGAGCAAACAAATTCCATTGTAATTTGCGGTCACTTAATGAAACCTTTATAGTCCCCAACAGCTCTCATCGGGGCAAGAATTCTGGTGTGGAAGGGCTCCAGAAATTGTGAGGAAGTGTGAGCTATTTCTGTATCCTTGACCAGAGTTACCACTTACTAGTTTTCAGATAATTCACAAGGAATTTACCTCCTTTGTCCCTCCATTTGTAGGGTTCAGCATTGTTTCTTAAAAGGGCACCTGTAGCTCTATAGCTGCACTTCTAGTTGCGCTCATCGTTAGCTTTAATCAACCCCAAAACATTTTGAAGGTTCAGATTTTCAAAGTATAGTGTATCCACATTTTTTATTCTAGCTAACACTGGTTTGTGATTCCTTGTCCAATATTTTATTTTTGCAGTTCATCAGGCTAATTTTGTGACAAGGATTCATGCACATCCAAGGCAGCTAAAAGAAAACACATGGCAACTGAGTTGTTGAGTTGAAAAAACTCATCTGTGACGGAGAATATTGAGTCCTGGAAGGTCCCATCATCCAGAAGGCTGGTGTGAAATCTCCACTTATTAGATCTGCTACCCCTCTCCACCTGGTAGCATGTAGCAATCATGGGGGCATGATCAGAAATGACTAAAGTGCTGATTTCACATCTGATAGGTGACTGTGAAGGGCTTGCTCATAAACGTATGGTTAATTCTTTAAGGGGACTTTTGGGCTCTGTAGCTGAATGGAAAGTCAAAATTCTCTGGATGAAACAGTCTCTTTGCATCGTGAACTCTGTGGTGTTCCAATAAACCAAAGAAGGCCCCATGTGCCCTGCTTGGAAATATCTTGCAATCTGACCTCCTATCCAAAGGTAGATCATTTGGAAGATTGCAGTCACCTCCAATTACTCGGTCAGAGAAATCCCTATTTCTCAGTAGTGTTTGGAGAGCTTGACAAAATGCAACATGTTACTTTTTAGGACCCTACATCTTTAACAAAGGCAAACACCTAATATTAATGAATGTCTGCCAGCATCCAGTGGCAACTACTTCTAGTCATGTACTCAAACCCTTCCTCAGCCTCACACGTGCACCACCTTTATTCCATCATCATGTGAAAAGAGTGTGGGATTCCTGAATGTGGATGGTGGTTGAGTATTTTCTGTAATTTAATTGGCTTTCCAAGGTCAATTACAGTTCAAATAATGATGTCTA
Organism: Ambystoma mexicanum; assembly: GCF_040938575.1. NCBI lineage: Eukaryota > Metazoa > Chordata > Amphibia > Caudata > Ambystomatidae > Ambystoma > Ambystoma mexicanum. The sequence goes on from NC_090935.1 coordinate 630,783,371, forward strand.
AACAGTTCAACTTAATTAGCACTGGCTCACAACACTATCTCTTTGTTTAGAACTGAGATGATACAGTCTGGGATCAACATTGTATGTGACTACCTAACATATTTAGATCATGGACTGTACACTCAAGGAGTTTAGGATAAAGCACAGACATACTATACTAGACATGTAACAACAGACAAGACATAACATATAACCAGAAACAGGCTTCTAAGAACGAAAGTAATCCAAGGTTTCAGCCACATTATGTTACACAGACAATCAAAAAGTGAATCTCGAATAGGTAGAGATATCAATAATCAATAATTTGTTGATTTACAAAGTGGATCAGGTAGGTGGGACACTTTTAAGTGCTGTCATAATCACAGTTCTTATAGCACAGTGAATGTTGTTGATTTAGTGTCCTCAGAAGGATGAAGTCAGAGTCAGCCCCACTGGAGGTTTAAACCCATGTTGCCCAATATTTTCCCATTCCCATGGTGAGCAGATGAGCTATCCACCTGGCCAGCAGAACAAGTGGCCCCCAGACACATCTTACACATACTGTGGTGCACATGGTGAGGAACTGGAATTTGAACTTTGAGGTGAGTGTGAAACATGTGCTTCACAGAACCTGGACAATTATATGTAACCTAAGGTGACAGGGACTGATATAGCAGATGCGGTGGGTGACAATACTCTGGTCGTTCTATTGTTTAAGAAGGACTGAATCCAGGTGATGGCTTTGTCCGAGAAGTGGGCTGCAGATGAGAGATGATTGCGTAAGACGCTGTGGCCCACCAAGTGAAAGGCTGCTGATGGGTCTAGTGACAAGAAGAGTGCTAAGTTGCCTTTGTCTTTTATGATCTCTATTTGTGTTACTAGGTGTAGCAAGGCTGTCTACATGCCATGTCTAGGTCAGAAACCGGATTAGCGGAGTCCTAGTAGATTTTTACTTTCCAGGTGAAGCTGAATATGTAGGTAAGCAGCCCTGTCCAGAAGTTTAAGGAGGAAGAGTACGATAGGTCTGTAATTCGTTGGGATGTTAGGGTCAAGGGAAGGTTTCTTCAGAAGTGGCAGAATCCATGCATCCTTCAGATTAGTCGGTACTGTATTGGTTGCAAAAGAAGCATTGATTAGGGCTGTAATAAAAGGTGCAAGATCTTTAGCTGACTCTTTAATAATTGAAGCTGGGCAGGCATTGCCTAGGCATCTAGATGCTTTCAAACTCGTGATTATGTCTTCAACATCTTTGGTGGTGAGGGGGGTGAACTTGAATAGGTCATGTTTGTCATATGTGGGTAGTTGAGTAGCGAGAAGGGGTGTGTTTGTGGTCAGAATGGTTTTCTTTATCTCTATTTTGGTTTGTAGAAGCTCGATTTTGTGAGAGAGAGCTTTCTGAATATTGGTGCACCATGTGAAATAGTGCAGGTTGCAGGTGGATAGGACAGGGTTTCTAACTCTCTAAGGATGCTTAGATTTTTATTAGATTTAGCTTTGGCGATTCGGTCATTGTGGGAGTCACTTTTGGCTTGAATGATTACTGTTTTATAGATGGATGAGGCTGTTAAGAAATTGTCTTTGTTAAGGGCTAAAAGGAGGCTTTTCCATAAGGCTTCTGCAGCTTTTTTGTTCTTATGCAAGGTTCTGAGGTATGGAGTGAACCAGGTGTTCAAATGCAAGCGCGGTTTGGCTTTCCACATTTTTAAGGGAGCGATCCTGTTAGTGGCATCCAGAATAATAGTGTAGTCGAGGTCCACTAAAGCGGTAGGGTCGACATTGGAAGTGGTAAGGTTGATGAGGGGCTGAAGAAGCAGGAGTAATTTTTCAACAGTTATGTTGCGTGTATTTCTTGAGAGTCTTGGAGGTGGCATAGGTCAATCTAAGTTAGAGTGGTTAGCGTCCTGTAGATTAAAAAGCACATGGGTGGTTAGAGAGGATGTTAGTGTTGCAGTTGTTGTCTGTGATCCAATCAAGGAGTCTGCCTTTATTATGGGTGGGTTGGGAGATGTGTTGTGTGAAGCCTAACTCTGAGATATTGTTGGCAATGGTTAGTGCATTAGCGTATTTAGGGTCATGTAGACCTAGGTTGAAGTCTCCCCGAAACATCACTTGAGATCCTGGCTTTGTGTTGGCTGTGAGGTGTAGGGTTGTGTCTTCCTTGAAGGAGGATAGAGGACCTGGAGGTCTATACATAAGGTGAATGTTTATGGTTTGCGTAGACGACATAGGTACCTTAATCGACAGGCGTTCTGCAGAAGGGAATGTTTGATTGGGGATGTGTCCTAGTGCTATTTTAGCAATGAAGGCAACGCCTCTGCCTTTTGCAGAATTCCTATCCTGCTTGATGATAGTTTATCAGTGAGAGCAGAGGACCAGATGTGGGCTGGAGCCAGGTCTCTGTAATAGCTAGGAAGTTGAGATCTTTGGAGGTTATGAGGTCGCAATTGTCAAGTGCGTGGGCTGTTAGAGATCTGGTGCTGATGAGTCCCCCTTTCAGGGAGGTTAAGCTCTCAGGAGCTCATTTAGTTGTCATGCTGTTGTTGCATTGTGAGTCAATCTTGTTAGTTGTATTTGCCTGTTGAGTGTGGGAGTGGCTTTGATAAGATTTTTGTTGATACTTTTTGAGGAAGAGTTTTTGGCTCTGGTAAGTCTGTATCCGAGTCTCGAATTTCTAGTTTTGGTAGGGCAAGGTTGGTTAGGCGTAGGTCTGGAAGCATATAGCTTGATCCATTGGGCAGGAGTTGGTAACTGGGCATAATTGGGAGTAGGTAAACTCGAGTTGTTGAGTTTGTTAACTATTAGGTCTTGCTGGGGTAGGAAAGTGGTAGAGGTAATGTTGTCTGAAAATGGTAGCCTGGCGGCCATGGATAAATTAGGAATATGTCTGTGACAGAGATTGGGCATTAAGTTGTGGGTGTTTGTAGTGGACAGATACAGTGGTGCTACCAGTAGGTGCTGCCATAGTGCATAAGGTGGGTGCAGTCAGGCTGAGTAGTAAATTCATGAGGCTAGATAAGAGCTGGAGCATGGCTGGGTACTAGTTGCTAGCGCAGTACAGTACTAACATGGGCACAGGCTAGATACAGCAAGGTCATGGACAAGGCTAAGTACAGTACTGGTGTGTGCACAGGCTGAGTACAGTAAGGTAATGGATAAAGTCTAAGAAGAGTACTAATGTGGACACAGGCTAGGTACAGCACTAGTGTGGGAACAGGCGAGGTAGAGTACTAGCGTTGGCACAGGCTAGGTACAGTAAGCTCAAGGGTGCAGGCTAAATGCAATAGTAATGCAGGCCCAGTCTAGAGGCAGTGCTCAAGTGGGTTCAGTCTAGGTGTGATAGTCACAGCCGCATAGACAGTGTGCAGTAATCAAAGCAAGTTGCAAGAGACACAAAGGGCTGAATCTGATAACAGTAGTCGTCTTGATACAGTTGAGGTGCTGTATTAGCATGGGGGCATGATCTAATACTGATATCTATGAGGCGTGTCTTCAATATAGTGATAGGAAATGAGGTAGATACGATGTCAATGCAATGTAGGCAGCTGGCGTAGTATGCTGACAGTGTTTTTACCATTAGGAGCTCAAACTTAGTAGGGCGTCTAGCCTCCGCCTGCCATGGAAGCAGGGACAGCAAGCATGGTGTGTGGAGGGAGCGCCGATTCACGCTATGGGGCAATGTCACCATAATCAGCAGGAGCAAGGGCTTACCTCCGAGATGGTGTGATCACAGAGTGGGGCTCCGCAGTCCGCCCCGTCGCCAACAGGTGCAAACAGGGCCTTAAGCTGAGGGCCTTGGGTGAAAGGGCCTTCTTCCGCCTGCCGGTGGTGGCTATTGGCTTAAGAGCCTGGTGATGTTTAGGGTTGCCAAGCAATGCTGTAAACAAAAGCGCACAGTGATACAGTGGCCATTTTGGGTCAGCTGTGACGAGCCGAAGCCAATGCTCCGTGTGGCATTGGCGACCTCAGGTGGGTTTGAAATAGCAAAACAGTATTTTAGGACAAATAGGTAAATACTAGTTTACTGAAAACGACCTGGTAGGAGGTATTATAACTTGTTCACATCATGGGATGACTATGCTAGAACCAGAAAGGAATAGGAAACTCCTATGGAAGGTTTGGATTAGCAGAAGAGTGAGCTAGAACCCACCACCAGACTGAGGTAGGTTCTTCACTTGTGTACCACTAGATTTCCATTTTGTTTTGCTTGTGCTCGGTGATGAAGTTGCAGAGTAACAAAATGTCTTCAAATATTGTCATCTTGTATCAAGGTGACTTTAAAAATGCATGGGTGGAATCGCACACCAGCACCGTGCTAGCAAAGCTCAATGCCTTACATCTGTCACTTGTTGCCTTGGAGAAATCCTGAGAGTTGTAAATCCTTTGCCCATGCTGTTTCAAGTGATAATCTCCTCCCATTTATTTAGAACCAGCATCAGTTGTGCGTAAAAAAAAATAACAAGTTCATGCCCCTGGATTTCCATTTGAAAGCTTTGGTGGGCCAAGGTAGTATGCCGATTGCATGCAGAGGTGCAGTCCAAGGGCGGGATTTCTTTTGAGATAAAGGGTGATTTAAATCTAATATGGTTGTTTCCCTAGGGCCCCTCATGCAGGCCATTGATTCACAGGTTGTTTCTTCACTATATATTTACCAGGTCCTTGCACTGCCAGGTTCTCTTTTGAATGAATATGATGATGATGATGATGTTAATTAGTATTTATTTAATAATCTGTCAAACTAGTTTAGCAATGAGGCCCTCAACAACTTAGTTTAAAATTGCACAAGTTGTTCCATATACAACAACACTTCATAGCAAAAGTACACATTATCCTCGAATAAAACAGCAATACAGAATATCCTTCAGAAAACACTTCTGGTAGCAATGCATTTCCTACCTTTCCAACTATTCTCTAAACTGAATGCAATTATGGCCCTAAAATTGTCTACACAGTAGTGTCTTCAATTTTTTATGAACTATATACTAAAGAGGACACAAACACAATGACTTATTGACTCTAGTTTCAGAGCGCTCCATGTCCATTTTCACTCTGCTCCAAATCTGTCATGTTGTCCTAAATATCTACTTTTGATCAATGTTCAGCGGCCTGGCATTGGTTTTTACTAGAAACATTTAGATGGCAAAAAGCACCTCTAAAATAGTATCCATTACAAGGTCCACGGGTAATTTGGGAGGGCAGAGGTTTCCTCCCTTTGCTCTTTTGAGCATATCTCCATGCACTCCGATAATGTCCTTCCTCAATGTTCTCTTTCCTCCTACATTACTCATTTTACTAACAGGTCCTCTTCCACACCTTCCAGATATTTCTTGTGAGTGGACTTCATTTTTACCATGATCAAAAGATGCTCAGATGCTGTTGTAATGGATTTCAGCATTAAGAGTTTTGAGATCAAAATGCCAAAGGTTAATAGTAGGTCTTGTATGGATTAAGACAGCATCCCTCGCCTAACCTGTACAACAGGGCTACCCTTCCTCTTGCACCAGGCATCATAGTGCTTACATAGTTGGTATTTAAAGCAATTTAATTAAAGAAAATACGCAGGGTATTCTCTGTATGTAGAACAAAACTCAGGGTGTGCATGATAGAACCTGATGGGGGTAGAACATTAGTGAATCCCACCCGTGGCAAAAAAAAGCAGAGATGTGTTGGTCAATCTGGTGGTGATCCCAGAAAATGGTGGACAAACCTGATGTCAAATGGTTCCTCTGCCAGCACCTTGGTCCTTTAATTATTTCACCAGTCCAGCCTTTATCTATGTTCCTTGGTATTCAAGGGCAGGTGGCACACATATTACTTACTGTAGCAAAGAGAGAGTCAGACAACATGCACCGCCATGACCGACGCTTACCTACACTATTACATAACAACAAGTGAGCATGCAGCACCAATGTAGCCGATGCCTCCAAAAGTATGCCAGGCCCCAAGCCCTAACTCATATTGTCAAATAAATTGCACTTATCCTTCAGCTGGTGTTAGTAGGGTTTGGCACCTCTTCCTTACAGGGACATTTGTCATCCCTGTTCTGTACATTGACAATGCACCACAAGGCTCATTTAGCATGTAGTTGATTGCAGCTCACCAGCCAGAGATCCCTTGTGGGAAAAGGATCAAACAGGTCCTCAGGGCATCACACAGATGAATTCTGCATTTGTGTTCGGCCATACTTTGCTTTCATGCAGCAAAATGATAATGATGTGTCCTCTGGAATTGAAGGTCGCCATCAATCACTCGCCTAAATCCAAAAGTATTGATGTGCAGAGTCAATGTATGCATATGCATTAGATACAAATGCATGCATTCCTGCAGAATACCATACATAACAATGCATTCATGTTATACTTGTGTGTTTCTAAATTGTAGAAAATGCGTATGCATGTCCGAAGTTGTCCACAGTTGTGTGTGTGTTCTACTGTTAAATCAACCCTTCAGCATACATTTATCAGACCTTGCCTTTCCATTAATCTTGGAGTGGAGCCGGGAAGTCATTTCTGTCATATTTGTGCTTGTTGTTTTCTCCACTTACTAATAAAAAGAAAAACCAATGCATGAGCCTTTGATCATAGTGACTCATAATAACCTTATTCTATATGTGTAATTCTCTCAGGATATCTGTGCATTGTGGGCTCGACATGCACGCAGTGCAAACGGGCACACATCCTTAGCCTGTGCCCCCACCACTTGTCATCTAAGATTCTGCACAGCTCTTTTCACATGTTAGAGGAAACCTTATCTCTGGACATTTTGAGACAGGATTAATCTTTGAACCCAATGGGGTGACATATGTCACAGACATGTTATCCTCAACCCAAATCCGGAGGTTGTCCATAGAATATGTATAGCTATTGGTTAAAAGCACTCTACGTTTAGCGTGAGTGTTGTTCCAAATGAAATCAGTATCCAAGCCCAGTGTGCGTTATGTAAAAAAGTGTATTTCTGATATATTTCCAATAGAAAATACACTAACAAAACACAATTCATCATCATTATAAATGTACAAGCTGTCAACAATCATAGCATTGTAACATTCTATCACCAGGAAGACCTAGATAATCAAGCCTTTTCCAAGCCAGCAGATACTAGAGGTCATGACACTTTAAAACAGCAACACAATTACACACACAAATTAAACTTTAGATATAACTTTTCTTCTGTGCAGAGCACGCTTCAAATACATCAATAATGCCCATCCCACTTTCGGGGGAATCCACCCACAACATAAATGTTAGGGGAAGACAATACTGGACAAAGTACAATTCTTGCACTATTGGTAATAAAACCAGAGTCCTTATATCTCTATAGGCTGGGCAGAAAAGCATGGCATGGGCCATGTCCTCATTGGCCGTGTTAAACAGTAAACATGACTGGTCTAAAACATTATTTCCACCTGGTCATTCAGCCGTATTGGCTCTGAGGGCAAGGGAGTTAAATCTTGCTCTGGTTATTAAAATTCTGTGGGTGTAAATACTAGCCCACAGCAAATACCTTTCCACACTGGGCTCAGTAATTATGGCATGTCTATGGTTAGAAAGCTTTAACTTAAAAACATTCCATTGCTTCTCGTTTTTCTTGTATATAGCATGTGGGTCTTTTTTTTAGGATCATAGCATCCAGAGAAGTTAAGCTGTCAGGTGCATTAAAACACGTGGCAGCGTCAACCTCGCTCAGTCTTACTTTTACTGACTTCAGTCAAGGTAGCTCCTAAGCGGCTGGGAATTGCTCATGAGTTGAGCTTGGCTTTTTCATTCCTTCATAGGCGTAACCAATGGAATAATGGTTGTAATGCCAATCAACCATTACTATGTGTGCATCCCAGTTCCATATGGACCTCATAGTTTGGAGCTGAATGAGGAAGTACCAACATTGTTTTCAAGAAATTGTTTTCTATTACCTGACTTGGGTTGGTATCTGCATAGCCCCATGAAGTCATGCCACAATTGGCCACTGAAGCCGCTTTGCTATGATACGCTTTTAAGATAAGATCTATTGACTTGGCCTTTGACATTTCCATAAAAAGATAGACTCCCCCTTGTGCTTGTTTGAACCTTAGGTATTGTTTTCTTATGTGTGGACATGGTGAGAAATTAGACGAAAAACAGACCCCCGAATAGTCAACTCTTTGCCATTGGAACGATTTGCTCATTGCTGAACATGGATGGTAGTTTGGGTGTTCATCTGCTTTTAGTACAAACCATGACAGCGATTTTGATACTTTCACTTTCAAATCCAGTCCTTTCATAAAAACGTTCTAATCCATTTTTAGTTCCTGAAGTGTTCGCAGACTGCAATGCAATCAGGACCACGTCATACGCGGTGGCCAATAGCCACAAGACAAGTACCGAAAACTCGGAACACCAGAAGTCGAATCTACCAGAACATCATAAAGGCTATTTGTATATAAGTTAATTAGTATCGGTCCAGGACGCATCCCTGGCGCACTGCTGCCTCGACTGGGAAAATATCAGTACAATGGCCATCCTTCCAACTTCTCACACAAGTTCGTGTGTTTTGATGCATGGTGATTATGTGCTTGACAATCTCCTGCGGGCACCACATGGGCCTGAGCAATGGCCACATTTTGGCCCGATTAACCCTACTAAAGGCTGTGCTCAGGTCTATGACGCCTAATAAATTGGTTCTTTTTTGATATATAAAGAATTGGCTATTACTAAATACAAATTCAGGGTCTGCTCAACAGTGCCCACAGCCGGACGAAATCCCAGTTGGACCCGAAATATTATACTATCCTATTTTGGCCAATCTTCGATTTTAGTCAGGAGGACTCACCCACAGATTTTGAAGAGAGAATCTAAGAGTGAGATTGGTCTATAAGAGCTAGGAATATCCCAGCAGCCTTTCTTAAAAATTGATGCTATATTTGCATTGTGCTATGACATGGAAATTGATTCCTTCTTTATAATTGCATTATAGCAGATTGTTAGAATAGGAGCCCATAAATCCACATCAGCACTGAATAAATCTCTACTATCCAACCTCTGCACCTGGTCAGCACTATCCTTCTGATTTGATATTGTTGTCAAATCAATCTCACCTGGGTTGAGAGGTGCTCTGTATAAATTACTAAAATGTTCAATCCATCAATGATCAAAAACTATGGCTTCAACCCTTGGACTGTATATTTATATTGCACTCCCTGGTTAACTATCTCCCAGAATAACTTTGTGTCATTTTGTTCTGATGCTTTTACAAGGTCAATCCATGTATTTGATTCTATTGCGTGTTTCCTTTTAGCTATTTGTATGTGGATCTGGCCTCTATAATTTGCTGTCTTTTGGTAGCAGGATTTATTTTAGCAAAGCCTGGCCTTCGAACAATCTCTATTAAACCAGCCAGGATGATCAGACCTCTTTTTACTACAACAGATAGTTGCAAAGGTACTCGATACATTTGTAGTTAGCAGCTCAAAGTGTTCAAGGTGTTATGTAAATGTTCTGATCTATCCAATAAGGCATTAATGACCTGATAGTTTGAGGAAATGATACCCTCTAGTATTTTCCCTTGTTCAGTCATAAGCCACTTCATCTTGCATTTCGAGTTAGCTAAGTGGCACAGGGTCAAATGTGGCATATCATTCAGGTTAGACTTGCCCGATGTTTTAAATTTAAACACAATTTGCTGTTGATCACTAAGTATTTCCTCCTCCACATGGAAATCAACAATTGATTTCCAGTACTTCATTGGGAAGCAGAAGTAATCAATAATCGAGGTTCCTTGTGTGGCAATAAACATCGCCTTTCCTGGTCTATCTTTGGGAAAGCGACCAGTCACTGCTCTCCGTCCCATTCATGCAGGCTGGCCATTGACCATAACCCACTTGCACAGGTTCTAGGATCTGACATAATAGGCATCAAAACTCCTTGCGCATTATTTTCTGTCTCATCATAAAGATAACAAGGAGGACCATTCCCCATTTTAAAATTAAAATCCCACAATACTAAAATCACATCTTCTTTATTCAAAATCTTCATCAAGTCCTCTACAAGGGCAACACAGATAAGCAGCCAAAAAAGTTGACCTGTAATACCTCTTTAGCATTTAACATTTTTACCCAAGCCACACGTATAGGTGTGCATTATATGTGCTTAGCTGGTCAAGCATTTAGATCTTTATCATAGACACTAGGAATGAAAATATATTCGATAATAATGTATTTGGTTATTCAACCCATTTCTACATAACCTTAAAATATGGAAACGTTACATAGACAACATCATTATGATTTAGAAGGCCAGTATTGACACGTTTGGGTCAATTTTTGGGGAGCTTAACCAACGAAATCCTAACATACAGTTTACCAAATCCGTTGGCCGCACTGATATTAATTTCTTGGATATTACCATCAAGCATGTGGAGGGTGGACTAATGTGTACGTAGTTCCAAAAATCAATAGATCGAAAAACCCAGTTGCACTTCCGGAACTTTCACCCCAGAGCCATGAGGGTTAATATACCATATGGGGAGTATCTGTGTATCCTACGAAGTTGTACGCTCTTGTCTCATTACAAAATGTAAGCAGCAATTCTGGATCTCAGGTTAGAAAAACAAGGCTATCCTCGAAACCTAACTAAATCATCCAATGTGCCTGCAAGTTACATTTTATTCATGACAAAATCTAATAAATCTGTTAATACCATGATTTGTGCTTTTATGTCTAACCCAAAAATCCATAAATGTAAACAAATCATCAGCAAATACTAGTCACTGATTCAACTGTCCTTATCCTCTCTATTAGTCCCAATGTAGGCACTGAAAAGAGCTAGTAGCCTTAGACATCAGTTAGTCTAATCTAAATAGAGTCCAATGGAAAAACAAAGCACACATCACACTACTCTGAGAGGCTTGGAGCCAATAACGGGGCACTATCCCTGTGGCATGTACAGTATATGCAGTTTTACTAAGAAAATAATGAGTTTCTCCATTGGGAATTGTGTCTGGTCTTCAAATTCTATGGGCCTCATCACGGGTAGGGCAGTACCACTCAGGCAAATAGCATTACCGCTACCCGGTCCGGCGCTATTAGCGCCAGATCACGGAAAGTGTGGTAACGGTAAATCCCATTCCCCATTGCGTCCATTTGATCCAATGGGTCTGGGGGCGCTATTACCGGCGGCGGTAATAGCACCAAAAATGCCTGTACCGCCGGCGCATTTAAATCTGGCCAAACTCGAGATTGGTCTGACCCTTAAATGCAGCGGTAATAGCATTACCACTGCATTTAAGGGCTACCGCCCAACTCGTGATGAGGCTCTATCACTAACTGCAGCATACAATAGTCAATTTACTGTATTGTGTACCCATGCGGCCTTAGGTATATTGGCCAAACAAAGTGAGCAGCCAATAACAGAATTATTGAGCATAGTTCTAGAATAGGCTGTTGCAATATTGAAGCTTCACTGGTCAAACATTACTTGGAATCACAACACAATGAAGATGACATCCTTTGGTGCATAGTAGACAATGCGCCTCATTGTGAGTGTGGCGGTCCGGAAAGAAGCATGCCAGTAAGCCTACCGGCACCCTTGTTTCCTGACCGCCACACCCCGAGTGTGCCTGCTGGGGCTGTTGCACCCAACAGGTCTGACCCTGGCGGGTGCAGCGGCCCCAATAGACAGACTGATCACGGAAGCACCGGCACCATTAGTAACAGTGCTGGTGCTTCTGTGAACCCAGGAATGGGGACTAACATTTTCCGGCAGCCAGCTTCCCGGTCCACCGGGACTTGTAATGTCCCAGTCACACCATGTAGCTAGGTGCTAGTAAAATGTTACGAGTCTGGAGACAACCCACCGGAAGCACCGACACGGTTACCACCGGACTTGTAATGAGACCCAATGTCACCACTGACATTAATAAAGATTCTAAACTCTTGGTCAGAGAACAACAATGGATTCACAGAATGTACCCACATGTTCAAGAGCTTAATGACCAATTCAAGTGGCAAATACTGATATGACTTTTTTAGTTGCTTTTTATTGACCATCATCAATGAGAGGCCTTTAACATGTCAGTTGTATTATTAGGTTACCATGGGCACAAAATGGTTGGTTTGTTTGTTTTATTTGCTTATATAGTGCACCAAGCCCGAAGGTATCTGGGCGCTTTTCTTAAAGTACATGTTACAGAATTGTATACAGTATTTAAGATAGTCAATATACATTTAGAATATAGACAGTAATAGGCATTTACAAAAATATACATGGTGATGAAATTTTACAGAGAATATACAGACAAGGCATGTTCATACATTAGAGCATGCGTGAAGAAGTGGCTGGCTGTAGGGCCTGGGGTATGGACCTGCAGCCTATTGGCATAGTCGAGAGGGTAACAAAGGGTCTTTAAATCACAATAGAGCAGGGTGGTTATTAGTTTGAATGTGGGAATAACCAGCATTTAATTTTGTTCCGGAATGAGAGGAACACCGGATAAGTTCTTAGTGTAGGTGGAAGCTTGTTCCAAGTTTTAGCTGCTAAGACCGGGAAACTAGATCCTCCTGCTTTGTTGAGTTTGAAGGTCACTATGTTTAGGCAGTGGGCGTACGTGGATCTCGTAGGCCCAGAGGCTTCTTTCCTGGAAAATGTGTTCATTAGGTACTTCGGAGCTGAGTTGTCAAGGCACTTATGAGTGATCATAAGTGCTCTTAAGGTGATCCTATCTTTGATCCGGAGCCAGTTGGCATTTACTCTGGTTTGAGTAATGTGGTTAGATCGAGGGATGTTGAGGGCAGCCCTAAGAGCATTGTTTTGCAATACTTGTAGTTTATGCAGATTATTTTGACTGGTGCCTAAATAGAGGCTGTTACAGTAGTCCAATTTGGACATTATAAGGGCTCTAGCAAGGGTAAGACAATTGTTGGTATTCAGGAATGGTCGACAGGTATTTATCAGTTTTGATGTGTATGCCGTAGAGGAGGCAGTACCATTACTTTGTCTTTGAAGGTTTAGGGCAGAGTCTAGATAGAAGCCGAGGGTTTTAGCAACTTTGTCTACTTTTATGACATTGCCATCGATAGTGAATGAGGTGTAGCTAGGGCCTAGTTTACTAAGTTTTAGATTGGAGCCGATGAGGAGAATCTCAGTTTTGTCATCATTGAGACAAAGGCCCTGATTAGCCATCCAGCCCTGTAGTTTGCTATAGATTTCATTGAGGAGGGTAGTGTTGGATTGGTAGTTGCATGATAGGGTGATGAGTATTTACGTATCGTCAGCATAGTTTGTGTATGATACGCCTAAATCATCAAGATGGTCGAACAATAGCTTTGTGTATATTTTGTAGAGGGTGGGTGACATGCAGGATTCTTGAGGGACTCCACATGTGATAGGGTATGTGTCAGCCAATACTGTGGGAGAGAAGACCCTCATGGATCTGTTAGCCAAGAAGGACTTGACCCAGGATGTGGCATGGCCAGAGAACGAGTTAGCAGTGGTAAGAGGGTTGGTTAGGATGTTGTGGTTGACTAAATTGAACGCTTTTGATAAGTCCAATAAGAGGATTAGGGCAGGTTTGCTGTTATCCCTAGCCTCATCCATTTGGATTTTCAGATCCATGAGGGTTGTTTCTGACCCATGTCTTGGTCTGAACCCGATTGTCAGAGGCCAAGGAGGTTGTTTGATTTTAGGTGGTTTTGGAACAGGATATAGGCGGCCTTATCTAAAATTTTAAGGAGGAAAGGCACAGTGGTAATGGGTCATAAGTTGTTTGGGAGGTTCGGGTCCAGGATTGGCTTTTTTAAGAGCGGCATGACACACACACACGTCTTTGAGGTTTTTTGGGACAGTACCTGAAACAAAGGATGCGTTTATGAAGGAAGTTATGAAGGGAGCAAATTATTTGGCACCTTCTTTTCCATGATGGTGGCTGGGCATATATCCCCTTGGCACCTGGAAGGTTTGAGTCTTCTAATGATAGATTCAACTTCGAGAGAGGTGACCGGCGTGAATGTGAATGCTATGTTGTATGCACCCATTTAAGATTAGGGCACATAAATAATTCATATGTTGGTCAAACTGTACGGTTACCCCACAAGCATATCTATTATTAAGCACAGACTCATAGTTAGGGTACAAAATAATCCATAAATGCATCACATCATCGGGCTGTACAAATACAATGAAGTAGAATTTCTGTTTAGTCTTAAGGCCGAAGAATAATTCTGTCAAGTCAGGATCAATTCATATTTGTTTACATCTCACTGGTCATGGTATAATAAATGACTGCATCATGTATTTATTAACGCATGTCAAGATGGTGACCGCCATAGCGTTCTGTTGATGCCCCGCTTGCAACATGCTTGTATTAGAAACAAATGGTTCATTTTTATTTTCAAAACATGTAAGAACTCGTATGGCCAATATTTAAGTATTGACACAAGATTTGAGACATGTTTAATTATTTTGTCAGATGCAAATATTTGATAACATTTGCACCAACTAGGATCAATGCCTTCTTAAATATGTGTACATATATAAACATTTCATCAAAAGAGGTATTCCCAGTAGTAAATGTACTTTTATAACTCACAGAACGTTATAAAATGTGTAAGACAATAAAAGGTGTATGCATCTTTTTGTCTTTGCAGAAAAATGGCCAAAATATTTTGAAAAAGTAAAATTATGTCATTCCTTTCACAAGTATTAGCTACTTCTAGCACATTCACACCATGTGAAACAACCCCATGAGAACGAGGTACATAATACTTTTACTAATTTGAAGAGCGAAGTCCTTCCACAAAATGGTTTTGTTTAATCTGTTGTTGTCCAATCCTCTGCATTCTAACCATTGTGGTCCCAATTTACTGTTCTCATTTGTGTTCAGTGAAATCAATTCATTTAGTAATAGGATGACAATTCAAAATGAATCTGTAAGGCATTGTGATTTTGTATTTCAAATTTACTCAGATTCCACAATTAATGATATGTCCTGATGAATGCATTCAATCATTTAATGCCAAAATGTAATTAGCGCTTAGAGGGCTATGTAGACAGCAAGCAACATTTATGGATTTTGCACATTCTTTGAACTATGATATTCGATGAAATAATGAAGTTGGGACATTAAAAGAGTTTTGATTGACAATCCGTAGGAGATATTAATTAATTTTGGACATTTCAATAAAGGCATGAAGGTTATGAAAAGATATTAATTAACCTAACTTCTATGACTAAGTAAAATATTTGTATTAGTTTTATTTTTCCTCAAAATTATGACTTTTTCATTGTGCACATTTTTTTTTTAATCAATTGTTCTTCGTGTATGTTATCGTTTATTGTGTTTTATGCAGTAGTGTTCTCTCATATTGTGCATACTGATGTCTTCTTCATTAGTTTAGCATTTTCTTAATTCATGTGTTATTTTACAATAAATTAGCTTCATGAATCTTTATTAATTGTGATAAACTCATAAATAGATTTGCTCACTAGCATTTGTACATTTTCTGTTAGCATTTAGTGCCACAGATATAGTCAGGATTTAGTTATGCACAATGTTCTAGCTGTAGGGGACTAGATTGTAAATTGCCAAAAGTATGGTTACAATAATTATGTGGATGCCCTAATCCAACAAGAACACTTTCCTTGCACTTTATCAGTAAGGAAAGTGTAACATTCTTATTATGACTTCTACACATATTGGAAGTGATACTTCAAAATCAATGCTGTAACTTTTTTTGTTTTAAACCAAATTTACAATATAAGTACATTTAAACATTTTCTTTTTAAAAGTTTTTTTTTTATCATATTATTTTACCAAGAACACACAACATTTTGTCTTTGTGGAAAGAGTTGAGCTACATTGAAAAGCAATTATATGATTTTTCCTGTGAGCCGCGAGGCAATTTAATTTTGCATGTAGGCCACTGGTGTATGGTAGTGCTGCTGAAATGGTATGTTTGTTATAGGATGCACAAAAACAAACCACTAACCAAAAATTGAAAATAGCAAACACAGTTGTACACTCTGCAGCTTGGTCTTATGGTCCCTTGTTAGATCTCTTAGAATTCCAGTACCTACCAGTATATCTGTGTCCCTCTCGCTTCTTCCCATACAGACAAAGCTCCCAAAGTGTGATTGTGATATTCCTGCACGATACACACACTGACGATGTTTATTAACAAGTAACCGGCTGTTCCCCACCTCAGGAGATTCCTATATTGCAGCTGCTCTCATTCGACTAATAACTATACAATAGCAGCATGCCATACACCCAAGTCAAGACAGCAGTGCTTTTCAATGATTGTGCTGCTGTCAATAAAAATTGGCTGGCTGTGGAAAACGTGCACCTAAGTGGCTCTAACACACAGAGACATAGGGCCTCATTACACGGACGACGGTAAGGGTTAACGGTCACCGTTAATGGCAACGGTGACCGTTAACCCTTACCGCCGTACTACGAGGTCCCTTTGCGGGTTGGTGCTTTAACGCCTGCTTTTTGCAGGCGTTAAAAACCAACCCGCTAAGGGACCTCGGAGCTAATTACGGCACCGCAAAATTGCGGTGCCGTAATTAGAGCCTTCCCCATTCCCATAGAGCCCTATGGGGCAGAAATGGGAATGGGGAAGGGCAATGGCGGAAGGGGGATTTACCGCCCCACCAACCTTGGAATGGGGCGGTAAATCCCCTTTCCGCCAAGGCGGTGCCGGTATTTTACCGGCATGAGCCATGGCGCTAATAGCGCCATGGCTCACCGCCTTCCGTGTAATGAGGCCCATAGAGTGAGACAAGAAATGACAGAGAGACAAAGAGAATACAGAGAGAGAGAGAGAGAGAGAGAGAGAGAGACACAGACACAGACACAGACACAGACACAGACACACTTTTTTGGTTATAAACGTTTATGAAAATAATTAGGGTTGGAAAATTCTAGGAGGGATTTTCCTTCCTAAAACTACAGACTCTGTCTAGTGTCAAGATTTCTAAACAAAATATCCGTCATGTGTCTGTAATCCTATTCTGCCCCTCACATTCTAAAGGTGCAAATGGGATTGTTCCTTGACTTTTCTAAGTGCTCAAATATTCAATTTCAATACAAGAGTTCAAATCCAACAAAAAGGTTCTTCCCAGGGATTACCGTTCTTCCCTAGGCTCATTTGATAACCTTTTACCAGTTCAACAAAACGATCAATCAACTTCCAAGAGGGTTACCCTCTTCCTTCAGTATTCTCACTTCTTGTGGGGAATCGGCTCCTTTCCTCAAGCTTTCCTTTTCTTTACAGTTCTTTATGGATATGTCTGTTCCTAAGGACTTCCCTCTTCTCATTATAGTTTCCCAATAATTCATTAATTCATGGACCTTTCCTTGAGGATCTTTAGAATAGTTTTAATGTTAATCTCCACCTGGGCATCCCTCTGCCAGGTCACGTTGTACAATTAGTTCACCTTAACCTGGTGAACTTTCCTACCAGGAATTCATTACTTAAACATTAACCTTCAGCTGGTGTATTCTCCTGCCAAGATTTTGTTACTTAAATGCTTTGAAGTACAGATTAACATTTCATTGTACATATATTTAAATTCACCTGGTATATTCTCTTGCCACAACTTTGTCACATAAACACTTTGTTGCACAAACATTTAACTTCACCAGGCATACTCTCTTGCCAGGACATTGTTACTTTAACACTTTATTGTACACACACTCAACTTCACCTGATATTCTCTTTGTCCAGGACTTTATTACACAAACACTTTGCCAGGACTTTCCTATATAAACAGATCATTACTATAATATTTAACTTCACCTGGTGTGTTTGCTTTCCAGGACTTTATATTATGGATCACTCTTCTATCAGAACCGTCATTTAGTATATTTACTTTCTAGGTCTTTGTCATATGGGTAACTCTTTCCTCGCTGGTTGGGGTTTAATAACCCATTGGCAACTTGTGTTATAAACACTCTGGGTTCTCTAATGACTTTGCTGCTTCCGGCGCGCAGCTTTCTCAAGAGGCATGTCCCTTTATTTAACCACCCGGGAACACACGTGCTTCTCCTAGATTCACTGGTTATTTATGTTGCTGATGAATAGCAACCTTTATTTGCTGACAACCCGGTAAACCCACTTTCTTCCCAGGGCTTACCAGTTCTCTCTAGTGCCTCTTCGTTCCTCTCTGCATTACTGTACTGACTTTGCGTGCGCTTCCTCCAGTGCTGCAGTCCTGTGGTATCGGTTTTCATGATGCACAGCTCCCGTGGCTTTCTCTCTTTAAGCGGTGGACTGCCCACACCCTGGCTTCTCTGTTCCTTCGTCAGGTCTGCCTTTCTGACTTCTGCCACAACATCCCTGCCTTCAACGCAGCGCTCAGTAAGCTTACTGTTCGCATGGTGATTTGGGATCAGCAGCTTTCCTCTCTCCTGCCTCCTACTGTGACCAGCCCGTATTTAAACTTCCAAGTCTGCATACTCATTTGCCAACAGCTAGAGCCCGGTGTTCGCTGCCCGGTCCTGGTGTTCATCGTTACTCGATCACTCTTCCTTGTGTCCGTTTTTCTGTAATTGGTTTCTGAATGACTTGGGGGAAGTAGATACTGAGCTTCCAGGGGAGTGATTTCACTTCTCCCTGTCTCTTCCTTGTCCCAACCAACAATATATTCTCCATAATGGGAGTTTGAGGTTTAGACACACTAGCCTTATACAGAGGTGTGGGATGAGTGTGACAATATGCCATCAAGGCATGAGGGACTGAGGAGACATACATGAAGGGGAAAGGAGGGCATGTGTTTTCCTCCAACAATGTCATCAAGTCTCCCTGAGAGTCACCTTCCACAGGTGGTCCTCCCTCATATAGCCACCGCCAGGGTCAAGATCTGGTAATAGCTGCAATCTCCTGGCCACACAGGAGGAGGTTTTCCCAAGGAATGGAGTAATGACATCCTCAGATTCATCACACTACAGAGTGAATGTATTGGGTGAAGGAGGCATTGTAAAAGGAAGAGCAGGTGCGAGATCCCTGTGTGGAAGGATGCTGATTGGTGGTTGGGTGACATACACCAGCATCGGATTAGGCTTGCATACTGTTCCATGGCAATATATGACCGCCATTGTCAGCAAAGACAATGTGAGTGTTCTTAGTTGAGGATAATGACTGAAGATGTGAAAGTGAGCATGGGCATGTTTTCATACAGTGGCATGGCCATATTACTGGCATTATGGGAAAAGCCAACATGATGAATGACCATGCGTGAGTATACAGGACTGCATTGGTGCAGCAAGCATGCACTTTTTTCTTATGACGTGTTTTACTTCAAAACAAAAGCAGTGATGGCTGGAAGGTAAATAATTATCCTTAACCTCTAACATTACACTGGGCAACCCTCCAAACCACTGTTTTTCAGCTGCCAAGCTATTAAAGAAACTAGAAAGACCATTTGCAAATGAGACTTGATCCCACCCCCAAAGGGGCAGTCCAGCCCAAAAGGCATCTGTGACATGCTTTCTTACAGTGGCATGTCATTTGTTTACTTGCATTATTGGCAAAGCCACCATGATGAGTGTTCTTGAATGGACATACTGGCCTACCTTGTGGCAGCCATTATGGATGTTTCTGACAGTGCAATAGCATTTCTATTGTATTATGGGTAAAGTCAACATGATGAGTAGTCTTAAATGTTTATGCTGGCCTATATTGGTGTAGCCAGTATGGGCATTTTTCTTACAGTGGCATGTTTTTATACTGGCGTTATGGGCAAAGCCAACTTGATGAGTTTGCCTGCATGCCCATGCTTTCCTACATTGGTGCAACTAATATGAACATTTTTCTTACAGTGGTATTATATTTATCACTGGCATCATGTGGGCAAAGCCAAAGGAATATGTTCTTACTTTGGGATGCCTGTCCTATATTGGCAGCGTCAGCATGGACATGTTTTTGTATAGTATCTTTGCTGGCATGGTGGGAAAATCAAAGATGAGTATGTTATTGTTTGGGAATATTGTCATATATTGTTGCAGCCAACATTGATATGTTTGGGCAAAGCAAGCCTTGAAATGCATTTTTACACTGGCATATTGCTGGCATATATTTTGGGCAGGAGAATTGTGAAAATGGGTTAAAAAATGCTCCAGTGTGTTTGTCTGCCTGGCATCTATTGCATTTGTTTATGTGTTACCCTAAAACCCTGATTGTAAACTGTGTGGGTTATTTTACAAAAAATGCAAATAACATGCTGGGGATCACCAACATGAACATAGATTATTCCTTGCATGCAATTTTTGACTTTCACAAAACTGACTGCAAAAGTAAAGAGTGAAAACATTTGAAATCACCTTTACCCTTTCATTTGACTCTCCGTTTTGAAAAAGGTGTACACACTGCCTGCAAATTAGGCTTTGCATATAATATTTACTATTGATTATTATCAGGTGCTAAATGGAGGCAGATTCAATAGAAATCAATTAGTTAAACACCAGCATTAAAATACATTCTAGCATTAAAACATGTTGGGCCTCATTACGAGTCCGGCAGTAATCGAGGCGGTAAAACTGCCTGGTTACCGCCGGACTCGTATTACCATTCCGCCTCCGTGATTCCCAGAATTACCGGGGCATTACAACCCCGGTTTCCCGGGAATCACGGAGGCGGAATGGTGTTAATCCCCATTCCCATTGAGTCCTATGGGACTCAATGGGAATGGGGATCATGGAAACACCGGCAGCATCTCGTAATGCTGCCGGTGTTTCCTCGTCCGCCTGCAGGCGGGCGGTGTTAAACCGGCCAGCTCAGACCTGGCGGGAACATCACCTCCCGCCTGCAGGAGTTGTGATCGCCCGGCATGGAAACAACGGTGGCAGCAGGTTTACCGTCACCGTTATTTCCGGACCGCCTGATTTGTAATGAGGCCCGTAGTCTTTGAGAGTGGGGGAGGAATACAGGGCAGCCATTGTATTTCTGCTTTGTGCCCCTTCTTCGCCGTCAAATAAAATAAAAATGTCCCACGCTTTGCATTTGAGCGTCTCTTTTGCCCTTTCAGGTCTTTGAAAATTAGCACCTTTGCAGCTTTTTATGCAATTGTTCACAGAATGGGTGCTGTAACATGCCTCATGTTCGCCCATAATTTAAAACACGTTCTTCCTTTGGACATTTCAGGCTTTCTCGCTACTCTCGGACACTTGCACACATTCATGGCAAATATTTACGCCCCTCCAATTAAAAAAATCACTGGCCACATCCCGGACCAAAAAGAAAGTTTGCATCTATGTAAATGCAACTGACAACAAACGAAGACAGATTAAATTAATCGTGAAAATGCAGGGTCATTATATGCTGTCCGGAAATGATGCAATGTTTGGGGATAAGGCCAAAAGAATGTGCTGAAAACGTAGTGATGATTATGAAGACCCATTGGCAATGCCAATGCTTGTTTACTCTTTGCCCAACCATGAATTGCATTATGATTTTCTTTCAGCCCAGCGTAATTACTATTTTCATGTCACTTATCATCGTGTGTTTGCATGCACACTGTGATTTAGTGCCTTTTGAGACTGGCATGCCATTCCTGCTGCCTGTTCAGGCCTAGGCTAAAAACTGGGTGTGTGGCCAATTCTTCCTGTCCGCAAGCAGGGCCAGCACTTCATGTTACCTCCATTCATCAGACAACGCCAAGAAACCCCCAGGCCTCTGCAAACATTTACGCAAAATGACCCCATTGCAGGCGGAATTGAGCGAAGTGCCTGTACTTATTTTCTTTAAGTGGTCCATCTTTAAGCGTCCTTTTCAGGTGAAAACGGCTAAAGGAGGACACATAGAACTGCGCTTCTGGAAATCGAGTGGAGCAGAGAAGAAGGCAACACAATGCCCCCAGAGGGCCCTCTTGCAATATACATGATCCCATCCCCATAGGACATGTAATTGATTCGTACCGACGCCATCACTCCCGCCTGTGCATCTGTCGTTCAGCTTTGAAACGTCGTATAACTTGATCACTCTAAGCAGATCTCCCATGCAGGCGGTGTCGACCTCCGAAGCTATCATGTTGATAGCTTGACAGCTTCTGATTCGCTGCCAGAAGCCGCTCATTAAACATTCAGCTCCTGCTCGTGTTGATGGCATCAACGTGTTTAGGGTTCCAACAGGGAAACAACAGCTCAATAGAACTCCTTATGCTGAATTTTGATAGGTTGGGCTTATAATGATGTCACTGCATGTGATGCCAACGGTGCAACGTAGGGAAGGAACGGCGTGCATTTTAGCAGGAAATGCTGAAGGTGAGGTTTTAGTGGCTCGTGTTCACTCGATTTAAAACTAGAGAATAAAAAATCATAGATATTTTCAGCTGTGTCATAACATGTTGTTATGGGGCTGGCCGTGCTGACATGAGCCGGCCCCGTCAGTGCTGCAGGGTCCAGCATGCTACCTTCTTGCCGGGATCACCCAGACTTATTGTGTGGCAGGGCGGGGCTTGATGGCCTGTACGTGAACAGGCCCGGGGTGCCAGGGGCACCGTGGATACCGGGAGCATCTGGGTGATGAAGTGGCCTGGGCGGACCCAGGGCACCATGCTGGCCTGAGGGTTCCTGGTCAGTAGGACATGCAAGGCAGTGGTCACATGGTGTGGGCCTGCAGGACCGTGATCACACGGAATGAGAGACGGGCACAGGTGTTCCATTGTTGGAGTCTGCAGCTGTTCTAAGGCACGTGTGAGCGGGAGATCCTTTTCTTAGCATGGTGTCATAAAAGAGCAACACACAAATAGGAGGGCCACAAAACACATCTGTACATTCATCAATGTAGTGCTGGTTTATTTTAATGGATGTTCATTTTTCAATGTGGGGCGATGGAAGGCTTCTCCTGCCTTAAGGTACAATATTCCCAGTAGCACAAAATACTTGTTCAGACTGTTAGCTAGCAGGAGGAAAGATTCTGGTTTCTATGGCAAATCTCACATGTATGCTGGCCAGAAGGATCACTTCCTGAAATAGTATAGTGAGATGCATACAATAGATTCTTTTTAACATCTATATTTGTGCCCTTGTGTGTCTCATCCACTCCTTCGGCGGCACTCAGAACCTGATCCGATTAGATCTTGATCAGACTGAGATGTTGTCATGCCTGCGGGGGTGCCTGGCGTCGTGGGGAAGTGGATGAACCACAATTGGCTCAAATTGAACGGAGACAAAACTTAGGTGCTGGTGGTGGGCTATCACCCTGATCCTATGTTCTGGGTGTCCTCCTTCATGCCTTCTTCTTTGGGCCCTCTTCCTACTCCGGTGGACAAGGTAAAAAACCTGGGTGTACTTGTTAGGGAGAATTCTCTGTAAGGCTAATTTCCCAAACCTAGTGAGTCCCCCAGCAGCTTTGCTGGATTTTTTGGGGTTTATTTTTTTCTCTCCTGCTAAGAGTGAGATTCTTTTGCTCCCACTCTTAGGCATGATTTGAGGTGTTCCTTTAACTTTCCATGTGTTTTATGGGCTATGGGGTCTTTTACTCCATAGGGTCTCATGTGTTTTTTTGATGTGGGTTACACAGCACCCTCCGTGCCGTAACCCAGGAGTATCGTAGCGACCCCCCAACATAGACTCCATACCCTGGGACTGACTACTGTCTCGCAGAGCATGTAAAGTCACATTTGCTTTGCTAGTCCCAAATTGTGAACAGAAACCAGTACAAACCATCATATTGTGGACGTACTGGTCGGGGCAATTCGATTGCCCCGGGGTCTGTTGTTCGAGGGGGCACGCCTCCGTCCCCCCATATCAAGTTTTGGCTGGTGGCAGTGGATACTACTTTTTATATTCGACCGCAAATATATCTCTATGGGATTTTCCCATTGTTCGAGGCTACCAACTTTAACTATTTAATTCTTATAGCCTTGAACATACCGCCGGTTTATTTATTTAATATTAATTCACTGGTGGTATTTTTTGCCAGAACTCGATTCTAAAATGGCGTTGTGTTCTCTTCTGTGGCTCCAACCCAAGTCGAGCCCTTTGTTCCACTTTTTGGAGGGCTTCACCACAGAAGCCTCCAAAAGTGGTGCCACTCTGTCTGGGTACCACAGGGGGTGTAGGAGGGGGTTTAGCCACCATGGACTGAGCTACCTTGGTAACTCAAGTCACACTCTTGTGTGATTGACCCAAGTGGTGAGCCGGCCGGCTCACCACTTAGCATGTTTGATTGACAGCTAGGCTGAGTGAATGGGGGTGTGCTGCATAAAAGCAGGGCTTTGGGGACTGGAACTCCAGAAGTTGCCACAGGACCTAAGAATCCAAGGAGGGAGAAGCTGAGCCGACCTGCAACGACGACACCACCGGTGGAGCCCTGCTGAACCGTCTCACCACTTTTCCCGACGACAGAGGATATCTCCAGTCCGGAGAGTCTTCTTCCTTTGACTGGTGGGGATAACCAGTTTTGCCTTCTTTTCACCTTCCTGGAGCATCTCTTGGCCGCCTTGCCCGGGCCAAGTCCCCCGGCGACCGGAATAAGACGGTTTACCACTACCGTGAAGAGAAGGGTAGTACCTTTTAACCGGAGGACTCTGCGGCTGGTTTCTTCCCTGGCAGTGCAACGACCTTCATCTTTCCTCCACGGCGAGACTTCTTCTTCCTCTGGATGAAACACCAACTTGCACCTGCTGCCAGGAACAACTGCCCCCGCTGGAGCTCCTTTCACACTTAAGGTACTGTGTCCCGCCTGGCTTCCCTTGCGACAGATTGTTCGGGGTGACAGTAAAGCCTCCACTTTCTAAACTGGGATAGCCTGGGACAACCTAGCTAACTCTTCCTGACTTGAATTTCATCCTTTTTTTGCAAACTATCTACAAGACTCTTTGGGCATAACCCCGCTGTGTGAAACTGGACCCCTTCTGCTTGCTCTCTCCAAGAGTGGGCCTTGCAATTGACTTCCTTGCTCTCCAGTAGAACTCTGCCGATCCTGCCTTACTTTGGTTCTTGGTAAAAGTATTGAAACTTGTGTGCTTCCTTAACTCTGCCTTTTTCCTCCCTTTCTTTACAACTTATTAGAGTGTCATCTTATGTTAAACGCTCACCTCTGTCTGAAAATAATTGGTGTTTCTCACTAAGACTTGTCTAATAAGTGAATAGGGTTGTATACATATGATAGTGACTGTGTGCTGAATTTACTCACCTCATTTTTTTGCTAGTGTAAACTACAAGTGTGTTTTTAAATAAATAATTAAATACTTTTACACCAAAGCTCTGGTCAGTGTTTGTTTGTGCTACTGTGTCCCTGTACCTATTGTGTATACTCTGCATACTGCCTAACTCTTCTTGAGGGAAGTCTGACTGCTCAGCCACAGCTACCAAGTGAATCTGTGTGGTACAGACTGCTACCAAGTGGGTTTACTGCCAAACACCTGTAGTCTTAAATCTTTTGCAGTGGTCCCTAAGGGAACTGCACAGGTTTCTGCCTAACACTGGTGTACAGCGGTGGGATTTGTATTGAGTATACATTTTAGTGTGCTTAAAGATACCTTAGTGCAACTAACCACAAAGCTTAGCACTAAAAGAAGTATTTTCTAAAACCTGTCAACTATGGAAAGTTATAGTCAAGAGTCCCTTGCTACAAAAACTGCTGATTGTTTAAGAGTTCTCTGTAAGCACAAGAATCTCCCGACTAAAGGCAAGAAAATGGAGCTAATAGAAAGGTTGTTAGCAAACCAAAGTCTGGATGGTGGTTCAGAGGAACCTACCACTCCAGCAACTGTAGAGAACAGCAATGATATTGATATGAATGGTAGTATTGATAACTTTGAAGCAGAAGAGGAAGTGGAAGATGTTAGAGTTGTCTCCCCTGGGCCTCTACCTGCCCTGCCAGCTATACCTAGTGGACCATTAACAGGTCCCACACTTAATTCTCAATATATGGAACTAGAAAAAATGAAGCTTGAATTAGAATTCAAAAGAATTAATGC
This sequence comes from Ambystoma mexicanum, assembly GCF_040938575.1. NCBI lineage: Eukaryota > Metazoa > Chordata > Amphibia > Caudata > Ambystomatidae > Ambystoma > Ambystoma mexicanum. The sequence continues at coordinate 630,809,242 of NC_090935.1, forward strand.
TCAAATAGAACAACGGCACCAAGAACTAAGGCTCAGAGAAATGGAGCTCAACCATGAGCTAGAAATGAAAAAATTGTCTGTGGAAAGTGCTTCTCTCTCCGAATCCTCTAGGAGTTCCAGTCCCAAAAGAACCCGGATGCCTAAGGAGTTGGTGGGTATGTATGAACCTAAGTTTGATGTGTTGGACTGGTTGAGTTTGTTTGAATATAATCATGGGCTCCCGAACATTACAGGAAATTAGTTACTTTCCTGGTTGTTCTCTAGGCTCCCCCCTGTTGCAACTGATGTGGTAATGGAGTTGGGGGAGGAGGATAAGAAAGATTATGAATGTGTGAAATTAGCTTTGATAGCTAGATTTGGGAAGACCCCTTCCCAGTACCTTAAGAGGTTTAGGACCCTCAAAGAGAATGATGGTACCCCTTGGACTACCTGGTGAGTGAGTGTTTGAAAAACTTAGAGGGATGGATTAAGGGTTACAAGGTAAACACTTATGAGGGAATGAGAAATCTTGTTATGTTGGAGTCAATTTATGATGCCTGCTCTCCTGAGGTCAGACAGCACTTGGCTGATTGAAAGGAATTAGATTCCAGGAAGCTAGCTAAGGCTGCTGACTTGTGGGTTGCCAACAGGGCCACTCACAAGGATTCAGGGGTCACTCAGAAAAAGGATGAGGGAAAGCAGCCACCAAAAGGGAACCAAGAGATTTCTAATACCTCCCAACCTAAAGAGGGCCCAAAACAACAAAATAACCAGGGTAAGCCCCAGGGTAAACCACAACAGGCTAGTGTACCTTCTGGTCACAAACCAGAAGTAGGTCAGGCCAAGCCACCCTTCCAGAGAGCATTTGGAACATGCTATCTCTGTGGGGCCACTTGTGAAAACAGAAAAATAATATGAGGCCGGGAAGCCCAAAAAGAAACACACCAACACAGGTTACAAAGAAACATACAAGTGTTTTATTTCAAGCTACGACAGTTACCAAGTCAATTGACAAATGGATAGCTATTCAGCTCTCAGTATAACATAACAAACTTCAACGAGGGTTCGATGTGTTAGTGAGAGAGACCGCATATTGGAATACCCGGGCCTTTTATACAATTTATCCAGCCCTTGGCCAACCCTCTTGCGGGTTAACCATTCTGCGAAATATTTAATTCTGGTGTTAGGGTTCCTTGCCAGGTCAATCCTTTATTATATGCATTTCGATTAGTTTCGCTGATATAAGTAGTACATTTACATATAGGTCAACGGTAGGACAAGGTCTCTGTTCGCGACCCCCGACAAGTGGCCTGCAGGCATATTAAGTATTCAGGTCACAACGGCCAGAATCTTACTCAGAATATCATTTGGCCTCCATTTTGGTGTTCAGGGTGACTTCTACATAACAAGAGAACCTAAAATGGCGGCTCAATCCAAGATGGCGGCTTACATTGGTTTCTCTAAGGTCAAGACCTTGCCATGGAGTTTGTTCGCACATGATGTTTAGACAACTTGGCGTAGGCCAATACAGATACAATTGTTACAATAGGAGGCATAATATTGTTTCTATTCCGACAAACCCTCCTTTTGGCCTATGCTAAGTGCTAATACCATTTCTAATGTCTTTGTAAATAACTCCATGCATTGTCGTCCATACATCCTGAATCGTTATCTGTAATATCTAATATCAACATTAGGTTGTTCACCAGAACCTCTTGTAACACAAACTCTTTAGATGCTGTATCGGGGCATACATTTTGTGCCCTATCGTGCTCACTGGCTGAGCGCAACATCCCCCTAGTATTGCACATATACTAGGTAGACATTGGATACAGCAACAAAGGAGTAGCTGGATTCCCAAAATAACCAGTATGACAGAAAGCACCTTCCAACCCCAGGATCATAGAGAATCCCAGAACCAAGCACTAATACTCCAATCTCCCACAGGAACATGCACTTCTGAACTAAGGACGTGCAAGTTCTGTATTGCTTTGAAAATTGTCGGTGAGGAATCTGGTACGAAAACACAACAAGCGGACCCCACTAATTTACATACTAATTTACATACTCCACCACGTTCTGCCAGAATGACATCTAATGCCATCCGGTTTTGGAGCGCTACCAATCTTATTGCTTTCTGTTCCAGTGTCATATTGTAGAGTATATCCGTGGTCCGGTTGATGGTTCTCTGCAGAATTTGCTATCTGTCCCCAAAATGGCACAACTGATTTTGTTATATCTCCCAATATTTGCCCTGGGGTATCTCCATTCTCGTCCCGCCGTGGGCGAGCCTTAGAAACTTCCAATGTACTAGCTATGAATACCCCGGGTAACAGGATTCCTAAATAACAGGTTCCCTGCCAATCCTTGGGCAACCGGGGAAATGCTGTACTACCGCAAAGAAAATAGACAGGCCCCCCTACATACAGAGGCCTGTTCTCTCCGGTGAAATTTGCAATGTTCATACAACCTTCAAAATCTCCCATTGACCGAGTGCCATTTCTTTGTACACAGAAGGGGACTGAATCGGGGCTATAGTTAATGGAGTAGGAAGGAGGCACAGTGTCCTTATTGCCTATCGGAGCCATTTTAAAGGAAATTAGAGTTTGGAAAGGAAGAGACAGTTCATCAGATGGCCTAATAGAAGCACCATTAGGCTTACTTCTATTTGCAAAAAGCAAGCATCCCAGGGGAGTCAATTCACGTTTCTCAAAATTATTTAAATTAGTTCCATCAAAGTTCGCTGAGATGCTGTCATTCCAACGGCCAAAGAATAGTGCTCTAAGAGAGGCATAGCAAGCAGTCGTTAAAGGTAAAGGGTGAATATACCATCCTAGCCCCTTGTTCCCATGTTGCGGTAAATGGGTGCAGATCCAGCAATTACTCTTATTAAAAATGGCATGCGTTGAATTCATTATTATCATTAAAGTGTTATTATGGTACTTTCGTCTATGCTGGGAGTCCCTCGGTGACAGAGTATGAAGGTGTACAGAGGGAGTCAAAGCAGTAGGTACAATTTCAATTGGCAGAAGAGGCTCTAGAGGATACATTTCTTCAAAGTACCAGAGTCCCACGGCAGTAACTATACAAATTCCAATTACTATTATCACAACACAGCAATACGTTTTCGGGGCCCAGGCACATTGTTCATTGTCCGAGTTGGTCACCCCCTTATTTACAAGTCAAATGCGAGCAGTAGTGGTGGAGGTGGCAGGCATTGTAATTTCTCAATCGACGACCCCAATGTTCGTTGCTGGCGACACTACGGTCGCGCGACTTCTTAGTCCTTCCCCAACCTAGCCAGCAGAATCCCTTTCTTTTCAAAAACTTTCTTTTGCAAGAACAAAACTCTCAATGACTCTTTTCTTTTCCAGATGCACAGGCAAAACCCATGCCGCAGTTCTATTTTCTTCGTCGAAGGTTGTACCTGGTGATTCCCGGTACTGTTTGATCCGGAAATAAGGTAACATCACTTCCTGAGGGAAGCGACGTATCAGAGGCGATGGAAGTCGCAGAACTTGAAACAACGTTTTCCGGAAGTGACCTTTCCAAAGAGTGTGGAGACAAAATGGACTGTTCCCCAAGCTCCACGGGCTCAGAGAGATTCTCCGACACATTCACAGCGCTATTTGCTACTCCAGGATCTGAGATTGTAGCATCAGCGAGGGGTTCTGCTTCTTCTGTAACGTGTGGCGTCGGGTGAGGAAGTTTCTTGACATGCGTCGCGTGGATCCAATGCTTCTTTCCAGCCACCCGCACTGCTGTCTGGGTGACCAACAGCACCTGGTAGGGTCCCCGCCAGCGAGGCGCAAGGCAGGAAGACCTTTCGTAGGCTTTCACCAGGACTCAACTTCCAGGCTGAATATTGTGTCCTGGGCCCGTAAACCGTACAGGTAAAGCTGATTGAGCCTGATGATAAATGAGATACAGATTTTTAGTCAACTGGTTACGGTAGTCTACAAGCAATACATTTTCAACCTCCCTCAATGCTTTAGGCTTCGGAAGACCCCAAATATTAGCAGGTCTCCCCATCACTACCTCAAATGGAGAGAGCCCAGTCTTAGTTTGAGGTGTGGCACGGATGGCTAACAATACAATAGGTAAGGCGTCCGGCCATTTCAGTTTGGTGCCGGCACATGTTTTAGCAAGCTTATTCTTTAGGATACCATTATGTCTCTCTACCAACCCAGCACTTTGAGGATGTCTAGCCGAGTGAAATCGCTTTTCAATGTGAAACGCTGTGCATATCTGCAAAATTACTGCTGCAACAAAATGGGGACCATTGTTCGACCAAATTACTCTTGGCAGCCCAAATCGTGGAAAGAATTCCTTTACCATAGTCTTCGCAGTGGTCATGGCAGTAGCATCCTTAACGGGGAAAGCCTCAACCCATTTACTAAAAGCACAAATGATCACAAAGACATATTTTAGATTGTTACACCGTTCCATCTCAATAAAATCAAAGTGGATGACCTCGAAGGGAACAGAAGGAGGCCCAAAACTACCCCTTGGAGTTACTGTCCCCTTCCCCACATTGTGTTGTAAGCATATCATGCAATTTTGGACATAGCGCTGCGCGATCTTCAAAATGTTATCATTTACCCAGACTTGTTCTAACATTTTCGTGATCTGCTGAGCACACACATGCGTAGGACCGTGTGCCATCGTAACCATCGCCAGCACATATGAATCAGGGAGCAACCATTTCCCTTCAGATGTATCCACCCAACACCCATCTTCATCTAGTTTCCCCATCCCTTCGGCCCACTGTTTTAGACTCTTCTATCGTGGCATCAGCTTGGATATCACGTACAGACCCAATACCCTCATCCATTGCATAGGCATCTTTTGTTTCTCTTAGAGCATACATGTCTGCGCTAAGGTCTGTGGCCGTTTGCCTGGCTATCTGGTCAGCAAAAGCGTTCCCTTTTCCCACATCATCTATGACCTTACGATGCGCTGCACATTTCATGATCGCTAACTGACTAGGGAGCGCGAGTGCCGAGAGCAATTGCACTATCAGAGGGCCATGCTGAATCTTGGTCCCATGTGAGGTTAGGAACCCTCTTTCCGACCAGAGCCTCCCAAAGTTGTGAGCCACCCCAAAGGTGTACTGGCTATCAGTATATATGTTTACTGTATGCCCTTCGGAGAGTTCACAAGCTCGGGTCAACGCTATAATCTCTGCGGCCTGCGCGGAGTTATGCGGAATTCTCTTAGTTTCAACAACCGTACTCAATGTAGTAACTGCATAGGCAGCTGTAGATGTACCATCCGGGAGTTTGAAGCAGGAGCCATCACAAAACAGCTCCCCTTCCGCATTGCCCAAAGGAGTATCTATAAGGTCTATCCTGCCCTTTGTTTCCTGTTCGGTAGCATACAGGCAGTCATGTGATTCTTCGTCACCGCAAACAGTATTTTGCGGGAAAGGTAGGAGTTCAGCCGGATTAAGAACACAACACCTCTTAATTTGAATGTGAGGGGCAAACAAAGTTAATTCATACCTCGTCAGCCGTGCAGAGGTGAGGTGCTGTGTTTGGGTTTTATTCAATAGGACATCTACAGAGTGAGGTACCATCAGGGTTAAACCATGGCCTAGGGCCATTCCCTCACTCTGTTTTACAGACGCGGCAGCAGCAGCGACAGCTCGCAAACATCTTGGCAAAGCGCATGTGACAGGATCAAGGGTGGAAGAGTAGTAGCCGCACGGTCTATTCTTCCCTCTGTGTTCCTGTGTTAACACAGCCAAAGCACATCCATCACATTCATGCACAAACAACACAAAGGCCTTATTGTAATTTGGAGTACCCAGAACCGGTGCAGAGCATAACGTGGCTTTGAGAAGCTCAAATGATCGTTGATGTTCCGACTTCCATGGCAGCGGCGAAGAAATGACCTTCTTCGTCAAGGCCAACATCGGTTTTATCACTAGTGAGAAGTTCGGGATCCACAGCCTACAGTAAGAAGCCATACCTATTAAGGCTCTGACTTCCTTCTGTGTATTTGGAACAAACATGCTAGAAATGTGTTTTATTCTTTCAGGTGTCAATCTTCTCCCCTCCTTTGACAGGAGATAGCCTAAATAGGCGACCTCCTGACAACAATATTGAAATTTCTTAAGCGAAGCTTTATGACCATGTTCAGCCAAATGAATAAGCAACAATACAGTGCCTTCTTTACAAGCACTTTCAGAATCTGCAGCTAAAAGCAAGTCATCGACATACTGAAGCAGTGTGCAAGTAGATGGCAATTCAAGGGTGTCACACTGCTCTTTCAAAGCCCTACTATAAATGCTTGGACTTTCAGTATAACCTTGAGGTGCACGTGTAAATGTGAACGAACGTCCCCCCAAGGTGAACGCGAACAAATATCTACTATCCTTGTGTATAGGAATACTGAAGAAAGCATTCTTCAGATTCACAACACTAAAGTGAGTAGCTGTAGCAGGGATCATCGTTAGTATCGTTGTCACATCAGGCACAATTGGAAATTGTGGGGCGACAACTTTATTAATAGCGCGTAGATCAATTATGAAACGGAATGGGATTGCATTGTCGCCTTTCTTGTACATGGGTAAAATCGGTCTGTTACAAAAACTACATGCAATCTCTTCGATCACTCCTCGATGCACAAAATCGGAGACAATGCACTTCAAAGCACGCTCGCCCTCAACTGATATTTTATATTGCGGAATGCGTGGTAGTTTAACTCCATGTTTCAAAACTATTTTAACGGGTTCAACCTGTAGTACCCCGACATCATTGTCGTCAACCGCCCACAAACATTCCGGGACAACGCTAAACTCAGGAGGCAATGGTCGAGTCAAAAACTGAGAACTGGGAAGTTGCTGTGGTGAAACCGTCAGTCGCACTCCGTCAGAGGAACAATGAATTACTGCATTTAGTTTCTTCAACAGATTTAACCCCAGCAAATTTTCTCCACAGTTTGAAGTCAAGAGGAATGGACAGTGGTCCGTAAAGGGACCCAAAGAAACAGGCACCGGCGAAGAAACCGGACAAGCAACTTTTAGGCCAGAAAACCCTACAGAAACATTAGTTTGCCCTGATAGTGGAATGTTTGGAACCCGAGAATGATCAATGGAGCACTTCTGTGCTCCGGTGTCTATTAAAAACTGATGTTTCCTATTCCCCACTAACAATTCAACGTAGGGACCTTTTTGACTAACAGGAATAGGTGAAGGTTCCAAACCCTGCTTCGGGCAATCCTAACGAAATAAAATGTCATCGGAAGGAAGCTCTTCAGAAAGGTAGGCAGCAGAAGGGTGATCAAATATGTTTCTCGTGTCCACACTCGAAGTCTGATTATCCTGTGAAAAATATTGCTGAGGATCTTGCGAGAACTGACCTCTATCAGGGCCCCCCACTCCGGGGCGACCTCTAGGTCGTCTACCCATACTCCCAAATGTGTTGTTTGACCTCTGTCAAAGGACGGGGCACTGTGCACGCCAATGACCTTCCTGGCGGCAATAGGCACATTGATTAATATTCACAGGACCCAAGGGGACGTTCCCTTTCGGAACATACTGACCTCTGGTCTGTGAATTACCTCCTCTGGGATTTCTAACAATTTGCTGAAACAATACTTTAGACTTCAGATCTCCTTTCCTCTTCTCTATTCTCTCTTTTTCATTATTAACACGGTTCTCATAATACTGAGCCATGTGCATAACTTCAGATTGGGATTTCGCCTGCCAAGCGCTCTCAGAGGACATAATCTGTGACTGGATGTCGGGCAGCAATCCACGTTCAAATATGTCCACAAACAACCCTTTCCCAGACTCTGTGCCCAAGTCCTGTGCACTAAAGTCAGAGAATACCTGTTCGAATCGATTAAAGAATTCGGTGGCACCTTCAGATTTTCCTTGAACACAGGCCGTAAGCTTGTCCCAAATAATTCTTTTCTCAGGAATTATGGTTTTCAATTTTGCGAAAATTCTATCAGGCAAAGTGAGTATTACCTGAGGTGGTTTCTCACCAGCTGGTCTTTCCCCATCAAACCTAGTTATGTTAGCCCACGTATCTCCCAACCCTGGCACATCGTCTATTGTTCGAACCTGCTTCCATAAATCTACGGGCAGGAGTACAGGGAATAGCAAGTCAACATCACTTAGGGTGAACACAGAGGATTGTAAAACGGACTCTATCTCTTTGTAGAATCCTGTCGGATTTCTCCTAATATCGGGAATTGATTGTCTAATAGTGTTCACTTCCTGTCGCAAAAACGGAACTTGAACAAATTAAGATACATAATGTGCAGGGATGTCCACAGCGGGTGCACCTGTCGCAACGTTAGCGGGAATCTCAACCTTTGGGACAAATGTCGGAGGAACCTCTCTCATTGGCAACTGAGATATAGGTAATTCTGATCGCTTACTAAGCAACAGAGCGAGGTCGAGCGCTAAGGCAGCCGAAGAAGTGTTGGGCGAAAAAGCCCTCTTACAAATACCACATAACTCTATGGGACAACTAACCTTCTTCCTTACACATTCATCCTGCAGGTACTGTACCATTACCTGAATCACCTTCCTCTGCATTTCTACTGTATACTGACTATACGTGTCATATACTTCATCCGGCGGTATCGATGAATCCAAGATCCATCGAATTGCATCTTTGGTACGAATTCGTACTTCCTCAGATGCCGATTTACGACACGGAAGGAACCGTTTCTGTACATACATACTGTCGTCTTCACCATACTGTCATATACTTCATCCGGCGGTATCGATGAATCCAAGATCCATCGAATTGCATCTTTGGTACGAATTCGTACTTCCTCAGATGCCGATTTACGACACGGAAGGAACCGTTTCTGTACATACATACTGTCGTCTTCACCATCCTCATCCCGTAATCTTTCTAAGTCCCTCCTATACTCAAATAACCTCTCACCATGACCATGTACTTTCTCCTCAGTGTCCCTCGAAAGCGCTAAAGTATTTAGATCCCTCAACCCTTGCGGGAGATCCGCATTATGTAATCTACCCCACATTACACATAAATGAGTCCCCAAACCTTCAATAAAAACATTTTTCTCTGGAAAATTGCCCATATTTGATAATGTGGAGAAAACGTCAGCTTGATCACCTCTCTCCATACAATGCTTAGCCCATGCAATTAATTCCCGTATCTTTTCTGCAGAGACAGTATTTCGAGTAACAATCTTTGACCCCGCACCCTGATCAACTTCAGTCAGTACAGAACCACTCGGGAGCGGAGGTGCGGGCAAATTCAATGGAGGTGCGACTATCGGCGCAAGGGGAAGGGGTGGTAGAGTAAGTGGAGGAACAACAACTAGAGGAATAGGAACAATAGGTTGTACAGGGGGAACAGGACTAACAGCAGGAATAACAGCAGGAATGGGCAGAGCACCAGGGAGAGGATCATACGGAGGTGGCGCAGAGGCACCAGGCCTGCGTTCGTTTAACAATTTATCAATAAATTCTTCGGAAACATGAAAATCTTTAGAGGGATAGATTTTCTGGATACCGAGTGAAAAAGCCCTATCCATATTCTTGACTGACTCTGAATGTTTTTCCTTATCATATAACAACGCCTTTTAGGCATTTGTTTTATGACGGCGTGCATGTTTATCCCTACTTTTAAGCTGCTGCAACGCTTATTTTTTCCAATTCTGCAATACATCAAATGCTGCAGGTCTGGCCTTCTTCTTTAGCAAGACCGATTCTAGGTATTCAATATGGGGGATCTCGAAACTACCATTGATTGGCCACTGAAATTCGGAGGCATGTCTGGTTTGTCTGTGCCAAATATCATTAAATACTATACTTCCAATGCCATGCTTACAGTACATAGTACACGTCGGCGACCCCTCCTGTGGTGCCAGGCAGCTAAATTCCAAAGATTGTCGATCGCTGTGCAACAGAGCCCTAAAGCAGCTAGACAATTTCCCAGGCATTTCACAAAAAATTGGTGTTACCTGGTCAATAATTGTGTCTGCAGATACAATACGCCAAATTCAAATTGTCAGGGTTAAATTAAGAGTCGGGTCACGACTACACCTGACCAAACCTAAGGAGGACCGTACGGTTTACCAAAGAACTTACCTAATGAATTTTACCTTGTGTTTGGTGGTTTCGACAAATCTGCCCGCCTCAAAAATGGACCCTCGTCAAGATGCCGTGTCAGACCACACGACTATCGTCCAAGGATCGGATTGTGCAGCGCTGCCGAGGTATCGCGTCTCGTTCGGTCGCAGTATCACACCGTCCGATCCCGGTTCGATAGTCTGCATCAATCCTTCAATGATCCGGCATCAATCTTGAGGGTCCCTATTCGGGCGCCAACTGTGAAAACAGAAAAATAATATGAGGCCGGGAAGCCCAAAAAGAAACACACCAACACATGTTACAAAGAAACATACAAGTGCTTTATTTCAAGCTATGACAGTTACCAAGTCAATTGACAAAGGGATAGCTATTCGGCTCTCAGTATAACATAACGAACTTCAACGAGGGTTCGATGTGTTAGTGAGAGAGACCGCATATTGGAATACCCGGGCCTTTTATACAATTTGTCCAGCCCTTGGCCAACCCTCTTGCGGGTTAACCATTCTGCGAAATATTTAATTCTGGTGTTAGGGTTCCTTGCCAGGTCAATCCTTTAATATATGCATTTCGATTAGTTTCGCTGATATAAGTAGTACATTTACATATAGGTCAACGGTAGGACAAGGTCTCTGTTCGCGACCCCGACAAGTGGCCTGCAGGCATATTAATTATTCAGTTGTACGGAGGTCACAACGGCCAGAATCTTACTCAGAATATCATGTGGCCTCCATTTTGGTGTTCAGGGTGACTTCTACATAACAAGAGAACCTAAAATGGCGGCTCAATCCAAGATGGCGGCTTACATTGGTTTCTCTAAGGTCAAGACCTTGCCGTGGAGTTTGTTCGCACATGATGTTTAGACAACTTGGCGTAGGCCAATACACATACAATTGTTACAATAGGAGGCATAATATTGTTTCTATTCCGACACACTGACCACATCAAAGGAGATCCCAGATGTAAGGGTAAACATACAGGGATCAGCACAGTCTCCTTAGCCTTCACTCCTGAGGAGGAAGTCCAAATGGCTAGTGCTCACTTTGAAGTCTTTGCTGAAGAACCTTGTAACAGTAGAGTCCATGGGTCTGGTTAGTGATCAGAATAGGAGTGTGTACAACTCCATACCAGAAAACTCTAAAGTCTATTATATGGACAGTGTTCTTGTCAATTGCCAGGATACTCCTGCCAGGCGAGACTCTGGGACCAGTAGAATAGTAGTGGATGAAAGCTTTTTCAGGCCTGAGGATGTTGCTAAGGCACCCAAAGGTCCCACCAAGATGTCTGGAGGCCCTGTCCAAATGGTTCCAATTCTACCAGCCCTCATTCAGTGTAATGACATGACAGTGTTGATTCCTGTCAGTGTTCAGATTGAGGTGCCTGGGAGAGTCCTGTTGGGGAATGATCTAAGAACTCTAGGAGTAGTATCCAGTACCCCCAGGCCTCCCAGTATGGAGACCCAGAACCAAACCAAATTGGCTAGAGAGGCCACCTTAAGGAACCACTCTAAGCCTGTGGGAACCTCTACTGAGAACCCCACTACAAGCCCTGGTGTTGGTAAGTTGACCTCTCACCCAGGCAAATTTCAGGCTAAAATGTTAGGGAAATGGGAGCCCCAACCAAGCTCCATCATTGTTCCCCCAGTTATAGAGTCTGTGACTCCCCCTGCTTCTGAGGAAGAGGTGGATAGACCTACTGGAAGCCTAACTAGGCCCAAGAGAACTGGTAATTCTCAGTGCTGGTGGAAAACCAAAAAGAAAAGTCTAAGGCCAAAAACCTTCAGAGTGTTGGACCTTCCACAGGAGACTCCAACCCAATTCCTAGTCTTAAGGGGGAAACTCCTAAAGTAGGTAAAGATAGATCTAAGAGGAAGGAGAAGCATGTACCTTGCTTATCTCCATCCCCCCCACCAAGAGGCCTAAAACCCAACCTTCTCCAAACAGAGAGGTGGTGAGGACCTCTGGAGGCCCCCCTAGATCTAAGGGAATCCTTTATAAGGACCCCTTAAAAAAGCCTAACACAGGTTCAGAAGTTGTACCAACTTCTGAGGGACTGGTTAACCAGATCCCCTATAACTTTAAAAAGACTGATGTTCCTCAAAGGGTTTGTAGGTCATATAGGTCATATAGCTTACAAAGGAAATCATTTGATTTGGCCATAGAACATAGGTCAGGGTGTCACCACCAAAATGCTGATGGTCTCTCTAGGGTGTTTGTTACCGACTAGAGGTATGAGATTCATCCAGGAGTGGATTAAATCCTGCTATCCCTTAGTCTGGGGGGGGCGAGTGTTAGGGAGAATTCTCTGTAAGGCTAATTTGACTTGTTCAGACTGTTAGCTAGCAGGAGGAAAGATTCTGGTTTATATGGCAAATCTCACATGTATGCTGGCCAGAAGGATCACTTCCTGAAATAGTATAGTGAAATGCATACAATAGATTCTTTTTAACATCTATATTTGTGCCCTTGTGTGTCTCATCCACTCCTTTGCCGTCAGATGCTACTCGTATGCCGACGACACTCAGAACCTGATCCGATTAGATCTTGATCGGGCTGAGATGTTGTCATGCCTGCGGGGGTGCCTGGCGTCGTGGGGAGGTGGATGAACCACAATTGGCTGAAATTGAACGTAGACAAAACTGAGGTGCTGGTGGTGGGCTATCACCCTGATCCTACACTCTGGGTGTCCTCCTTCATGCCTTCTTCTTTGGGCCCTCTTCCTACTCCGGTGGACAAGGTAAAAAACCTGGGTGTACTTGTTAGGGAGAATTCTCTGTAAGGCTAATTTCCCAAACCTAGTGAGTCCCCCAGCAGCTTTGCTGGATTTTTTGGGGTTTATTTTTTTCTCTCCTGCTAAGAGTGAGATTCTTTTTCTCCCACTCTTAGACATGATTTGAGGTGTTCCTTTAACTTTCCATGTGTTTTATGGGCTATGGGGTCTTTTACTCCATAGGGTCTCATGTGTTTTTTTGATGTGGGTTACACAGCACCCTCCGTGCCGTTACCCAGGAGTATCGTAGCGACCCCCCAACATAGACTCCATACCCTGGGACTGACTACTGTCTCGCAGGGCATGTAAAGTCACATTGGCTGTGCTAGTCCCAAATTATGAACAGAAACCAGTACAAACCATCATATTGTGGACGTACTGGTCGGGGCAATTCGATTGCCCCGGGGTCTGTTGTTCGAGGGGGCACGTCTCCGTCCCCCCTGATCGAGTTTTGGGTGGTGGCAGTGGATACTACTTTTTATATTCGACCGCGAATATATCTCTATGGGATTTTCCCATTGTTCGAGGCTACCAACTTTAATTATTTAATTCTTATAGCCTTGAATATACCGCTGGTTTATTTATTTAATATTAATTCACCGGTTGGTATTTTCTGCCAGAACTGAACTCGATTCTAAAATGGCGTTTGTGTTCTCTTCTGTGACTCCAACCCAAGTCGAGCCCTTAGTTCCACTTTTTGGCGGGCTTCTCCACAGAAGCCTCCGAAAGTGGTGCCACTCTGTCTGGTTACCACACGGGGTGTGGGAGGGGGTTTAGGCACCCTGGACTGAGTTACCTTGGTAACTCAAGTCGCACTCTTGTGTGATTGGCCCAAGTGGTGAGCCGGCCGGCTCACCACTTAGCATGTTTGATTGACAGCTAGGCTGAGTGAATGGGGGTGTGCTGCATAAAAGCAGGGCTTTGGGGACTGGAACTTCAGAAGTCACCACAGGACCTAAGAATCTGAGGAGGGAGAAGCTGAGCCGACCTGCAACGACGACACCACCGGTGGAGCCCTGCTGAACCGTCTCACCACTTTTCCCGACGACAGAGGAGATCTCCAGTCCAGAGAGTCTTCTTCCTTTGACTGGTGGGGATAACCAGTTTTGCCTTCTTTTCACCTTCCTGGAGCATCTCGTGGCCGCCTTGCCCGTGCCAAGCACCCCGGCAACCGGAATACCACGGTTTACCACTACCGTGAAGAGAAGGGTAGTACCTTTTAACCAGAGGACTCCACGGCTGGTTTCTTCCCTGGCAGTGCAATGACCTTCATCTTTCCTCCACGGCGAGACCTCTTCTTCCTCTGGACGAAACAACGACTTGCACCTGCTGCCAGGAACAACTGCCCCCGCTGGAGCTCCCTTCACACTTAAGGTACTGTGTCCCACCTGGCTTCCCTTGCGACAGATCGTTCGGGGTGACAGTAAAGCCTCCACTTTCTAACCTGGACTAGCCTGGGACAACCTAGCTAACTTTTCCTGACTTGAATATCATCCTTTTTGTGCGAACTATCTACAAGACTCTTTGGGCATTACCCCACTGTGTGAACCTGGACCCCTTCTGCTTGCTCTCTCCAAGAGTGGGCCTTGCAATTGACTTCCTTGCTCTCCAGTAGAACTCTGCCTATCCTGCCTTACTGTGTTTCTTGGTAAAAGTATTGAAACTTGTGTGCTTCCTTAACTCTGCCTTTTTCCTCCCTTTCTTTACAACTTATTAGAGTGTCATCTTATGTTAAACGCTCACCTCTGTCTGAAAATAAGTGGTGTTTCTCACTAAGACTTGTCTAATACGTGAATAGGGTTGTATACATATGATAGTGACTGTGTGCTGAATTTACTCACCTCGGTTTTTTGCTAGTGGAAACTACACGTGTGTTTTTAAATAAATAATTATATATTTTTACACCAAAGCTCTGGTCAGTGTTTGTTTGTACTACTGTGTCCCTGTACCTATTGTGCATACTCTGCATACTGCCTAACTCTTCTTGAGGGAAGGCTGACTGCTCAGCCACAGCTACCAAGTGAATCTGTGTGGTACAGACTGATACCAAGTGGGTTTACTGCCAAACACCTGTAGTCTTAAATCTTTTGCAGTGGTCCCTAAGGGAACTGCACATGTTTCTGCCTAACAGTACTCTTGTCTGCATCTTTGTCCATGGACAAGCAAGTTACAGTTGTGTGTCAATCTGGCAATTTCAAACTTAAAACACTAAAGAAAGCGCTTCCCATGATTCCTGCCCCTCTACATCCTCCGGTAGTGGTGGCTATGATGATATCCCGGCTGGATTACTGTAACTCTCTTTATTTAGCACAACCTAAGGGTTTGATTCAACAATTGCAACAACTGCAAAATCTGGCAGCTCGTGTGGCAACAGGCACGCCTTATGGAGTCCATATATATCACAGTATCTGGACTTTCCATCGAAAATAAATTTATTGAATTGAAATCCAACGAAATGTATTAATTGAAAGTCATTCCATCTAAATGCACTTTCACTGAATACATTTTGTTGGATTTCGATTAGGGTTAGGGTTGGGTTAGGGTTAGGGTTGGGGGTGCCCTTGAGGGTTTCGAGGGAGTTCGGGGGGAACCCCCACCAAAAAAGAAAATGTTACATGAAGCTGGCCAGTGCCGAAATACTTTAGAGATTTCAGGACTAGACAGATCCATGTAACGTTTCAATAGGGAAAATAAATGCTTTGAAATGCTATCTTTTACATTTAAAAGTACATATCCATCGAAACCTGTCCATTCCTATATTCGATGGACAAGCTTCGATGGAGATATGCTATTAAATGTCAAAGATAGCATTTCGATGCATTTATTTTTGTTGCATTTTCTTCTATGGTTTTCCTTTTCGATGGTTCTTTTTTCGATGAAAAGATCATAAACCATATATCACCAGTGCTTTGATCCTTGCACTGGCTCCCGGTGACCCAACGAGTCAACTTCAAGGTACTGTGCATCGTTCATCGCGTCCTTCACAACCATGGGGCTGTGTATCTACAGCCAAGTTTACTCGTTACCTCCCCAGCCAGAGTCTGTGCTCGGCCTCAGCTGACCTGCTGCTGGTTCCTACCTACAAGCAGGCTCGGATTGGAGGACAAGCCTTCTCCATAGCAGCTGTGGAGCGGTGGAATGAACTCCCTTGGGTCATTAAGAAAATTTGCAACTACCTCACTTTTAGAAACGCTGTAAAAACAGATTTATTCTATAATGTACTCTGTTCTGGTTCCCTGGCTGGGGACCCCTCCCTCTAGCGCCAAGATACCATGGGTGATAGTGCGCTTTATAAATGGGCTTAACATAACATAACATATCTGAAATCTGAGCTGATGAAGGTCTACTCTATGTTCTTGTGGGCCAATCCACAATGAGGATTCCTAATTGAATGAGGACTGTATCCAAAAACTCTTCATCTCCAGCCTATCACTCTCTCCATTAATGCTCACAGAAGAGGGGTCAAGTGGGAAACAAAAGGAATGTGCTTCCTGATAATGCAGACACTGTTCTTGATATCCCTGGTCATATGTTGAACAAAGGAGTTGTTGCATTTTCTTCCTGCAATTTTATTGCAACCTTTTTTATAAGTGCATCTTTGCACATTGTAACTGTGACTCATTCTGCCGACGTCTGAGAACTACCCTCCAACCGAAAAGCAGTCCCTTTGTTCTTGAAACATGGGTTGGGAAATTACACCAGCATTGTATTCTTTGTTATCTGTCATTGAGGGTTTGCATGGATCCACACACATGGTTAAGAGCACATCCCACACTTGAGGCGCTGCAGTCCCCCTGCCAGTCAAGCCATCTGCCCATATCATGTTGGACCGGTTGAGCTCTATTAGGTAAACAAGTAGCAGTATCTAACAGAGTAATTCACTGTGTTGGCTCACACACTTCGCGGCCTCCTTAAAGACAGTAGCATGCAAGAAATATGAGTATCTCTCACTCTCTTTGCACAAATAATGTTATCTCAAGGGTTGTTGCATTTCCTTCTGTTCTTCAAGAAATTTAATTCCCACTTGCTGCAGAGATGCATCTCTGACCATTTTACTGTAGCTCGAATCCTTGTGGGTTCTGAAAGTTCTCATGTAGGAAAAAGGTTCCCTCTATGGTGTTGAAATATGAGATGGAAAAAGATGCCAAGAGGTATTTAGATGTATCTTTAATTGAGGCTCCAGATGAATTGGCATGCATGGATGAGAACACATCTCTAAACAGTCGTGCTGCACACACATAGCTAGACCTAGACAGTGTGCAGTCATAATGTCGAAAATAAAAAAGTCGAATGACAAAAATGTCTGAAAAAAAATGTCGAAAAAAAAAGTTGAATCTATTATTTTTTTATGTATATGTATTTTTTGGGTTTGTTATAAAAATGGGTAAAATAAAAAAAAGGGGGTTTGGGGGCAACCCCCCATTTCGAAAAAAAAACGTATTGAAAAAGAAATTCGACTTTTTTTTTTTACTTTTTTTTTTCTACATTATGACTTTCGACATTTTTGTTTTCGACCAAATGAATATAAACCTAGCTAGACACATAATGGGCCCTTATCATGTTGGACAAGCATTTACAACAGTGGCAGTATCTGAGTGAGGCACTATTCTTGGTCACCTCTTCAAAACGATTTAGCGTGCCACACACATCAGACAGCATCTGTCACTGGCTTGCCATAAACAATTTATTTATGTATTTATTGTTTGCTTGTTAGGCGCTTATACAATAAGAATATACTGTTTCAAAGCGCCCACAGGGCAGAGAGGGTGGGAAATACATTACAACACAATATGAAGAACAGATGGGGAAAAGGGAAGGGGCAAACCTACTATGCCTTGTGAGCATTCAGAACGTTCAAGTGCAGAAAGGAAGAGGGAAGAGGGGGTGAGTTCTGGCGAGTCTGAGCGCGTGAGTGAGCCATGAATGAGGTGCTAGATATGTTGAGTGCTACGCAGCCTGGGCCACAGGAGGTGTAAGTGCGAGTCTCCAGAGCGGAAGGTGTGCAGATGCACAGTTCTGTGGATAGACAGGAGCTGGGAAGAATTGGTGTGGGGGGTCAAGGCCCTGAAGATGTGTAAGGGCCCAGGACACTGATTCAGCAACTGTGGGATTAGCAGAGGAGAGAAGGAGGGAAGGAGAAGGAAAAGATGAAAGTCTTAAGGAGCTTCCAGAATTTGAGGAGATCCTGCTCAAGGCGCAGAGTTAGGGGGAGGCTATTCCAAAGGAGGAAGCCCACAGAGGAAAGTGAACGATCCCCTGACATCTGTTTAGCAAAATGCTATACACACAAAGAGTTGGTGCCAGAGGAGCGAAGTGTTCTAGAGGGAGAGTGTAAACATTGAATGATCAGTTGTTACGGTTGTATTTTTAAATAATGCAATTGCATTGTTCAACTATTTGACCCAACATGTGCAAACTAGAATTCAAGCAGGTGACAGTTGTGGCATTCAATGTGTGTTGTGGCAACTTGTGGCAGAACTGCAATTGAGGCAGAATGGTTCTCGGCCTCAGCTATCATGTCCTTCAAAGGCTGGCAATTGCTGGATAAGCCTGTCACTACCTGGACATGAAGGCCATTGGTCAAAACAGGAGAAATGCAGGGTCTTGCCAATTTGTAAGGCAACCAGGATATTAGACATATTGTCAGTTGCAATAAAGACCAACTGTATGTTTGTTGGTCTCAGCCACTGCACCACTACCTTATCCAACTTCTCCTAGCTGTGGACTCATCTCTGGCCCATTCTTTCAAATATTTGTGTGCACAAAGAGGCTTGGTGATGAACTGCATGCACTTGCTGTGCTCTAGTATTACTTAGAGAACAGAATCCCCATTGGCTGGCAGGGAAAGTGAAGGTCACCAAGTGTGTAGTCATTGCAATGCAGTCAAAACTCTGTCCATTGGTCCACATGTTGCCGATGAAGAGAACATTTGGACCCTTGGACTATTCTGTGCCTGTCCCAATGTGAACATTAATGCATGCTATAATTTTGATTCAGCCTCGCCTGAAATGTTGCATTAACTGGGAATTTCTCAACAACGGTTGGCTTTAATCAGGACCTCTGGGAGACTGGGGTGTTCAACAAAAGAGTGCATGAAGAGATCCATAGGCAATATTACTGCCATGTTAACAACGAGAAAGCACAACCTATAACGCGGCCTGTGATATATTTGCCCATGCTCACATCTCCCATTCACTCTGACCAGGCAAATAAGCTTAAGATCCCTGAGGAATGAAGAGCAATGGCTTGGTGCCTGGAATAATGTTTGCAGAGGAGCAATGTTTTCTGGGATTACACTAGGGATGTGGTAATTGACTACTGAGTGGAAGGCTGCAGTTGAGGTCCTGTATGTTCCCCGCAATCCTGTGCATTGTTCTGAATTGGATAGAACTGCAAATAATTTGTATTTGGATTTTTTGTTTAGTTTGCTCTGACACGTCTACCATAAATGTCCTATATAGACAACATTATATGCAGTGGAGGCAGTCTGCTTGTCGGCTACCTTTGCATAATACTGTGATTTTATTAGTGAGGACAGCCTGGGTATTGTAGATGTGATGCATGATACATCAAGAGGCCACATTTAGTAACAGAAAGACAAACATAAACATATAGTCCATCTTGGCAATTAGCCAGTATTTACATGAGTACACTTTTACAGAGTTTCTTGGTGGATATGGCTGGCGGTTTGGGGTTATGGCATTGATACATTTGATATACATTTTGATAACTGAACAGTATCTACATATGTACACATTATTACACATATTTAGAGTTGCTCATCCTTGAGGTAGGGCAGGCAGGGGGTTGGTGTATGATAGGACCATTTCTGCTTCGCAGGTTGAGTTTGAGACTGGATTTAAACATCTCCATAGATTTAATAGCTTAGATATCAAGGCTAAGAAAATGACTGTGATGGGGAACCAGTAGAGAGAAGGAGCACATAAGCAGGAAGCAGTTCCGGGTGGAGAGAAGAGCAGAGCAGACAGACTGAGATGGTAAGCAGAGAACAATCTAGCTAGTAAGATGGTGGAGTCTTAGGCTGTTAATAGATTTTGAGATGAGTAGGAACATGATGAGGCAGCATGTTTTCATTGATAGACAACTGGCGTGGTAGCAGTGGGCCGTGGTGCCAGAGCCTATTGTGAGGTTGTGTAGGCACGAGTAGCAAAATTAAGTTCTTTGCAGATAGATTGGAAGAAAAGGGGAAGGCCCATGATTAGGCTTGAGCAGAAATCTAGTTTTCTGACTACTAGGGTGCAGTTTCAGCTTTTGACAAAGTGTGGCAGAGTGGTTGAGCTCCGCTAGGTAAACCAGTAGCAGTATCTAACTTAGTAATTCATCCTAATGACTCACACACTTTGTGGCCTTCTTAAAGACAGTAGCATGCAAGAAATATGAGACAGTATCTGTCAGTCTTGGCACAAAGAATGTGCCATCTAATAGGGTGTTTATCTCAAAGGGTCTTGCATTTTCTTCTGTCCTTCAAGCTATTTAATACCCACTTTCTGCATGAATGTATATTTAACCATTTGTTCGTGATGCTCACTAAGGTGATTCTGGCTGCAGTGATGAAATGATTGAGTTTAAGTTCACTGTGAAAGAGGAACCCAAGTGTGTGAGCCATGGGCGATGGAGTGAGTAGATCAGGAGGAATGGAGATAGGGTTTTGGAGAGTAGAGCTAATACTGGAGACTGATAACAAGATGAGTTGTGTTTTGGAGTTTAGCAACTGATGGCTTAGAGGCAGTGACTTATGGCAGAGAGGCAGTTCATGATGAATTCTGAGATGGAAGGGGTGAAGAAAGGAAATTAGAAGATGGTCTGTGTATTTTCAGCATGGAGGTGCTAGTAGAAGCAAACAATAAGAGTTTGCTCAGGGAGGCGGTGTAGAGTATGAAGACCAGTAGTCCCAGGACTGGTCCTTACATGATATCCCCTCGAAGAAGCATTAGGGAAACACTTTTGGAGTTCCAGGACATAGAGACAAATTGCTCAAAGAGATAGAAGGATATCCAGTAAATTGCTGTGCCCTTAAAATCAAGGGAGGAACAGATTGGATGCAGGAGGGATGATCTAAAGTTCTGAAGATGGCAGAGAAAGAGAAGTGATCAGAAAATTGAGACATTGATGAAAATAGTTTCAGTGAAGTGCTTGCTCTAAATTCTACATTTCATGAGATTGTATAGTGCTTGTACTTCAAGGCAATGGCCACCTCCATCAAGGACTTTGCAGTGGAGAGGCAGATGAAGGATAGGTCTGTAGAACAAGGAATATTTGGGGCCGGCTGTGGGTCTTTTAAACATGGGTATGATCATGGCTATTTATGGCAGCCTGGGAAGGTAACTGTTAAACGAGAGAGCCTGAGCAGCAGTAGGAGGAGGTGATAGGTGCATTCTTTTTGATCATTTGCATATGAAGAGATCAATATATAGTATGGGTTGGCTGAACAGAGGATAGGGTCACATTCTGTATTGGGGATGAGAGAGAAGTAATATGGAGAAGACAGAGAATGATCTGTTGGAGGTAAAGAGAAGGAGGAAGGGTAGTGATGGAAGGGTAAATAGGGTGCTACATATTTGAATTATTTTGTAGAGGTAAGAAGCTAATCCGTCAGCATAGAGTGAAGTTTAGTTTAGTTTACTTTCTTTATTTACACTGCGCGCCAGACCCTGAGGTAACTGGGTGCCGGAGACTTAGAGGAGGTTACAACAGAGTATAGACATACAAGATAATAACAGTAAGTGCAGTTGGCTGGGTTACATGGTTGTCGACAAAGGAAATTAGTACATTAATTAGTGTGACAGACAGTGGTGGAATTCTTGTTGGTGAGCCAGGACTTTGTTTTTGCGCTGAAGGTCCAAAAGGAAGGTTCTGCTCTAAGGTTCAGCAGCATAGCGTTCCATTGTTTGGCAGCTAAGACCGGGAAGCCGGAGCCGCCTGCTTTTTTTAGGGAGAATTTGGGTATGGATAGGCAGTGTGAGTACAATGTTGTGGTTGGTCTGGTTGAAGTGTGTTTGAAGAACTTGTCTGCTAGGTATCTGGGGGTGTTATTGGAGAGGCATTTGTGGACGATGACGAGGGATCTGAGGGTGATTCTGTCTCATACAGGGAGCCAATGTGCATCTTGTCTAAAGCTGGAGATGTGTGAGTGTCGCCGGAAACTCAGAGCAGCTGTGAGGGCATTATTCTGTAACACCTACAGTTTGTTCAAATTGCATTCTGAGGAGACGTGAAAGAGAGTATTGCAGTAGTCCATTTTTGAAAGCACTAATGCTCTGGCTAGTGTAATGCGGCTGGAGGGCGAGAGGAAGGGTTTGCATGCATTGATGAGCTTATTTGTATAAGCTGTGGAAGAGGCTGTGGCGTTCACCTGTTTTTTGAGCGAGAGTGTGGAATCTAGATAGAGCCTAGAGTTTTAATTTCTTTGGCCACAGTGATTAGATTACCGTCTATGTTGATAGAAGCGTAACGGGGGTCCAGTTTGTTTAGCCGTGGTTGGGAGCCGACAAGAAGGAGCTCAGTTTTCTCATTGTTGAGGCATAAGCCGTGTTCTGCCATCCAGGCTTGTATCTCCAGGTAGAGGTTGTTCATCCGTGTGGAATCCTCTTCATAGCAACCTGATAGGGTGATGAGAACCTGGGTATCGTCAGCATAATTTGTGTATGTGACACCCAGGTTGTCAAGGCGGTCGAACAATAGCTTAGTGAAGATATTGTATAAGGTCGGCGAGATGCAAAAACCTTGTGGAATGCCGCAGAGGATGGGGATGTGGTCGGCTGAAGCCCCCGGAGAGAAGATCCGGGTGGTTCGGTCGGCTAAGAAGGATTGGACCCAGGCAGTCACCTGGTTAGAGAAAGCAGCTGAGGCCATCAGATGTTCAGTGGCATGGTTAGCAGTGGACATACAATGGAGTTCATAAGAGGAAACCATTGTCTAGTGTTTCCTGGACAGCTTACGAGAGTGGAGGGACCATATAAGGTCAATGCAGTAGGAATGGAACATTTGGCATGGCTAACAGTGATGAGGGACAGGGGGAGAATCTCTATAGGCAGTAAGGAGTGTAGGGGAGGGAGCATTTCACCACTTGTGTCGCTGGAGATGCATGGTTGTCCTCAGATGTTGGATGGCTTTAGGGACCCAGGGGACAGTGGGTGGTGGAAGTTGTGGGATGTATTTCGATCATCAAAGTGGATAGTCAGTGTATCCCAAGGTTGAGTTCAATATAGTAGGCATCCAGGAAAGAGTGCTTGCTGGGAGGTCTTTACTTGGTTAAAATATGAGTCCATGTAGTCAAGCTTCAATGTTTTTGTTGATGATAACTAAATGTGGTGGAGTGGTAATATAGGGGAAATGGAGGTGGTAAGGTAAATGAGTGAGTGGTCAGAGAATTCCGCATCAACAGACAAAGCAAAAGAGTCAAGAGTGAAGGGCAGAAAGATGATATCAAGAGAGTTGCATTGCATATGAGTAGTGTGACGAATCTTTGGATGTTGCCTCTTCTCCCCTAGAGAGAACCCCCATTCCATTTGGCCAGGGAGGTGAGGCCGCTACCCGATACTCCCCAAGGGGATGGTACCCAGCAGGTGGATCTCATGGAGAGGGATCCCCCCTATGAGACCAGGGATGGCTATCTGGGGAGAAAGTGGTATTCCACACCCCAAAACACCTTCCCTAATGTACCCCTACCCTGTTGTCCCATGTGCAAAAGGAGCAAAATACTGGGATGAGGAAGAGCCTAGCAGATCTCAAGGATATTACTGAGATAGTTACTGGGACGAGGAGGAGGTGCATAGCCATGAAGTGCACTTCTGGCAAGTAGTGGTTTAAGAATGCTCTTTGGGGAAACCACAGTAGAAATGAAAGGACGACTCAGAAGAAGAAGTTGAGCCCTCCCTTGAGGAACCACAAGATTCAGTGGACAAGAAAGAAGAGGAACCGAAGAATCTTCTTGGGACGCTGCTCAAGAGCCGGAGGCGCCCCCAGGAGGTCCGAGGTGAAACGACCAAGTGCAGTACACAAGAAGCATGCTGACCATGCACCGTGGGGAGGACGCAAAGCCAGCAGAGCAGGACACACTGCAGAGCCACCACAGCACCTCCAGAAGGGAGAGCACAGACCGGGACAAAAGAGTTGCCAAAGGGCATCCCGAGCCTCCAGCCACCAAACCTTCATCAAAGCCATCGAGAAACCTGAACAAGAGAGAGAAAGAATGTGGGTGACCGAATGGGGCAACAGGAGCACTCTGTGCAGGCATAGAAGACCCAGAACTGAACCCAGGGTAGCAGGGTTGTTGGGGAAGCCAGAAGGGCATGGGAAGCTCAGGAATCATTCAGAAATACAGAGACTGCCTTACTTAAATGAAGCCAAGAGAATACCTGGCAGGATAGTAAACCAGATATGTCTGGGTCCCACCACCAAGGGAGAAGGAGATCACTAACCCTCTCCTTCATTGCAGTACCTGGCAGGCGAGTAAACCAGGTCTGCCAGAGCAGGAAAAGAGATACATTAGGGTCTGGGACCCTCACCCTCAGAATTCTTTAAACCATAGAGAGAAGCCAGGGGGAGGGGTCATTCTCACTGCTATTGGTGAATTTTGCAAATACATGAGAAAGGCCAGGGGACGGGAGTCATTCCCCTGGTATTGCAAACTGCATTGAAAAGCCTGAGGAAAGCCAGGGGAAGGGAGTAATTTCCCCAGGCGTTACGAACTGCATTGCAAATCTGGACAAGGGCCCAGGAAAGATAGTCGATCCCTGTCCGTTTTGAGCTCTGACAAAGGGTCTAAAAGAGACCAGGGGAAGGAAGCTATAACACTTTGTGTTGTGTACCACAAAGTTAAGAGCGGTCAGGGGAAGGAAGCCATACCCCTTGACTGTGTGTCTCGTGGAGCAAAGCCAAAGAAGGTCCAGGGAAGTGAATAATCCCCAGGGCACTTCAGAAGCAACGAGGACAGGACACCTGGAGAATGGAGGTATTTTCCAGCAACACAATAGTGGAGTTAACTATGGTCAATAAGGAATGATGTTTGAGTTGAAACTTTCACCTTTTTGATTTAAAGTGAGAACCTTACAACACCAAGAGCTAGAACTGTGTTTTGCATCCCTGAAAGGAACTGAAACCTGGAGGAGGCAGTTATTCTCGCAGGGGAAGTTCTCACCTACAGTCAGGCTCAAACTGGCTCATAGGGCAATAGGCCCATGGCTGAACCAAAAACGCAAAATTCTTGTGTGGGTCCGTTTTTTGGGACAAAGTGGGGCACTCTTTTGGCCAATGTGGGCCAGATTGAGGAGTTACTTCACTATGAGGGTAATAGTTTTGACCAGAGTTGCTGAATTAATATACTTTAAAATGTACAATTTGCATCACTTTTATCAAAACCCTCCCCTTGGGTACATTTCAAACAGCGTTACAAAAGGAATTAATTCCCATTTGCAACCGTGGGCCACTTTTTCATTGGTGTCCAAGCCAATTTTATGCCCCAGTCCGGCCCAGGGTGCAGGCTCGGATTGGCTTATAGGGCAATAGGCCCATGGCCAAATCAAAAATGCAAAATGCTTGTGTGGGCCAGTCTTTTTGGATCTACATGGGACAGTTTTTGGCCATTCTGGGCCAGTTTGATTAGTTACTTTACTATGCGGCAAATAGCTTTGACCACTGTTGCTGAATAAATATTCTTTGAAATGTACAATTTACAACACATTTTATCAAAAACCTTCCCCTTGGGTACTATTCAAACAGCGTCACAAAGGTAATGAATTCCCATTTGCAACTGTGCGCCACTTTTTCGTTGGTACAGAGACAGTTTTATGCCTCAGTCAGACCCTGCCAACAGTTGGAACTGTAGAACATTGTCCAGAGGAAGGGAGTCATTCCTCTGGACCAAGAAACCCCCTTTTCTCTGTATCCTTAGTTAAAAGTGTGAGGGCTAGATGTAGGCATTTTAACACATGACAGTGGACTCGTGTGATTTACCTTCCTTAGTTCCTTATTTGGGCAGGTAACCCCTTCTTAGAGTTAGGGAGAGATTGGTTTCCTTTTTTATTTGACCAAATAAAAGTCTATGCCAACAAGCATGCCACCTGTCTGTCAGTCTCTTCTTTCTGCACCCTTACAGTAGGAATGTTATGGAAGTTGACCAGAGATTGGCTTTGAAAGTAGAGTCCAGCTGTGGTAGCTGGGCTTTGGTCATATTGGAAAAGTTGAGGTCAACCATTATGATGTTGGGGTTATTAACCAGGTGAGATTCAAGTAATAGCGTACAATCTTAGAAGTAGAGATTGTAGGTGTCAGGTAGGCAGCAGTGGAGTAGGGTGATGGGGAAGATTTTTGTCAGTGATCTGCTCAAATGAGGACTGAGTAAAGTCAGATGGGGATGAGGAGATAGATTATTTATCCCGGCTGATCATCAGGCCAATGCCACCACCTTTTTTGTGTTAAAGTGAGTGGGAAAAGGTGAAAAAGTGAATGTGGGGCTGGCAACATGGCAGTGTTCAGAAGGGGAATCCGCAAGACTTTGGGAGGATGAGGCTAAAAATGGTCAGTGAGGAAAGTATTTGAATTGCAGTGCAATTGGGCAGTCTTGAGCCCTATAGGGAGTTCAGTCAGAAGGCGAGAGGGTGCAGGGGGAGATGGTGGAGTCACTAGAAAGAGGTAGGTGGGATAGATGAAGGTGGAGTGGATAGCATGCGAAAGAATTATGACCAGGTTCCTTTTTAGGGAGGATAGGGATTTTGAGATAGCATGGTGGGGATGAGTGGTAGGACATGTTATAGGGGTATGCAGAGGCCCAATGAAAAAAGAAGGGAAAGCATAGTGTGTAGACAAATATGATTAGCAGGAACATGGTTTATAGAAAGTAGTTAAGGAATTTGAGGGGGTGGTGCTGCTAACTGAGGAAGTAAAAAGGGTGGTGATGACTTTGGGAAGAGGGTTGGACAGTGCAGTGGCAGCAGGGGCACTCTGGCCTTTGGCTCCTAAAGGCTTTGAACATTATAAAACAGGAGTCACCTTTTACATTCAGACCCTAAACCACAGACACCATGTGTAAAGGATGCCTGGGATAGTTTGTTTGGAGTAGGGAAGGTGGGATGGTCAAGTGCTTTAGTTCACCAATGGGGAAGACAAGAAAGCTTCTCCTTGGTCTAAAATGGCAGCCACCTATCTTCCTGACTACACAGGGACCATTGGGGGGATACAGTGCCTGGTTGGACATGGGTGCAGACAGATTGATTTGGCTTACCTCAACTTCAGATTGGCCTGAGTAGATGTGAAGGCTCAGTGCACTGAAAGGTTCTATGTAGGTCAGGTGAGGTTCAGAAGGCGGCTCTTTCAAGATGGGATACCCAGGTTGATTCCAGGCTTCCCCATCTCTTGTACACATGCCAAATGGCGAGATGTTGTAGAATGTGTCCGGGTTGAAAAATAAAAAAAAAATTTCCTGGTGGGCTAAGACGTGGCCTGTTGTGATCACTTGATTACGAATGTGGTGGTGGGTAAGGGTGGCATTTGTGTTTTGGATAACAAAATGCAATCATGTTTGCTTTCATATTTTAATAGTTGTGTTTGGAGGTTCCTGCACATAGATGGCAGAGGAACTTTGTTGCTACCTCCACACTTTGCAACAGTGTCAATGTGAACTGCCCCTCCACCACCTCTCCTGCCGCCAAATAATTCTAAGATTTTTTTTAAGCAAGTAACTATTTTGCCTCCTCCAATTAAAGTTGAAGAGTGATTACAATAAACTCTCCTACATGTCTTTTGTCTTGTCATTTAAAGATGGCACACTCAGTTACGGAAACTGAATGTACTCTCTTGTCGCCAAAGAAGTCTGAGAAAGAGCAAAAAGCCTCCGAATGCCATCT
Source organism: Ambystoma mexicanum (assembly GCF_040938575.1). NCBI lineage: Eukaryota > Metazoa > Chordata > Amphibia > Caudata > Ambystomatidae > Ambystoma > Ambystoma mexicanum. Next base: position 630,836,941 of record NC_090935.1, read on the forward strand.
CCACACTGCCTCTGCCAGTTCTATAAAGTTCTTCTCCTTGCACTGACAAGAAATGTCACAAGTGGTCATGCCCGAAAAGATGTTAATGGGATTCTCTCCTCCCCTAGTAATAGGCAATCAAAATATATGGCCTATCCTGTTTCGATTTGCTACCCCTCCCTCACCTACATTTCTTAAAATGATCTACCTCCCTCAAGTAAATCAAACTTATATTTTCTGCCTCACCATCAACTAAATAGTACTATTAATTTCCCACCTCTTCCTCAACTAAAGCTTATTCCATCAACTGTTCTGCAATTGTGTGTCTCTGCCTTTCCCTGCTGTGCTACTGGGAAAATTGTACCTTAAGGCAGGTGAAACCTTGCAGTGCCCCATCTTAAAACATTAACATTCATTAAAATGTACCAGCACCACATTGATGAATATGAAGGTATGAAACCTAACCATACACCGATGATGAAGACATGTTGTCTACTTCAAATCACACACTGACAATTGCAACAGGGTTGTTTAGTGGGGTTTGTCAAATGTACATCTCTAGTGACTGAATAATTGTGGGTGCGGTGTGACGCTAATATCATGACAAGATGTGATTAGCATTTTTGCAACTACTGTTATGTTCTTAAGGGCTACTCCGAGGCCCATCTCCTTCAATTATTGAACCAACTTAGTGGAGTGGACTGACGTCAGCATTCAGAACCACTAAATTTAGCATTTTCTGGGTTTACTCCACTACCTGAGAGCCACCAACGTGAACACTTTATGTGTTTTATTTGTATTTGCATTTATTTATTTGGATGTATATGTTGATTTCACAAATGCACTGTATATGCAAAAGAAAATACACAATCAAGCAACATGACAAAGGAAACAATCATGATTATGAAACATTTGTTAGAAAGAGCTGAGAGAAGTTTACATTTGTGACGGAAGCAGAATAGATGGAGAGAAGGAGTGAACAAATAGATAGTAGGAGAGAGTTCCAATGCTTAGGGGCTAGGAGTGAGAAAGAACAGAAATGAGATGGGGCACAAGGGGTTTAAGTGTGGTAAGAAGGTATTGGGATTGGGATTGTAGAAAGTGAGAGGGGGCACATAAGGAAATAAAAGAGGAGAAGTAAAGAGGAGCAAGTTTATGGATACACTTGAAAACACTTGAAAAGAATTGATAAAGAAAACAGGGGTTGAAAGGAAGAAAATAATAGGCAGCAGGGAGGAGGTAATGGATGTATGTTTGAAAAAACAGAAGAGCAGATGGATAGCGGACTTGTAGAAGCACCGGGGAGGGATGAGATAAGAAGCAGGGAGGCCAATCGAGAGTGAAGAGCAATAGACCATACAGGGCAAGGTAAGCAATATAATAAGAAGTTTAATAGCCTGGAAAGATAGAAGAGAAAGCATGTTGAAAATGATGGAAATAAAAACAGCAGATAAAAGTAGAGGCAACGATAACACCAAGGCTTTTAGATGAGGATGATAAAGGGAGGAAGAAGGGTTGAGTAAGAGAGAGAATGGTTGGGGGTAAAGGGGTACAGTGTTCGCATGAAAGAACGTATCTCATTCTTAGCAGGATTTAGATGAAGAAAGTGAGTTGCAATCCAATGTTGGGTGGCAAAGTGGCAGTCAGAGAGAGACAGCAGTGTGGAGGGTCAGTAAGGAAGGAGAATGAGAAAAATATGTGAGTGTTGTTATTGTAGAAGTTCCATGATAGATTGTAGGAAGAGATTAGTTCAGAACAAGGAATCGTGTAGAGAGATCAATAAAGGAAAGAGCCTAGGGTAACTCCATAAAGTAGGGGATGGAAGGAAGAGATATGAGACAGAGTCCAAGCGACAGAGTAAGTATGATCCGGCAAGTAGGTTCAAAATCATTTGAGGACAGAGCTGTCAAAACCAAGAGAGGAGAGTTAAGATAGCAGGATAGAATGATTAACTATATCTAAACCCTCCTCCAGGTGGAGTAGAATAAGTATGGAGGTTTGCATGGAATGGCGAGCAGAGTGAAGAGCATTAGAAGCATGAACAAGAACGGTCCCAGTAAAGGGGGGAAGGACAAAAACCAAATTGGAGAGGAGGAAACAGTGAATGAAGATTCAGGTAAGAGGAGACCTTCGAATAGACAGAACACTGTAGCATTTCTTAACAATAGGGACAATAAAAATAGGACAGATGTTGCCAGGCACAGTAGTATCATGGGCCAGTCCGATAGCACAGTGAGTATAGCTCGCTTTGACATCTGTGCAGAGCCTGATGACGTAAGTTCGAATCCTGGCAGGGCCAACCTCAGCCTTTCATCCTTCTGAGGTCGATAAATGAGCTCCATACATTGTGGGTAATAATAAGCAGTGCTCAGATACCTGAGGGTTTGTAGCGCTATATAAACGCCTAATTATTATTATTATTATTATTTTTATTGTTTTTATTATTGTGGATAGGTACACAACTGTATGTTTAAAGAGAGCAGGAAATGAGGACATAGTGAGGAAAATATTCAAGAGGCAGGTGAGACAGTAGATAGGATGAGGGTAGACTGAAGGGATAAGGGAAGAAGGAAGAAGGTCAAAAGGAGAGGCCATGGGGTGGGCACTAGTTAGGAGATACCTGAGGATTACCAAAATGAGAATGTGTCAGGTACATGCACCCACTACTCAAGATCCGTTAACATGAGAATTATTCAGGACTTCCCACTGCTGAGGCCCAGCAACATGGGAGTTTTTTGGGTTCTATACAATTCATGAGAGAGACGTACACAGACATATTTGGGCAAGATACAGAGTACAGAAAAGCAGTGAAACAAAGAGGAGTATGTGCACGTAGATGTTCGCAAACATATATTCAGTGGCTGTCAGGAGATGGAATAAAGAGGGACAGACAAGTATGGTAAAAGTGTGCAAGCCCCTTACAAGTGTAGGAGATGGAGCTGGCTGGCCGTCTTGAATGCAGTTATGTTAGAGGCTTTTTATGTCAGGGTGAAGAGAGTTTCAGTGGTGTGCGAGAAAAAAGGGAGAAGGAGCAGATGTGAGAGGGTGCTAGATCACAAGATGTAGGATGAGAGTGGTGAGATATCGAAGATGCCTGGTGCAGGGAGTGGTTTGTCCCAGTACAAATGTGAACACTTGTCAATCTTTCCCACATGCCCAGTTTAGTAGGGGGTGTGCAGGATTTATGTAGGTGTAACAAACTCCAGATTTCAACTATGGCAGAATTGTATCAAAAACGCAGACTCTTGCAAAAGAGGTATGATAGTATGTGACACTGGTGTGAGTCTGGTGTGAGTCAGTGCTATGATTTAATACAAAACAAAACAGAAAGGGGTTTGTATTCAGCATTGCATAGTAGCAGATACCATAGCACAATGCACCATACCATGGCTTGGTATGGACTGAGTTGCAACTAAATGTAGGAATAACAATTACTAACCACTAACACCGTAATCTGATATTGTCTAACACATTGCTAATATTAAAGGCAGCTCAGTCCAGAGATCTTTGTTGCAAATCATTGGTACAAATCATTGATGCAAATCATTGGTGAAAATTGGCTTCTTCATGAAGCTGCAAACACAGACTTTGAGAATTTGCTTGGAGAATACATTTTAAAAAATTGCTTTTGCGATGGAAACGTGACCATTAGAAGAAATGGAATGTGCAGTAGAGTGGGTCCATTGTTAAAACTTCTAGCGCAGAAAGCGAAAAGAAAGTTGTTACAGCTAGGCCATCTGCTCGCTGAGCTGAATTCTGTCTAAAAGGTTAAAGGAAAGAGACATGTGTTAACTCTGGAAGCTTCCAGGAGGATTAACTGTCCAGAGGGGTTGGCTGTTTGATGGGATGACATCACGGTCAGAGGCAGACAGATTTCACACAAAGTGTAGGATAATATAAACATGAAGTGGGCAGGTAGGAGAGAGGCTTTAAAAAGAAGACACAGAGGAAGAAGTTGGACTGGTTGGCTATTTGCTGTTTTTTCGAAGTAAGATTGCAGTGGAGAAGGGTTTTTCCATGTGTGAGAGCGGACCAGTGCACTACTAAGTGAGGGGTGTGTGTGTGCGACTACCACAAATTACACTGATCATTCAAAAAGGCTAAAATAGGAGGTCATACAAGCTATTTCATGTTCCGCATTTTTACTGTGCTAAATTAGCTGTCTGTGAAAAGAAATAAGCTGCCAAGAGCAGTGGCTATCTCAAGGTTCAGATATAAAAATGTGTGTGTTTCTGCCAAGCTTAGAAAAATGGGAGAGCAGCAGTATTTTCACTGGCAGACGGAGGGAAATGTTCACCTGATGTGTGAGAAGCAGAAAGAGTTCGAAATTGCATCATTTTTCTGACATTTTATGCAACCGGCATAGGTTGGTAAATGAGTGTACATTTCTTTGCTTTCGACTTGCCTACAATGCTCAATGTATAGTGATGGCATGTCGTGTTTCCCTATGTGTGTTTTGTTCTGGTCATGCAGACAATCTATAGAGCATCTTCTGAAATAACGAAGGCTGTGCATGGCTATTGTGTGACTCATTATTACTGTAAGGTACAAAGAGCTGTGTTTGGTAACCCCCATGTTACATTCACATCATTTATACTGAACCCCCATGTTGGTGGCAAGCTAGAAACCCAAAATACCCTACAGGTGGACAATGCCTCTCACTCTTCACCCTGCTGCAATGAAGACAATGTGTCTCACCATGCTATAATAGGCAGTCATGTAGGGTGATTCTACATGAGTGACTTATAGAAATAGCAGACCTACACCTGCTAACTGCAAAGTAGGAATCGGCATCTAATACATTGGCGAAGATGTTTACTACTTGAATCAAACCAGCCTGAAAGTAATCCAAGCTTCTGCACGATCAGGAAACTCCTCCAGTACGAGCACCAATCACCAAGGTCTACCCTGTGGCAGGTGCACCTATTGGCCCCCCATGAGCTCAGAATAAAATCCTCCTACCCTTTATATAGTAAGATATGTAAAAGTTCCAAACATTCTTGCCATATCCAAATGTAATTTGAATTTTTACCCAACCGCGCTTTATTTACATAACTTACCACTGATTGGTTGTCCATGAGTAGGTGTATCACGGAGTGGAAATAGTGCTTCGCAAAGTTAGGGCCAGCACAGGTTCCAGAAAGGAACTGTCAAACATTTGATATGCCATAGAGGTTCCTGCAAAGATCATGCCCCCCCTTCCCCAGTCAAGATGAGACCACACCTGGCACTAGAACCCAAAAACTTGCATTGGATTTTAACATAATATATCGGATTGAAGAACATTTGCACTGCCATTCTATTGTCTACATGCTCGACCCACCAAATCATATCTTTTCTTCCACCTAAGGAATGCAGGGATCAATTTATGCATTCTAAATGTTTGTAAAGGGCCCCTGTCTTTAGATTGTGAAGTGAGAAGCAATGTAGGCCACCCCGAGACGACTATTTTGATGGAAAAAGAAAAAAGGTCTATGAATCTTGCTAATTCTTACAGTGCAATTACTGGGGTACAAAGAGCCATGCTTGATAGACATTTACCCTCATTCTGAGTTTTGAGGTAGTCATGGCGCTATTTGCGCCATGGCTGCCTCCAAACCCGGGTCCGTGTCCAGTCTGGGTGAATGAGGACTTACCAGGACATTCGGACCTGTGCGGACCCGGTAAGTCCCCATTCACCTGACCATTCCCCATTCCCATTTGAACCCCCATAGGGCTCACTGGGAACGGGGAAGGCTCTAATTACGGGCCTGCTAATAGCAGGCCCGTAATTAGCACCCTGGTCCCTTAGCGGGACCCGTAAAGAACGTGAGATCCGACCACACGTCCTTTGCGGTTCCTGCTAAGGGACCTCGGAATTGGGCGGTAAGGGATTACTGGCAACGTCTCCTTACTGGTGCCCGGTATCCCTTACCGCCCAACTTGAAATGAGGGCCATTGAGTTTCTGCTTGAAAACTGAGGCGATGACTATTTACTGTTCATCACAAACTCCTGAATGCATTCACTGCTTATGTAAGTATGTCTCGTCCCAGGAACTCCCCCTGTTCTCAGATAGGGAATCACTGGTTTTATTAGCTTTGAAAAGCCCCAAGGGTTGAACATACACTGAATGTTAGGAATGAGAACCAAATGAGCTGAATGGGGATCCTCTGCAAGAACTGAAGGTCGGAACAGTAAGGGATGCATTCTTGAGATCCAGTCTCCAGAGGTCTGGAGACACAAAATAATAATACATTTTAAAATGAGCAAACAGAAAACTCCTATGTCTCCTTGATAAGAAATTACATTGGAAAAACCTGGCTCTGTCACTGCTTCCTCTGTTCCTACAATGTCTGAAGCTTTGACCTCTTTGGGGAAAAACAGAAGGTCTGGATTGAGGCAGGTGGGCAGATAATCTCTTGCTATGGCAGGGATGGTGTTGCTTGCGGTTTGGGAATTGTGACTGGTCAATCACCCTGTAAGAAAAGCCTTAGCGATGTCTGGGCCCTATCCAGGAATCTGAAAATATTCAGATACTTACATAAGTATTTCACAAAACCTTCTGTGAAGAGGTGCTTGCAAGCATTGAAAGGTCCATAGATTCTGGCAGCTGCTTTGTCTGGTGGTAATCTTTAGAAAGAATGTCCTTTCTTCTTTCATTGGACACAGATGTTTTGACACCCCCCAGGAAGCATACTGTGTGTTGTACCCACCCACATACTTCCTCTCGGTCAAAGCGATTGGCCACAAACATGTCCTCCTCTACCAAATACAATAGGCCTCATTACAAGTCAGCCGGTCCAGAAACAACGGTGGCGGTAAATCCGCCGCCACCGTTGTTTCCGGATGGCTGATTCCGAGTCCTGCAGGTGGGAGGTGGCACTCCCGCCAGGTCTGACCTGGTGGGAGTAACACCACCCACCTGCAGGCAGACATGGAAACACTGGCTCTGTCATAGACAGAACCAGTGTTTCCATGGTCACATCCCCATGGAGTCATATGAGACTCCATGGGAATGCAGATTTACAGAATTCCGCCTCCGGAATTACTGGGTCACTGTGGTTGTAATGCCCCGGTGATTCTGGAAATCACAGAGGCGGAATGGTATTACGGGTCTGGCGGCAGCCTGCCAGTTTATCCAGCACGGCTACCGCCGGACTCGTAATGAGGCCCAATATCTTTCCAAACGAGCTAGGCACCTTCAATACCCTAGCCTGGCAGGTGTACCAGGCCCTAGCTATCCCTTTGACCATATTGGGTTAGCACATCTATTAGGAATGTTTGGTCTGGGATATTCTAGGGCATTCGGCTTTCATTTTACTCCATTATATTCTGAATTTTAAGAATCAGCATACAACCCCACATGAGATAAGGAGCCACATTCCCAGGACTTGAACCTTTTAAAGCCATGTGAAATGTACTGTCTTTGCTGCCACAGCTGCATCTTCCAGTAGTGTCAATGAGGTATCTACCAGTGGGTCTGAAGATGCATATTGTTCCCCACATGATGTGGTATACAGCATAGTGTGAAAGGGGCTTAATCAAAACCATTGCAATTGGCTGCAGCTACCAGGGCCATGTTGACTTGGTTGAATAGCTGCCCCACTGTGGCTGAAGATTAGCTGGGCCTTCATACTGGAGAACCCTGGATGATTGCCTATTATGGCATGCCGAAACACATTGTCTTAGTTGCAGCGGGGAGATCAGTTAGAGGCGCTCACTGCAATGCCCACCTCCCTACTAAACTGAGCATGGGGGAAGGATTGACAAGTGTTGCATATTTTTCTACTTGGACAAGCCACCCCACACTCTGTCTACATACTGGGAATGACCGATTAATTCCAAATTGTCATAATGGGCTCTGTTTGCTAAGCCTGTAAAGTCAATGGGTTTGTAGAGGGTGGCTGGCAACAGAGCCCTTAACATATCTGGTTGGGTATTTATTCCTGAAAAGGCAGGCTACCTTCAGAATATTTTGCCGAACAAAGACAGGTTCCAGGGTCACCTTATTTCCAAGATGTAGTGAGACTGTCAGCTGATCAGTTGCTTATGTCATACTACAAATTCTTTCATCCCATTTCGTTTCTCATTTCGGCCAGATGGGTTAGCTGGGCTGTGCAGCTTTGAGTATTGATGTTTTGTTATTTGGTGCACATTCATCAAGAAGGGCCATGGGTTCCATGGTGTAGCGGTTGAGAGCCAGGCTAGAGGGTATTTGCAGGTCAGTGATTTGGTCTACTGAAGGGGGTTTTCAACAGTTCCACTAAAAACCAGTTGTGCATGCTTCCTTTGTTGTTTTCTCCTGGTTTGGAACTTGAATAACAGAAAGCCACTCTGAGATTCGATAGAATGTTGATTGTTCACACTAAATTATAACTGAAACTAAGTATACTTTCTAAAGTTTCCCTGATTTTCTTGTTTAGCCACTGAAGGCTTCAAGAAGCAGTCTTTCATCTTAAGTGGCTCTTTATTTCAGGGACCTATGTTTACTAATGAATTGGATTTGTGTGTGTGATCATGTTGCTGTGTCTCCTCCCACTGGTATTTTCCAATCGTCTTTGAGGGCTATTCTGAAAATTGGATGAGAGATATTTGGTTTTATGATGTAAGAGTAACACAGATTGGATAAGGACTTTAGCTCATAGGAAAAGGGGCCTGTGGGAGCTACAGTCTTTAGCTATATATTTTTTTTCTTGCTGCTACTAATAAAAGAAAATGGAGGATCACATAATACCCACCACCATTCCATTTTTAGTATCTGAAGTTTCCATCATAATGTTCTAGGAACAATTATGTTTTTGGAGGCAGCTGCCGGGTCAAAAGGGTGAGAAGCGGCACCGGTTTTTTAATCTCTACCCCTTCACATGTCAGAAGAGGTTCAACCACTGGCTGATGACCATCAGCACGAATTAATGTAAGGTTTAAAACCTAAACATAAGGATGTGCATTGGGTTTGAGGGTAGGATTGTAGAAGGCTGGGTATCAAGAGATTTGCTGTTTTAAAACTGTCGAGTGAGACAACAATAAATACATGGGCTAGAAATTATTGAGAAACTTGAGTAACATGGTCACTCTGATTTTATTTATTGAAGCATGAATCAAAACTGAGAAACTATCATATTATTGTTAACACCCAATTTAAAAATGAGAAACATGTTTTTTCATGTTCAATATGCAAAGCTCAAATGAAAGGAACAATGATGAAAAAAGGAAATGATTTTGACTGTTATCCCGAATATTGATACACTGGGCCACTTGGGAGAAATGAGTTAAGGATGCTTTGATCAAATGAAGTGCGACTTCTTCTATTGCATTCTGCGATGCACACCACCACACAAATATCTGACAAGACAGAACCGACATGCCGCAGATTGCCACGAGCGGCACCCGGGACTGGAGCACGTCATAGATGCTGTGATCCAGTGACGGGTTGTGTCCTGCATGAGTTAACCTCTTATATTCAAAATTGCGTCCACTGACAGAACGCAAGGAACTAATGCAGTTCAATTATTTGCATCCAGTTCATTGAAACTCTACTCTACCATAGACGAACTACAAGCCCGTTATAAAAAGCTGGATATTCTACTAAGCAGGGATTTGAACATTCATCTTTTTGAGTGCAGTGGGGCCTTGGTCCCAAGTCACATGCTCTCTAAGAAAGCTCAACTCGAAAGAACTATAAGCGCAGTCTATTTTTCTTTTAAATGGCCCACTTTCTGAGGGCATTACACCAATCCCCACCTGGCAAAAAGGGAACTAATTAGCCTACTTGGATTATATCTTTGTCTCTTGGGAAAAGATCCAAGAGTTAGCCACTCTTAAGGTTACCCATGTGATAAAGAGTGATCATCGCTTGTTGGCATTGACTTGGAAAGGAAAGCAAGAAGGAGGATCTTTGATTAATTTTCCAAACTTAGACCTATCCAATGCAAAAACAGGCTCTGAATTCACCCTTTAGATGTTCCTGTGCTGACGGAAAAATATTCAACAAGGCCTCCTGTTGGCTCTAAGAGGCAGGAATACGACTGGGTGCTGGAACCGTACAGAATCTCAGATGCAAAAGACCTAAAACTGCCTCCAAAAACGACCATACTTACAACACTGAGATTGTTGAAAAGAGGAAAATCTAACGAGCCGACTTAAGAAACCTGAAGTCTTGCCCTCTAAATGATCAGCGTTTGCTAATCAAAAAAAAGAGCAGAAATATAAGAATTGGCTGCAAAGCTGCAAGGTGCAACACACACAGTGGGATGCTGAAACCATGATTAGAATTCTAGCAAAACAAAATATATGAGATCTATGATCTCTATGAAATGGTCAATTCAAACAATCCAATGTATTAATGTCATCAGTCCCAGTAGTAGCATTTATGCAAAGGGTACAACCTTGGCCGAGAGGCCCAACGTCATCAAACAAAGGAAATGGAAAATTGATTGGGACAGAGATGAAATCTTGGCATTAATAAAAAAGCTGAAAACCTCATGCGCTCCCGGCCTGGATGGTTTAACCAATAGCATACTAAAATCTTACCCATATGCTTGGGCCAATTTCTGTACATTGTTGTTTTTGGTGATAATTGAAAACAATCAAGTGCCACAAACTTGGAAAAATGCTGTATTGATCCCAATTTTCAAGCAGGGAGATAGATCAATACCAGCAAACTATAGCCCAATTGCCCAATTGCACTACTGGACCCACTGGGAAAGCTGTTTGCTTCCATCCTTCTCCGCCGCCTAACCATCTGGGCCAAACAAAACAATAGGAGGAATCCAAGACAGACTGGTCTTGTCAAGGGAGTAGGTACAAATGTCAACCTCCTTCTGCTTAATCTTCTAAAACTGGAAGCGATTAGATCTAAAACACAAACATATATGGCCTTAATAGGTCTTAAACAGGCTTTTGATAGTGTGGATAGAAAAAAACTATGGCAAAAAATATTAGAATGGAACTGTCCTCCTTATTTAGAAGCTGCAATACAAGCTCTCTACTCGAGCACTTCAGTGGAGGTGAGGCTCTCGGTGCAGGTGGCATCTCAAAGAAAAGTGAAACCTGGAATGGTCTGAAACAGGGTGCCTCCTGGCACCAATTTTGTTTAACCTTCATATATCAGACTTGGATGTTAGTCTAAAAGAAGTGAGAGCTCATCCACCAATTCTGAATGTGGTACCAGTTCCCTGTATGGTCTATGCAGACGATTTGGTACTGCTAGATAAAACACTGATCAGGCTGCAAAGAAGATTTAACCCTCTGGAAACCTATTTCCTATTTCCTTATTCCTAGGATTGACTAAATTAGACCAGGTCCATACTACTAAGTACCTAGGAGTTTGCTGCGGACTCTGACTGTGATTTCTTGGACCCTGTACCGGGAAAGGTTAGTGCCTTTAATTCAACTCTGCCCACTTCAAGCTTAAATCTGCCTCCTGAGAGTTGGAGCAGAGTTAACTGAAGTTAACGCGGAGGGACGAGAGGGTCGAAGTCTTGCATGCCAATGATTGCATCTGGGCCTCGGACGTGAAACTAGATGAAAAAGAACGCAGCCCGCCCTGACTGCTGCGCCCCTCTGCCTGCAGCACCTCTGCCTGAAACTCGCTTGCAACATGCTGACGACCGAGTAATGGACTATTTTTTCATTGTTTAAGGGACTTAGGTTTAGTCACCCTAAGTTTCCTAGGGTCATCCAGACGTGGACCGCTTGCTCACTGTGATCAGAGAGGCACAGCTCCACCTCACTGATGAGGCCCAACAAGGTTGATAAATGTGTATGGGGTTGATGTTGGTACTCTTATTCAGAAGAGAATTGCCATAGCATTTCGGTGCTGGACTGCCCATGTGGGCGGGACAAAATCTGATATGCAAATGGATATTTCCCTTCTGTGAAAGTTACAGTGAGCTAAAGTGTGGCTGCAGACTCTGGAGTGGGTACCTTCCCAAAGAACAGGTCAATTAGCCGTGTTCGTTCTCGCAGAGGGGCGCCTATGGACTATTTTTTCATTGCTTAAGGGACTTAGGTTTAGTCACCCTAAGTTTCCTAGGGTCAGCCAGACGTGGACCCCTTGCCGAAGGTTAAATCAACTTACTGCCTATTTATATAGATTCCTATGTCCTAAATACCAGGATCTTTAGCTACGATTGAGACTGAATTTGCTCCCGACGAGAGAAGTATTAACGCAGTACAATCAACAAAAGGAGAAACCTGCCTCATGTTGATTTTGCAGCAAAACTGATCAAAAGGAATCAATACGACATATTCTGATGCAATTCGAAGCCCTATCACAGATTAGAGATAAATACAGCGATGTGTTCCAACAGGAAGCCACAACACTTGAATCTGAAGATCGTTGGACTTCTCTAATCTTGGGAGAACAAAAATCTTTTAAATTCAGAACTTTACAATTCTGGGTAGAGGTAACTACCTTAAAATAATTTTTAAGTGAACACTGATGTTGGTAGAAAACTATCTTTCACCAAACTGCTGTAAGGATCGCTGAACCTTTTGGACTTGAAGCTTAAACTACTATATTCCCTTCGGTGGATGATGAGCTATGTGAAAACATACTTTTGATTTACAGTAAAAATGAATTATGATGTGTCTAAGTAAAAGGTTTGTAATAAACCAAAGTATTTAAAATAAACTCTAGTATTAACAAACACGATTGGGAGTTCATTCTAAGAACAACGTTCCTGACGCTGGCCCGACAAGCTCTGGTACTTCATAAAAAGTATGGGAAGTTTTGCATGCTTCCAGTTCTTACTTTTTATTGTCAGAAAGTTGTTCCTATTCTCACATACAGAGTCGAAACAGCTCTCAATCGAACATGGCTGATATGGGATCTCTTGGAAGCTTTGTTCTGGAGGAAAGTGCTTTCGCTACCACAATCTTTTCCTGTAGTTCAAATAAGATACCAGCTAGCTATCCAGCCAATGCATTCGATGATCTTGTGGAAATCGATAGATCTATATCGTAAAACTCTTCTAGACGACCTGCCACTGGTGGATATCTTGAGATCAACTTCTCTAAGCCAGCAAAGTGATCTACTCAATGGCTGGAATAACAAATGCATTGATTAGATGGTTTCCCTCGGATGTTCAATAGAAAGCCTCAAATCCAATCCTATCCAGATTAGGAAAGAAATCCAGTGGATGAACTGGATTGAAACACAGGAGGCAAAAGCAAGATACAAGTTATCTATCAATTGTTCGACAGAGAGTCGTTCATTGAATCAACTCCCACCATACCTGAAGATATTTCCATGCCCAAAGTTCAGAGACATCTTTTTGCGATTGAGGCTAAACCTTCTTCCAACAAGGGAGATTTTAGCACACTGAAAGCAACTGAACGTTTAACCAAGGACCTGCCGCTTCTGTGATGACAGCACCCACCAATAAACTTTTAGACATCTTTTGACCAAATGTACGACTCTGTTCCACTTAAGAAATAAATATCGGCATATGCTCCCCGCAGGTTCATTGTCTCTCAACTCGGAGGTAAGATGGAATTCTCTGCTCTTGGGTGAACAAAAGACTTTGGTTTTCACAGTATTACAATTCTGCAAGGAAATATCCAGATTAATGCATTTGTAATTGTGCTTGTACTTAAAACTGTAAATATGAGGATGTAAAGGAAGAACGTGAAAGGTTTGTGATAAGCCAAGTCACTAATAAAAATACATTAAAAAATATATATCTATATTTGCATCATGCATAGCATTTATTTAAATGTCATTTCCCCACCTGAAAGAATAAGATTGGGACATTTTTCTACCATTGATCTCTTCATTTTATACAACTAACTCTTACCTGTTTTGTATTCTGACGCTCTATTGGAAAATATGGCAAATTGATAAAATGAGAAACGGCACTCCAATGCTGGATCTTTGGCTCAAACGGCGTTCAAGCGCCTTAAAACAGCAATGGATACAGAGAGAAATGAAGTGAGAAGCAAGCACCTTCTCAATTCGCCACTCGGGTCTCTGGGGTGTGCAGCCTCTTGATCACAAACGCGGGTCCAGCGTGAAAGGGCGTGGGAGTGGAGTCACTCTGCTATTAACAGCTTGTTGGCCAATCCTCATTGCAATTGATGGCCAGCTGCAGCTTTGCTTCTAGCTCCTTTGAAGGTATTTTATTTTGGGCACAAAGGTGAGATTGTGGTTTTCCCGGCGGCAGATGAAGAGAAGATACTGGATTCACTACAGGTTCCTGGACAGCCAAGCAAGTGTGAGCTGAAGACTGTACTATAGCTCTGAAGCTGTGTATCAAGGCTCCTTGCTGAGAAGGGGAATAAGCTTGCGTGTTAGAGTGCGCGCGTAGCATGCGGTAGGTAGTGGGATCGATGCCCACGCTGTCCAGCAACAGATTTCTTTTCCGTTTGACTATTTTATTCAAAACTCATTAATCCTTGTAAATTAGGCATGTGCTTGCTTCAGGGTTTTTAATATCATCCCTAAAGTCTTCCGTCTATTTTCTACTATCCCAAAGAGTCACACATTTCCGCACGAGGGCCGGCAACTGGCGTGATACTATGCAACAGAGCCATAGCATGGCCTCATTGACATATTCACGAAATTCCACTATACATGACACTCAACGCTGTAAACCTTTTATTTCATTTCAATAAGATCCTTCAAATAATTGCTTCAAAGTGCGCCGCCTACTTTAGTGTGATGTTTTATTTCGTTTTAATTGGAACAGGTCGGAGCTGGCAGAAGAGTGAGTCTTGTCTGCAGGTGTTTAGATTCCAGAAAGCATGTGTTACCTGTGTTTCCTATCACTCATCTGTGTCTCTTCACCGACACGAGGGGTTGCTGCACTTCGCAGTCTCCTGGCATTTACAGTCTCCTACCAGCAAGGCGCATTGTGGACTACACAGCGCCCATTAAAATACTAGCAGTACCAGTGCATTGGGGTCGCCCTGTTTCATAGCTCTGGGTGTGAAGGAAGGTGCAGAGGATGACACTCAGTTTCCTGTCGCCAGCCTCACACTGCACTGCTAAAAGGTCTCAGCCAAGTCTAGGGTTTCCCATGCTCTCTGGTCATATGATCTAGTGTCCTAACTCCAAAAATGTACTTATGGCCCTGTCCTGTCTGCTCTCCTTATCCATTCTCCTTATCCTTGATGTCAATTCTCCAATCAACAAACATTTAAATTGTTGGGTTTAAAGGGGGGAACCTTTTATACTTTGCCAGCATAGTTGTTGACAATTCTCCTCCCTCCCTATTTTTCCAGGTTGATTCATTTCTTTGAAAGACAAATACTAATGCACTTTCTTCCAAGGTAGGTGTCTGCAACCTTTGGCTCTCCAAATGTTGTGGACTACAAATCTCAACAGTCCTATCCAGCATAGTCAGCTGTGAGGGATCATGGGAGTCATAGTCCAAAGCATCTGGAGAGCAGCAGGTTGCACATCCCTGTTCTATTTGAACAAAATGTGTATATTTCACTTTAAGATATGTTCACTTACAGTGCATATATTAATGGGTGGTAGCTTTTGATTACAACAGGGGGCAGAAATGACATACTGAGTGACGTGAGGGAGCTGTGTACCCATCCAGGTCTCACACACAGACATACACACAACACGCAGTGAAGAAATAAAAGAATATGTCTGTGTTTAGACTGTAATAAACAGTTATCTGTGATTTTTTGAATGGGGCAAACGTGAAAACACTGTTAAATGCTAATTCTTTCAATTTTTAAAACACTGGAAAAACACCCCCCGAAGTAAAAATAAATAAAAAAGAAACCCTACTTATAAGATAGATTTGTATGTGTTTGGTATGTGAGTGGCTGGAGAACATGCTCTGGCATGTATATTTATGGCCCAGCAGATAAATTCCTGAATTATAATTGTGGGGTAGTCAAGCCAATTTAGAAGGCAGCCTATTCCAAGAGTAGGAGGAGCGAGAGGTGAATGTAGTTTGTAACAAAAAGGCAACGGAGCGGGATGGACAGAATTAATAAAGTAAATGTGTTATTTCTGGCCCTAGATGTAAAATTATCAGTGCCTGTGTTCTGTATTGGGCGTCATGATCTAGGGATGCTTTCTAACAGTACTTTAGTGTGGCGAGGGAAGCGTGCAGGCCAACAATGTTAGCACAGTATATGGGGATTTGGGCAGAAGACAAGCTGAGCAATCCTTCAAAAAACCTCTTTAAAACCCAGGTGGGATTGTATTACAACCTGTGGAATCACATTAATTGTCACCGGCACTGACCTGCAACCATACTAAACATTTTCCTGCAGCCACAGGAAGTGCAGTTTAGTTCATGCATTCAAAATATTTCCAAATACCTTTTTTCCTTTAAGTGGTTTATATAGAGAGTCA
This sequence comes from Ambystoma mexicanum, assembly GCF_040938575.1. Classification (NCBI taxonomy): domain Eukaryota; kingdom Metazoa; phylum Chordata; class Amphibia; order Caudata; family Ambystomatidae; genus Ambystoma; species Ambystoma mexicanum. Next base: position 630,853,224 of record NC_090935.1, read on the forward strand.
AGGGATCATGCAGCTGTGTAGTTGGTGATGGGAGCAACAAGACGGAGGTGTAAATGGGCATATTCCTCTCGCTTCACCTCTCTCTTCTGCCCGAACACCAACATACACCCTTAACACAAGGACAACATTATATGAATGATGTTTCTCCAATATCAGGCCTTGCCTGATAAGATGCATAATTGGGGTTGTTCTTGACCTATATGTACATCACTTTGCCTAGTGAGGCTTTAGCTTGCATATGATGACCATCCATGGCATGTGAGGTTTAACCTGGCATAATATGGCACTACCTGGGTAAATGAGCCTGTGCTCAGCATATTATAGTACTGCATGACATGTAAGTTGGTTTCATGTATTTTTGTTGAGCTTGAAATGTTTGAATTTAAATATGTATTGAACGTTTTTGACTGTTTACTTACCATATATAGGTAGATGGGGAGTTGGAGTCAAGCAATTTAGAAAGGGGAGACAGTGAGGGTGCTGGGGGTGCATGAGGTCTACCCCCACTTTTGGCAGTCACAAAATACAATAAAGTAATGCAGTAAAAACGGATTTTAACACATAGATCAATGTAGGGCAGTATTTATAATATTATGTGAGGTTTTAGCCAACATGCGTTGTCAGTATCCGGGCATTCGAGGTTGCATTGGCATGAGAAATCATTGCTCCTGGCCTTTGAAAGTTCTGCTGGGTTTTCCCTCAAGGTATCAAAATGCACGCTTTACATATCGAGCCCGCACTATGGTTAATGTATGGTCAAAAACTCAAATAGCTTTGTGTCTGCTTTGACTATATTTGCTACTTATGTTACTTTTGTGATGTCACTTCCTTTGATGTCACCAGGGCCTAAGACCATTTGGCATGATTTCCTGTGATGCATAATTGGCAAGAGTGGTGTCACCTACATTATCCCTGGCATTTTGGTCCACGAAAAACCATCTTAGCCTCTTTAAAATGGCTGCAAAGTCATGCTGTACTGCAAAAATGAATATGAACTGACTTCATGCTGACTTTTTACTGCATAAATGCATTTTGCACAGGTCCATGAATCAGGGTTAGTGTTGGCAGTGCAAAGTCACTTTGCAGCATTGCAAAGTCACTTTGAACCGTGCAAAATATTCCATGAATCGGGCCCTTAGGATCCAATGGTACAAAGGCCAAATTATCAGGTGATCACAAAGACAGACTGTGTCATTTACATCAAGAGTCTGGCACAGTCATCAACGTATGGCAAGTTGGTCCATCACCAAAGCAACAAGGAAAAGACAATTATATACCAATCCCCATTACAAAAGATACTATGGCACAGGCAACCATCCCTTTATTCTCATGGGTACACACATGAAGCTGAATACTTAATTCAAGAAATACAGCACAACTTGGCACGAAACTCAGAGCAAAACATACTTGAAAAGTGGTTGTTCTCAAAGCACTCTTATAGTGCCAGGCCCTGCTGTGACAAATATACCACCGTGCAGCACCTAACGTGTGCATACACAAATGCAGATTCAATATAAATAAAAGCAAGTGGAAGGAGTGAAAGGACTATTATACAAGAGCAAGATGAATTCTATGAGGATAAACCAGTGAGGTCATGTGCCAGAACTGAAACTCCTACTGACCCTGTACTTCTACACAGCTGGCTTCATGCAGAGAGCCAAGCGTGACACTATCAGTACTTTCAGTCTCTTCACTGCAGGGAGCTCTGCCAGTTTACGAAGGCCATCCAACCACATGGTGAACAGTGTGTTACTGTCCCTTATACCCATGCGGCATGGATCTAAGTCAGGGGTGTTGCTAGGTCTGGAAAAGATCCGGGCTATGCTCATTTTGGGACTTTCGGGACTGGGGGTATAGGTAGCCTTTGTGGTTGTAACCCCTGAGCTTCTATCCGGGGCTACAACCAAAAGACCCAAGGCTACAGCTCCTTCAGCCCCCCCCCAGCAACGCCTCTGATCTAAGTTATCAAGGAATGCTTCCATGACAGTGGAAGCTGTTCCTTGTGCATGTAAAGTGTTGACTTCATGCACCGTTTCCATGTAGAAGACACGTAGCTTTCAGCTAACCATGATGCAGAAGCACAAATGCTACACATGCCTCGTGCTATTCCCTGTGGATCCATAAAGGTTCCTGAGATCTTTGGATGATGCAACCATTTTGTAAGAGGATTCAATTCAACACTACAGCTAAGTCAATGCCTAGTCTGGGATACTGAATGGAAACCCTTATTAATATATCTTTATGTCCAGTTCATGCGTTCTGGATGACTACCCCTATATAACACCCCTCTCTTGGAATCCCCCTGACCCCACTGAGCCAAGAAGTAGTTCTGTTTTTCAAGTTAAAAGGTTTATTTGAGAATTTAAACAATATATATATATATATCACACTTTATAATAAATTAATAATTGAATATCACACTTAATCTGAGCAGTAATCAATAATGGATAGTCTGGCACCTGCACACTTGTGAATAGGAACAGAAGAATAAGGTGGTAGAGAATACTTTATATAAGTTCAGATGGATGTAATGTTGAATGAAAATGCAATACAGAAAATACTCATCAAAACAATGTAATCACTTTTCTCTGGCAATCCCCTCCCCCCTTTATGCAATGCAAGGAAATGGAAGGAAAGCACACAGTTCTCAGAAATGCAATCAAATGTAATTCCCTCTGGAGGTTCAGGGTGAGTGGTATCTAGTTAATATTAGTCCAGGCTCACTCTAGCAATGATTCAGGGATGGTTCTTAAGAGGCAAACGAATTTTTAGCAAGGAAAGCAAGGAAGCTGCTGTTTTCACACGTGGAGAAATTTGCAAATCGCGGCAAATTCGCGAGTGCGTTTTTCGCGATTGCGGCATAAGTATAGGGAGTAGGAATGCGGTTCTAGGTTCGTTGAAATTCCCAGCTTTCAGAGGAAAGTTACTGCAAGTCTCTAAGACAAACGGTCACGGAGATATGAGCGATATGGTAAAGGTCGTTTTTCAGATTTGAAATTTTAAAAGTTCAAAGTGACAAGTGACAGCTAGCAGCTAGAAATGACAGGTGACAGCTTTACAAAATGACAGGTGACAGTTAGGAGACAGTTCTGGTTAGATTAAAATAGATTGAATTATATTATTTTAACTAAGAGATTGGTTCTGCACAGTTCTGCTAGGTACTCACAATATATTTAGAAATAGAATGGGCCTCGCCACGGATCTGGTCAGGTTTTCTTCACTCGCCACGGACGGTCTCTGCGCACAGCGTCTGGGTCAGCTCTCTAGTTCTGCGAACAGCGGTCTGGGTCAGCTCTGCTCTGCCTCTGGTTCTGGATACTGCTCTGCTTTCTCTGGGTACAGCACTGCTTCTGGATCTTTCTGCACAGCTTTCTCTGGACCCAGCGCTGATCTGCACGGCTCCTGGATGCTGGTATCGCTGTTAGGTTTGCTGGATGCTGAGGCCCACTGAGAAGAGTTCTCAGTTTGTGGGTTTAGGCCCTTGCTTTAAGTTCTGAATCAAGTTCTTTGGAGTTTTAAAGTCTAAGTGTTGAATCTGGTATCTTCTGGATGTTGTGTGGTCCGGCAGAGCGCGTTGCAGCAAATGGAATTGAATGTCCCTATCTGTCCTGTCTTTCTGCTTTTATGTGTTTTGAAAGTGGGTGTGTGTGCAGCATCACTAGCCAGCCCCTCTCTCAACTGCCCATTGGCCCAATTCTCCCCTCTCCCAGGATTGGGGAAGATACTGTAGGTTTTATGGGTCAGAGGATCCTCCCCTGGTCAGTTTGCCCACAAAATCTATATTTGATCAAAATGCACACTTCATAGATACACAGTGGTTTGAAATTACATGCATCCATCATGCATTTACTGATGGTAGCCCCTGTTCAAACTCTGCTCTTCCTGGGGGCTTGCATTCAGAAATGGCAATATTTTGTGCTTTTTAGTGGTTTTGCAACATCAGATTTTTCTCCAGATTTGTACACATGTACACGGCCTGTCCATACATACTCCAGTAAATTAACATGTCTCTAGCTTAAACACAGGGTCTGTAGTATACATAAATAGCAGGGTTTTGCCCCAGAACATCACACAAATTGGAGTTTGGGCTTGAATTGAAGGTACATTTTTTAAATTAAGGCTCTCAAAGTTATACATTTCTGTCATTTGATTACAAAGAGTTATCAGTGTTTCTGTAAAATATATATTTTGCTTTCAATTCAGTTCTCAGATGTTGGAGTCCGCCTCCAAGACTTGGGTGGGTCAGTCACATGTGTCTTCTGGCAGGCAGGCCTTTGTTGACAGGAAACAGTCAAAATCAACATATCCTATTCAATTGCAAGAGCCTATTGTGTGGTCTCCAGGAGGCTCCCAGCCAGTCTGCCTTCTATCAATCAAGAGGTCATGTGAGATTCTAACTCCTGGTGTGAATCTCTGGAGGTGAGAGGGTTTACCAGGCTTCAGGCCTCTGGGAACAGCAGGTGGCTAATTTTTAATTAAAATGCAGCCTTTGAAGTCAGCTGAGTCAAATCCCTTTGTCAGCAACTGCACTCAGTTCTCCTGTCAGAGTTTAGACCGCTAGCGCCGCCTTGAGGATTTTGTTGGTACTGCATGCAATTTTGGGATCTTTCTTGGATTAATGCATTCTAAACAGGAATGGTTCTTACATGGTAGTAAATAATCCTTGCTGAACATTGTTTTGATGGGGCTCCTTACAGTAAGATGGTTATGTGGAACCCCCCAAAAGGGTTGAATCTTCAAAGTGGTCCAATGAGTCACGATTTCAGCAACTTTTTGACATCAGTAACAGTGGATTTTGTTAACAAAGATCTTTCTTTACACTGGTGGGTGGCAAGTTAGGTAACCATTTTGGTGTGCGCACAAACTGCGTGGTTCTCCTGGATTCTGGCGCACTTGTGGGCTTTTTGGCCATCTTGGATTTTCTAAGCCCACAGCACCAAATGTTGCAGCATGATAGCTCAAACGTGGGTCAGGACACCCAACAATTTTCAGGCCAGTTGGCTGGGATATGAGTGGCATGTGGAGGCATGTGGAATGTCTGCTAAGTGTGATGCAAAAGCAGAAGCATTTCTACTGCAGATACAAACAGCACAGGTGATCGTGTCCCATTAAAGAGTAACATTCAATTATATCCATAAAAAGCTGCCCTTGAAAAAGAGCAAAGCAGTGCATGAAACACGTTGTTGCCCTATGTGCATACCTGATATTCAATCAATAAATTAGAAATAACTAAAAATACAATTACTAAAAAACATAGAAACACAGCATCTCCAATTGTGTATTGTTCTCTCAATGCAAAAAAAGTTCTGTCTGGTATACAGCAGTTATCACTTTTCTTTCTTTGCGGACAAACATCCAGGGGACTGAGCAATCTCTCTTACCAATGACATGTAAGGAAGATCACCCCCACATGCCTTCTTTACCCACTCTTCTCTTTACGTATCTGGTCATTTATTCCTATGGCTCCAGAAGGTTGACCAGTCCGTTAGCAGGAGTGGCCTCAGGGAGCCGTGATGCTCATTGGGGCAGCCATCTTCCTCCACCGTTCCCTGACTTTGTGAGTGCAATGTTAGTCTTAGGCCTAAATTGACCTATGCTGCTGCTAGTATGAGGACACAGAGGGAGGATGTAGGCAAGGTTTGGAGAGTGATAGTTAGAGGGCAAATGGACAAGTCATGAGGGCTTTACTGAAGGACAGATGATTCTGAATTATTTGGGATGAGAGTTTGTGAGGACTTCCAAAGCAAAGCCCCCTGAGAATGTGAAAGTGGAGTCTCCTTTCTTGGAATCGAAAAAGTGAACATCTTGGAAGTAGTCAGAATGAAGGGAATATGGGCAACATCCTGAAAAGTATCATTTGAATTGTGAGCATACAACTAAACATGATATTTGTTAAACAAATGGCTTATAATTCATCCATTAACCTTTATCCCCTAATCACCCTTGTCTTTGTCACGCCTGATTCATGTTTCCAGTTCCACCATCTGAGGGTCTTATTTCCAGTGGTCTTGATAAAGATGATGCAGTACATTAGGTGCTTGTTACAAGCAAACAACATGACAAACCATTATGGGCCTTCTGAAATACCACCAAACGGATTTACCGTTACTGCCACTTGCTCAGGTGGAATTTCCGCCTGATTACAAGTGGTGGTCGCAGTGTAAATCCCCATTTATTTCGGGTCCAGTGGACCCAATGGGGCTTTTTTGCAGAAATTACCATGGCGGAGTTACAGCTTTTTTTTTTTGGCGTTGAGTGGCAAGATTTACCTGCAGGGTTTTGCTGGAGGTAAATCTTACACTCAAAGCCAAAACTCATAATTTGGCGCAGTGGTAAATTTGGAGATAACTCGGTTACCTTCAATTTTAACACTCACCGCTGTACTCGTAACGATCCACTAGGTCCTCATTGCCGGATTATTCTTGAATCTCCTTCCCTTCCATATCACACCGTCTGTTCCGGTGTAGTACTTTGAAGCCATTTTAGTATGATATGGTTGCCCTACAACTACACAGCATGACATATCATGCAGAATTGTGCTCTTACACCGTGTTTTCCTTTTTCAATTTCTCTGTTTTCCTTTCTTATCCTCTTCTTTCCTCTTATGTTCCTTCCTAGACCTATACGGAGCAGCCTATAGGGGGCGGCCTATACGGAGCGGCTATACGGAGCGGTAAAGTGCAATAAATGCAGTTAACCCAGCATGACAACATAATTAAAACAGCTGAAGATCAAGGCATTTAAAGTGGCCACAAAGTGCATGTAAACACGAAGAGGCACTGCACATTACTTTCTGCTGGACACGTATGAGACCACAAGGACTCTCAAAGGGCAGACACAGCAAGTGCTGGACAAGGAACCAAGGGTATAAGACAAATGGATTGGCGCTAGAATTAAAACGATTGTTGAAATTATTCCAGGGGTTTGCCACTGTTTGAGCCAGAGCATATGGGTGCTGCTGGAGAGTTTGGTCATATAGGAACTCACCAGTTTTGTAATAGAATGACCTGAACGTCATCAACATATATAAAGTACCAGGAATGAAAAGATGTTCACAGTTTAGCTAATGGTATAGGAGAAAGAAGTTGGAGGAAAGGAAAGACCACTGAGAAACCACTAAAAGTAAGGGTCAGCAGGGGAAAGAAAGACTAGCGGGAGGTAGCTTGAGATCTGCTGGAGAGGAAGCAGGGCATGCTGCTCCCCGGAGACGTGCAATGAACGTATATTTTGAAAAGCACATTTGACGACCTTATTGAACACTCATGCATGATCTGATTTTAGATACAGTTGCCACGGACTAGAGATTGGGCCTCATTACGACCCTGGCAGTAGAGTGATAACGGCGCCAGTAGTGCTGCCGGCGCCATTATCACTCTACCACCACATTACGAGGCCTGGAAATCATCTAGCATCTGGGGCAGATTACAGAAGCTTTGGACTGGTGCAAGTACAATTTTGCATGGTACATTTGGGCAATAATTGCCCTAGTGTAAAAAAGTATTCTTTCATGCATTTTTTGCACAAGGGCAAAGTTCACTCTATTGATAAGATGGAAAAGTGTTAGCACTAAGCTTAACTTTGCCCACGAGCAAAAATGCATTGAAAGCAAATGAGTTTTGCACTGGGGCAATTTTTGCCCTATTGATGATGCTGTGCACCGGTACAAAGTTTTGGTAAACTATCCCATAGTGTTCATCTAGGGCCCCATTCATTCCAATTTTGTGCACGGTTCAAAGTGATTTTGCAATGCTGAAAAATGACTTTGCACTGCCGACAGAAACCCTGATTCATGGAACTGTGCAAAGTGTATTTTTGCATTGCAAAGTCAGTACACATTTAGTACAAATTCATTTTTGCAGTACAAAATTACTTTATACTGACTTTGCACTGCAAACATATACTTTGCACAGTTCCATGAATCAGGGTTTCTGTCGGCAGTGCAAAGACACTTTTCAGTAGTGCAAAGTCACTTTGAACCATGCCATGAAGTCCATTAATCGTGCCTCAAGTCAGCACAGAACTTGGAACTCATCGATTTTGCTAATGATATGGCCAAGAGGAGGGGGCTGGAGAATGATCTGCACTTGTTTGTCCAAGCATGCTTGCACTAGTAATGCACCCAGAGACTTCAGCCCATTCTGAGAAGCCACAGTACCCCCCCTCACTAATATCTAGATACAGAGGACACTGACACCTAATTCTTTCAAAATGTCAAATAGCTCTTAAAGAAGTGATCCATTGGGTCACATGGTTTATTATTGGTTGATTCCTATCTTTCTGCTCTACAAGATCTGCTGCTCACTATCCAGAACTGATCTGCTACCAAGAGTAAGCCTATCCAGTAGGTAAATAAAATTATACAATATGAGACATCTTGGTTCATATTTTCAAAACGGGACAGGGAGTTTTTGCCGCAGGAGATTTCATCGAAGTAGAATTCATCCACTTTTTTTATCGGATTTTGTCCCAAATATATGTGGAGGTAGGTTTAGGCTAATAACTAATGTGGGGGGTTAAATGGTGGAGGGCCTGTGGGGGGTCTCCCCTGCATATATTTGCGGCAAAATCTAACAATAAAAAAATTATTTAATGAAATCTTTTCGAGCAAATCACATAGAACCATTCAAAATACCCTAATGACGAAAAACACTGATTTCTTAACCCCAGTTAAATGAAAATTTCATGGGGCAGTGTATAAATGTTCTTAAACCTGAAGGCGTCTTAAGGGCAATTTCAAGAACTATTCATGTTTAAATATAAACAGGTTTTTAGATGAAATACCACTGAATAACCCAGAGGACAAGGCAAAAGAAACATCCAAGTGTGCACATGAATCTTCATGACTGAGTGGTTTCACCTGCTCCTATCCCTGACCTAAGCTGCTAACTTGCTTAAACCATGGCAGTGTTATGGAAAAGGTGGAACAGCAGAATGTAATGCAAAAGACTCTGAGCAGTGAAGTACAATACGTGGCATAAACATTTTTGACATATCGGCCAGCCCATGATGCACTCTTTGCCTTGTGTCAGCAGGTGACCTCTGGTTGATGTACTTCTCTTCTTCCAATAGTCAATATGCCTAAAGAGACACTAATGGCACCTTCCCACTCTTTCCAAGTTTTGGTGCACAAGGTTTTGGCCTGGCGTCACAATGCATAATCCTTAGGTTTATACACAGGCTTGATCGGCACAGTGTTGGCAGTTGAAGTCGTTTTGGACACTTGCCTCCAAATGAATAGAAATTGGGAGATCTGGGCTTGACTCTCATTTCCTCCATTGTTTTTTTGTCTACTTGCCATTCTTTGTTTCTTTTCTTTTAGTGCTTTTGTTTGCCTGTTGTCACTTGTAACAAGGATCTACTGGGTCGAAGCTTATGTATGATTTGGACAGGGATTTTCCTCATGGCTCGGTGGCCAGGGTGAGCGTGCTGTTGCCTATGCAGTAAAACCCGAACATCGGGAGAATTCCCACCATGTATACAAGTGCAAAGGGTTAAAACCTTCATGTCATCCACCACTGCTTTTTAGTTCCCTACCCCCAAAAATTTGCACTTTTTAAACCCTTATTTTTAAAGTAGTACACCAAACGGGAGGAACTAATCCATCCAACAGCAGGGATAGACATGCTTATTTCTTGTTATAGAGCAAAAGACAGGCTTTTATGTCCTCAAGCACCTTGCAGAGAAGCGCAAGCCTAGAATATGATGATGGTTTCCTTTTTTTTAGCTGGTTAGGTCATGTTAGATCATGTTGAGGTTTCAGTAGAATCATTTGCTTTAAATGCCTAATGTTCAAGTGCCTTTGAAGCAGCCATATGACAGCAGGCAGCACTCCCTGAACGTGCACAAAAAAAGGGGAACAGAAGGCAGACCTGAAAAACCAGACGCCATGCCTCTGTTTTGTCCTAACATTCACATGATGATATTGTATTATTCCTCCACAATTTATGATATCAATTTAATTTATATTGGGGGTTTGAAGGGATGGGTCGACCCTTCCAGGATTCGGACCTGAGACTGAAGCAACCGTTTAACTTGCTGAGCTAGCTTACTGGCTGCTTGATCTAGTCATCTTATGTGATATGCTATGCTCTTTTCTGTAGTGTTTAGGACCCAGAGGTATTGGGGCATTGCATTAAGCAAATGGCCATTCTTAATGCAAGTTCTATTGGACTAATACAGTCACTCAGCAAGCAGATGTTAAAAAAGACATGCCTCCAGTAGCTTTCTAAATTTGTTTGGGTCAAGTGTGAACTCCTGTAAACTGAAAAGGTGATTCTATCTGTGGATTTCAGAAGGAAGATATAAGTGTAACCAGGTGTTTATTCTAGTTTAAATTGGGACTTCAGGTAGTTAGGGCTTGCCATATAGATCTTTTGTAACCCAGTGACCCCTAGAAAGACATCCTTGCTGTTGCAGAGGAGCAGCTGAATGCCTCTACAGGAAGTCCCGCCCCCATTATGCCAATATGTTGGAAACCGGAAATTGTGACATGTGCAACGCCAGTGATGGTGCCTATACCACGAAGAGTCCTTGAAACACGGTATCCATTGAGAAAACCCTACATGATGTACCCGCAGAGAAATGAGAGTCTTCTGCAGGAAGTTCCAGAAGAAGTGTGGAGATGAATGAAAGAGAAGACTGGTGACGTCACATGAAGCACAAATCATGCACCCAGAAGAGATGCCAATGAAGAGAGTTTATAGATGTTATATAATCTGACAGTGAAGTAAAGAATTGAGCAACATTTCATGAGCAAAATGAAGATTGCACTTGCGGACAGCACTGAAGAAAATGCAAGCCATTTTATAATTGTACAGATGCTGAAACGCAAGTAGACTAAGTAATCATAAGGCTAGCTATAAGTAGTGACTAGTCTGCAGGTTGGTTCACCAATATACATATATGTGTATAGAATCTGGATGTTCCACAACGCATTTTAGGAAACTAGGACCCCATGAACAGAAGGCCTGAAAGTGTGGTGTAGTAGAAGAAAACAGCTAACATTGAAGGAAGATTTGAGAAGGCTTGTCTGGCCCAGTGTCAAGGGTTGGGGCGGTCAGGAAACTGGTTATCTATTTGAGAAGATACAATGAATGTGAGAAGCAAGACGAGCTCCTGTTGAGGTGTAATGGAAAAACACTAGAAGTGCCAGGATGTATTCATTTAATTATGTTAAATGCGAAGAAGGAGCTCAAAACATGGTCTCCTGTCACATGGCCAGATGAAAAAACACTTAGGCCGAGCTGCACAGGGACCAGAAGGTAAGACCATGCCCATACTCCCTTTTGTTCTCAGGCACAGTGATACTTTCAAGGCTGAGTTCAAAAGACTGTTTGAATGGAAGACAGGAGTGATGATGGATGTTGGGCTAATTGGGTGTGGAGGTATGGTCAAGTCCAACCCTCCAGCACCTGGGGTACCAGCTTGCACGCTGCTAGCGAGTGGAATATTCTAGAAGGGTTCAAGCGTGCAGTATTAGAAGAAAACAGCTAACATTGAAGGAAGATTTGAGAAGGCTTGTCTGGCCCAGTGTCAAGGGTTGGGGCGGCCATGAAACTGGTTATCTATTTGAGAAGATACAATGAATGTGAGAAGCAAGACGAGCTCCTGTTGAGGTGTAATGGAAAAACACTAGAAGTGCCAGGATTTATTCATTTAATTATGTTAAATGCGAAGAAGGAGCTCAAAACATGGTCTCCTGTCACATGGCCAGATGAAAATAGACTTAGGCCGAGCTGCACAGAGACTAGAAGGTAAGACCATGCCCATACTCCCTTTTGTTCTCAGGCACAGTGATACTTTCAAGGCTGAGTTCAAAAGACTGCTTGAATGGAAGACAGGAGTGATGATGGATGTTGGGCTAATTGGGTGAGGAGGTATGGTCAAGTCCAACCCTCCAGCACCTGGGGTACCAGCTTGCACGCTGCTAGCGAGTGGAATATTCTAGAAGGGTTCAAGCGTGCTAACCAATTGTAGAGTGCCACGTAGCAAAGAGCCCTATAGTTTGAAAGCCAATGAAACTTTGTGTATTTTATGACACAGAAGATGACTTGCACTAGGGGTGGGCATAGCTGTCCTTAGCCATACTGCCTCATCTCAAACCTAGGTGTTATTGGCGCACCCCACCTACACCACCCCATCCTAAACACTCATTTCCCTTAGCCATACTGCCTCATCTCAAACCTAGGTGTTATTGGCGCACCCCACCTACACCATCCCATCCTAAACTTAAGTGCTTCTCACTGCCTCGTAGCTAATTCGCATAGCCCTACCCAGATGTTACCTTAATGGAACTCAGCCTAATTGTGTTAGCCTAACTAGGTGTCACACTAACATACATTGATCGAACCGGTGTCAACTAAGTCAATTCCCGATCACCCATCACTCTTGCCATTACCACTGAGCATGTGTACTTTATCCACCAACTTGCTCACTTGCATCTGGATCCTCATCAATACTGCCTTACAGCCCAGTATGGTTCCTCAGCCACCAAACATGCGTTACACAACCATGCCTTACACTAAGTCCTCATACCCAACTATAAATGACCCCCAACCACTACAATGTACCACTCTCCCCCATTCTACTATCGATAGGAACCTAGGATTTAGAGCCAGATTAGCCAAAATGTATGAGCCACTAGCCCGCTCACTGCCTACCCAGAACTCCAAAACTATACATAGGTCCACCACTGAAAAAATCCAACGTGTCCCAATACTCCAACCCCAAACCCTCACTCAGCTCCCCCATTCAGGCTTCCCATGAGTCAACACAGGACAAACGCCACAGTACTACCACTAAAAACTTAACCAACCCCAAAATAAAGGGAGCCTTGATCAACGCCAGATCGCTAGTAGCTCACGCTACAGAAATTGCTGACTTGACCCTCAAAGAAGACCTCGACCTCCTTGCCATTACTGAGACCTGGCTACACCCAGCTGCAGGCCCCATGTTCATGTTGTCAGTCCCAGATAATTACTCTATCTTGAGACAAGATTGTCCTAATTCCAGAGGAGGAGGTGTTGCCATTATCCATAAATGCAGTCTCACCATGAGACTAGCAACACCTACCAACGTCCCATCATGCGAAACACTCAGTCAAAATCCCACTTACCAACACCCAAACTCTCAACATCCACATGATCTACCGCCCACCAGGCCCCATTGGCACCTTTGATGATGATATCAATACTATCCTCTCCAGCAACCTTACCAGTTCTACCCAAGTCCTCACCTTAGGTGACTTCAACATGGGATACAACGATCCTGAAGACCATTCCGCAAGCATCTTAGTCAACACTCTCTCGGAACTAGGTTTCACACAAAGAAGCATGGCACCCACACATTCCAAAAGCAGAACTCTCGACTGGGTAGCCGATTACAACTGCCTAGCGAACATTACAAACATCTCACCTCTAGCCTGGACAGACCACTACCTGGTGTCATTCCTAATCTCCACTGACAGACCACCACCCCCACCTATTATCAGGGCCCCACCCACTGTCACAAGAAATAAGAAGAATATGAAAGTCGAAAGACTCATCCCGAACCTACTCCCTACACTCAACGCACTCCCAGATAACCTGGACCCATAGACCCTGGTTGATGAATATAATAAGATCATGGTCACTTCGTTGGGCCTAATTGCCCCCCTTAAACTGAGGCCAAGCAAACCGAGCACACACCTAAACAAATGGTACACTCCATTCCTTAAAAATTTAAGGCAGCAAAAAAGGAACTGTGAGGCCGTTTGGAAAAAATCCTTCTCAGCCACGAATAAACTCAAACTCTCCAAACTAGCCACACTCTACAAAATAGAAATGTACCTGGCCAAACAAACCTCTTTTGACTCTTGCATATCCCAAGCTAAATCAAAAATGAAGGAACTATTCTCCATCCTTAAAGAAATTGAAACCCCCATAGTACCTCCTGACACCTGTACTAAAGACAAAAACTGGTGCTCAGAAATCCAAAGCGCCCTAGCCAACAAAATTGCGACCCTCCAAAGTACAATCTCCTGTAAAAAAGCGTCCCTCAATGACACTCTTCCCTAAAAAACACCAGATACACCTACGCTCATAGATCTCCCTCGCTTTAACTTCGCTAAAGTCACGATTCTCGAAGTAGAAAAAATCATTCTGTCCCTGAAACCTTCCAACTGTCAGGGAGACCTGTGCCCGGCACAACTCATCAAAGATGCCGCCCGCGACCTCTCCCCATTCATCACGAAGCTGATTAATGCCTCCTTCGCATCTGGTTCCATCCCCACCAATCTGAAACAATCCTGAGTACTTCCACTATTTAAAAAACCCACACTCGACCCAGCCATGCCCACAAATTACAGACCCATAACGACCGTGCCCTTCCTACTAAAAACCCTGGACAAGGTTGCTTATGTACAAATACAAAAGCACTTGGAAGAACACCACTTATTAGGCTCAAGACAATCAGGGTTCCGCCCTCAACATGGAACTGAAACCCCTCTCATCGACTTGAAAGCTCAGATCGATACGCTCAGAGACAATGGCCAAGTTGCCTTACTCCTCCTCCTCGATCTGTCTGCAGCTTTCGACCTGGTCGATCACTCTGTCCTATGCACACACCTCCACACATCAGCCCACTTCTCGGCTGAGGCCATCACTTGGATTACCTCTTTTCTCAACAGCAGAACCATGAGGGTCTTCTCACCGACTGCGGCAACAGACCCCATACCCATCACTTGTGGCATTCCATAAGGCTCCTGTGTCTCCCCCACATTATACAACATATTTACCAAGCCCCTTTTCGATGATCTGGATCATCTCGGTATCTCCTACACTAACTATGCAGTTGATACCCAGATCTTCCTTCCGCTTTCTGGAGATTATGGAAAGGATTTGGCCTTGTAAAATAGGGTGTACAACATCATCCAGGCATGGATGGCCACACATGGACTATGCCTGAATGATGATAAAACAGAGCTTATCATCCTAGGCACCACATCCAGTTTAAAGAAACTTGGCCCTGTCTACAACTCCTTTATGATCGATGGTAACAATATCAAGGTTGGACAAGAGGTCAAAACTTTAGGCTTTTACCTGGACTCCAATTTCTCCCTTAGAAGACAGGTGAGCTCCCTGGCTTCCTCCACGGCATATACGTGTTAATTAATCTGCACAGCTAAACCATTCTGTCTGACACTAGCTGCCTTACTCTCGCCAGAGCCCTTATAGTGTCCCGCCTAGACTATTGTAACGCCCTCTATCTGGGATCTTCCAAGGCTACCACCAGCAAATTACAAATTCTCCAGAATAATGCCCTTAGAGCGGCTTTAGGCATCTCCAAAAGAGAGCACATCTCAGGATTTAGTGAACAGAACAATTGGCTCTCCATCAACGACAAAATTAAGTTAAAAACCGCATTGCTCACTCAGAAATCCCTCAATAACGCTGCCCCTACCTACCTGATAAACAGATTCCACAGACAACCTTCCCTGAGACCCACCAGGACTGCCTACAAAGACTGCCTCTCTGTCCCTCACTTTAAACGTGCCACCATAGGAGGCAATAGTTTCCCCGTGAAAGCAGCCAAGCTTTGGAACTCCTTACCGCCAAAGTTCTGGTGAGGACCTGCCTTACCAGAACTTCCGCTCCAAGATAATTTCTTGGCTGAAAACGTAACCCACCAAAGTCACCTCAAGCGCCAGGGTGTGCCCCTGTCGTGCCACTTGCACACATTGTAACCTCGTGTGCTCATTTGTCTATAGGTATATTATATCTATGTAACTCATTGTTGATTTGTATATATTATTGGTGGACCATCTTGTTTCTCTGTATATTCTATGACTATTGTAACCAAGCTTTGCATATTCTTGTAAAGGCGGCACCCTGATACCCTTGGGTACGCTCGCGCATTACAAATAATAAAACAAACAAACAAACAAACAAACAAACACACCTGACTGTAGAGATCCAATCACATGCCTCTTCCCCATAGAAAGTATACTTAGATGTTCCCCTTAGGCCTATCATAAACCCCTGTAGGGTTTCCCTTATTTTGCCATGTAGTATGACGTCACGTATGACGAGTTTTTGCTATAAATATTTCTTCTTTCAAGTGAAACATTGAGAGAATGCTTGTGCGGTGTCCGTTGATGCTTGTTGTACTCCCTGTTGTAGACACGTGTTAATAAAACCGCTAAAGATTTGCCAACTTCCTGAGTCGGTCTGATTATTGGTGCGAGAGTAAGATCTGCATCCCCATCCATGCCCGCAATATACTTAGGATACTTAACATAGCCCGAGCACATCTTGAGCCCTGGCACACCCAGACTTGGCATTTACATGTACATTAGAGCAAGCTCCACCTATCGCCCTCCCACACACCTTACCATGCTCCTCAATGGGGTTTACTGTAAAACACCTCTCTTGGCTTATATTGCAGCTCTTTCCGGTTAATGTGTCCTAAGCAGATTAAGGTCCCGCTGTCCCTGAGTGGGAACTCATGTAACTTATCATGGACAAGGTGCACACGCTTTGAGACTACTTCGGTGGTGAGCTGGCACAGCATATAAAAAAAAACAATAACAATAATAATGTATGCCAGGGGGCAGCACAATGCATCTTGTGTGCTGCTGGGTGGCTCTAGCCTGAAATACACCCGTCCTCTCTGAGAATAAGGTGCATTTCTAAAACCAGCGGAAAAAGAGCAGCGCATCATCCTATGTGCGTCACACCACCAACTCTACATGAGTAACGGTTTCATGGGTGGGTTTCTAATTTTAGTTCAACCGCCAGGTAAATTGTAGGGGATTAAAAGACTGCCACTGAGGTTGTATTCATAAAAGGATATAGTTTGTCAAACGAATGACTTGTAATCATCTAAGAAAGAACGCGTGCGAGGTATGAAGTCACACACTGAAAGTATTTTCTAGACACTTCTTGAATTAGTCATGATTCCATTTTGTTTTGGATGCGGTCTGCTCTGCATTGCTCTGTGTGGCTTGCCACCCCTCGGGAAATCAAACTGAGGCCCGTCGCGCCTCAAATTCATCAAGGTAATGACATGAGCTCCCCCTTTGCCAGTAACGTGCGTGCTCAGAATTGTTGTCTTTATCTCCCTGTACTTTCCCATCCCCAACCTCCAGACTGAGAGCGCATTCGTAGTCACATTCATGAAAAATGAAGTGCTTGGCCGTTTTCAGTCCACCCTACCATCTCCTCAGGTGTCTGCATGTCATTTTGATCTTAAAAGCATACACAGTTTTGGGAACCCTACATGTTATAGAGGAGGTAGGTGATAGGTTAAGGGGCTCCATCTCAAAAGTGAATTCAAAGTTGCCATGAATGATCGCAGGCACTATTTCCGCATTGGCACTTTCCCACTGAAGCGACGCCCAAGAGTAGCAATGCCTGTAAGAAGATGAAGGGATTCAGAAACAAACAATCCAGGACATGGCAGGACTCCAGCAGTACACAGGAGCATTTTCATGATACCTTTGCAAATAATACATGTCAGTATTATGCCAGTGTAAACAAGTCTATTTTATGTTTGCTGTGCTCAACCATCTCCATGCTCGCTGCAACAATATGTGCCACAGTCGGGACTGTGGCTCAGTAGACTACTGCATCCACTACAGGTGCCTGTGTTTGACCTCATGGTCACAGGTTTGAATCCCAGTAAGTCCATTCAGCCCTTCATCCTTTCAAGGTCGATAAAATGAGTACCATTAAGGTGGATAACGATAAACATCTGTTATCTGTCAATAGCGGCAAGATGCCCCTCTGGAGGTGAACATGCAAATGCACTTGTTATGTTATGTTATTAGCACGTAAGAAGATACTCGTATTTGCTTTGCCAATAATCCCAGTAATAGCACAACAAAACATGTCCATGCTGGCTGTATGCTAGTATGCCCACATAAGAGCTATATGCCAGTATCACCACGTAAGAACATCATCATGTTGGTTTTGCCTCTAATGCCTGTAATAAATGCCCTGCCTCTGTAATAAAATATGTCCATACTGACTGTTCCAATGTTGGGCAGTATGTCCACATAAGAGCACTCTTCTTGTTGTTGTGGCCCATAATGGCAGTAAAAAGTGCCCTGCTACTGTAAGAAAACAGGTCCACACTTGCGGTACCAAAGAAGGACATCATGCTCGCTTTGCCCCTAAAATAAGTCCATATTACCTGCACCAATGAAGGCCAGTATGCCCACATAAAAACACTCATGATGTTGGCTTTCCCTTGATGCCAAGAACATTATGTAACAAAGATGGGATGGCTGGAAGGTTATAAATTAATCTTAAACACTGGGAGTAAGACTGGGGCCCAGATACTCAGGTCAAAAATCAGAATTCCACAAGTGTTTGGAATCCTGAGGACCGATCAATAAAAGGCCTGTCTTTTCTCCATTTAACTTCAACCAATTTTCCGACATCCAGTCCCCTATGGAGGCTAAACATGATCTTAATTTACTTGGAGGATCAGATAAAGGGAATTGAGTTGAAACATCAGCTGGGTATCATCAGCATTCATCTGAAAATGTAGCTCATGGGATGATACTAAATCTGCAAGAGGGCAGAGATAGATATTAAAAAGAAGAACAGATAGGGAAGAGCCCTGGGGGACACCCCAAGTGATATGGGCAGGTGCTGACTTATTGTTTGAGAGCATTCCGATAGAAAGGAAGAAAACCAGGAGGGTGGGGTGGGGACCAACAATGCCAGCCTCTTTCAAATGTCTGAGAAGGGTATGATGGTCAATCATTTCAAAGGCCGTGGAGAGGTCAAGCAAAATAAGAAATCTGACCTCCCCAAAGTTCTGTAGCATGACCATGCCATCCAGAATGTAAATCATCACCGATTCTGTTCCCCTGAGCAGTCTAAAACCTACCTGGAAAGAGTGAAGAAGAGAGTTTGACTCAAGATTGTGTTGGGAAGGAAGTGGTCCTATCCCACCCCCCCTAGCCACATTATACGTGGGTAAGCTAAAAGGAGAAAATAAAACACCCATATGATACGTGTAAAGAGCCTTATAATACAGAGAATTAGTTGAATAACATTGCCTATGTCCTCGCACTAACACGCCATTTCGTATCAAGCCTAGACGCCAATTTTTACTAGGCCCAAAAACCACCACTCTCTGAAGCCTCGGCACTCGCACCCCCGGCCTCTCTCAGGTAGGGACCAAGCCATCAACACATCAGGCCAGAACCGCACGAGCCTTGTTCCCACAGAATTCCATCGATTCCCTTTCATCTCAATGTTGCGAATACCTAGAATTTTTCGAAGAATGCGCTCAGTGTAGAGTGTGAGACGGAAACAGGCCCCTGCACAAATGCCCTTCCATCTTCACTAAACTGCCTGTGTCCCTTCGACCCCCAACCCGGCAGACCAGCGCCCACCTGGCATCTCCACCCGACTGCCAATTCCTTTCATGCTGATAACTATCTAACCCCCTGGACTTGCCCATTTCAGATCATGCACCACAGCTCTGATCCTGTGCAGTAATATATTTTCCCAATAGCAACACACGTCTGTTCGTATCATGATGCGCCAGGGAAGGCAGGCTGTAGATCAAACCCCGGGGGGAGAAATGTAGTTGCAGGAACTGCAGTATTAACAAAGCCCTGAATGTGGAGGTCGGCATGTCTATATATGATTCTCTTTCTTCACAATGCCTGCTTTCATATGATGCTCAGGTACCTGCCATTTTTCATTAATTACCAGTTCCTGTTGTTTAGCTTAGACAGTTAGAATGTATAACCCTTACGACCCGGCCTTCACCGTGGAGATGCGCCCAGCTGACCCACGTGCACCACGATCGACTGGGAAGCAGCAGTCAATTAGGAACATAGTATCCCATATAGAGCAGGCCTATCAATATGTCCTCCACCAACCATCTATGTGACTTTTTCCCTGCACTAAATTGTCATTGATGATGTGTTTGCCCTTTTTAATGTGCTGTCTGTGTAATTTTTGGCAGAGAGCTCTTGGGCAGCAGAGTTCTTTGCTGGCATATTGATATTATATAAAACTTTGCTTTCCGTGCAATTTCTCTCTTGGTCTTATTCCCTCACAGGGCATGTATTATTGGGAAAGGTGTTTGAGGTTGGTGCCTTCATTAGTGTGACAGTTGAGGTCCAAAAATATATTTCATGAACTTAGTTAACATTGGCATGAGAGAGATGGGTCGATAATTAGAAGAATCTGAGGGATCCAAATGGGGTTTCGTCAGCAGAGGGGTGGAATTTACTGGAAAAGATTGAAAAACATGTAAAATAATTGGATCCAATGGAGATGAGGATTGAAGTTTATTTAACGCTGAAACCTCCATGTCGTCCGTCACAAATTCAAACTTAAAAGATTCACTGCTATCAGACACCATCGCAGGGTCTGTAGTTAGCTGGCAAAAGTTGAGCAATGTCAGGGTCAGGGGTAGTGGCAAACCAAGTTTCCATGAGACACAGAATATCAGGTTTCTGATCATGTGAGAGAGTGAAAATATCATCTGGATATGCCCCTGCAGATCTGGCATTGATCTAAATAGCCCAAAACTGGGGTAGACACCGATACAATAGCCTTACTAGAGAATGGACCAGGAATAACACCAGTCCTAATGAGGGGATCGTGCAAACTATCAGCAAGACAGGTGGTTGTCACATCCAAGTGAGCAGTTATAAAAACAGGGGGGAGAAACTCAGTTGCAGGAGCAAGAGAGATAATGGGGCTCATTACGAATCTGGCGGTCCACTTAAAATTTGCCGGTATCAGAGGATACCAGCACTTTACCAGACCGCCCGACTATGGGAGTGCCAGTGGGGCACATGGGTGGCCTCCAGTTAAATGCTGCAGGTAAGCCAGGTACCCTACTGGCTAAAAAAGCCCTTTTTATCACCACCGGCATTGCTGGTGGCGATAATGATGGCAAATCCCCTCATGGAGTCCTATGGGACTCCATGAATGGGGATCTACATCGCTCAGCCGGCACCCATAATCCGGTGGCAATGCCGCCGGACCAGATGCCGGAAATCGTAACAGCCTTTTGCCGGTATCCTGGCAGCTCTACCTCCAGGATACCGGCAAGGTTGTAATGAGGCCCAATATCTTCCTTTGAATATTTAAAAAAAAACAGGTTTGACAACTGTCAGCCTGAGACTCCACCCTTCTCGGTTTGCCAATTCCAAAATAAGGTGTGCAATTTTTAAGGTGCCAAGGGCTACAGGGCTTGTCCAGGTTATGGACCGGTGCAGACGGGCTGACCTTTGGTGCAGCTTTGGCACGCTGCAGTCCTGCTCGCTGCGCTGACGCCGTTCCTGGCACACAAATGCCTCATGCAGACCACATGGACTGTGATGCAGCAAAATTCAGTAATAAACACGGAAGAAAGACTTCCAACAAGGATTCCAACAGGTCAGTTTCCATAAAACAATTAATAACCATTCAAAATAAAATCACATCTAAAATGAACACATCTACTCCATGCACAATTTCCCAGCTATTTCCAATCGGTAAGTGTGAACAAGCTATTTCAAATGCACACAGATTGTGGAATTTGTTAACAAGCTTTCCTAGAGGTTCGGATGGGAAGGATTGGAAGAGTTTGTAGAATCTTACTGAATACCCATCCAGACTGGGGGATTTATTGATGTTTAGGGCCTTTATTTCTCCCTCAACTTCCTCTTTCATTACCAGACTCTCTAAACCTTCCATCTCCTCCTGGGTCAATTTTGGGTAGCCTGGAGGCCTGAATGTAGGCCATTTGGAACTTCCTGTCCAATACATCATCAGTCATGATGTTTTTAAAAAAGGTGGTCATTATGTCCCTCTTCTCCTGTTCCCCATATTGCATCTCCCCCCGTGGATTGTATAATCCTAGGGTGGTCCGCTTGGTTTGGGCACATCTAATTTTGGTGGGCCGAGATGTTGTCAGCTTTGTTGCTCTGTATATAGCATGTCTGTTTGGTTCTACATTAATACAACAAAGTAAATTATTTTGTGGTAATTTACCATGTTGTAATCACCTCAAATTGTTTTTTTCCCCCGTTCAAAACCACCTCTAGCCCAAGCCCCCAAATCCCTGTTTTAGCCCTTATCCCTTAAATACATGAACCAAATTCGAAGTAGTTTCAAGTTTTTGCAACACAGTAAATTACTACAAAGTAATTTACTTCTTTGAAACAAGGGGTGACCGCCTGTTTCATTCATAGCAGAATATAAGCAGTGCATTCCGGTAATTTTCCTCCAATCTGGCTCTAGCTATCCTTAATTCTTTCATTTCCTTTAGGGAGCCTTTACTTTTCAGAGCCCTTTCTTTGACCCGCACAGTTTCTTCCGACTCCTGCCTAATTTTCCCCCTACTTTTAACAAAGGTGGTAATTCTACTGTTACATCCCCTCTTAATACCGCTTCAAAGGCATCCCAGAGAGTGGCCTGACTTATCCCTGGGTTCTTGTCCTTTCAAAGTACTCCCGAATCTGAGTGGCTATCTCCTTCCTTATGCCCACATCTCTGAGCACCTTATCCCTTAGTTGCCAAGGGTGTTTATTCCGTGTGACGATATGGGAAGGCAAGATGAGAACCTACAGGGTGGACAAAGAAGAACAAGAAACAGAAAGAGAGCCCCCATCATGCATCATACAATGATTGAAAGGCAGAGAAGACACTTATCAGTCTTACTGCATGAGGCTTGAGTACTTTGTCTCTGGCTCCAGTTTCTTCATGGGGCTTCTGGGCTGTTATTCATCCTGTTCCTCCTCATGAGCTCAACAGGATGTCTCATGTTGGGACTGTTTCTGGGCAGTTCTTGTGTTGCCTTCCTGCCTTACCTTTCTAGGCCTAGCATGTTGATGTAGGGTGTCTCTGCATCCAGAAGGGTGGTGGATCACCACTACTCCGGCTTGCTCCTTCTTGGGACATTCTGGTTTGCCTGCACCTTTGCCTTCATCCTTGGACCGTTGTGGCTGCCTGGCTGCTGCATGTTTAACTTAGATCTGTTTGGGTCCGCTTTGTCAGGTTCCTCTGTCTTCAGTGCATCGTCCTCAATTTTGATATTGCTACTGGCTGGTTGTTCATTCTCTGGGGGAGGTGGATTATTCCTCTTTTGTTTCATCTGGGTCATCGCTGCTCTGGGGATCAAGCCTGTGAGTCCTGGGTATTGCATGTTGTCCTGTGGGTAAACAAGTGTATTCAATGGGTTGTTTCACTATTTCTGAGCCAAGTCCTCTGCATCTGGTGCTGTGGGTACATAAGGTCTTATTAATTTGCAAGAATTCCATGTTGAAGTCTTATTCATGACAATTTGTGTAATAAGCACAGAGCAGTCTTATTTTGTGGTAATCATTATTTGCCACTTGACCCAATAAAATATAGTGTAACTTGTAACCTTATATTGCTTAGCCTTTAGTGCTATAATGAAGAAAAAAGAGAGCTTGCTCTGCAGAGTGCTAACTGGTATGTGTAGTGTCTATCTCAAATGAACATTTCCATGGCTGCTATGGCAATAATGACTGAGGTGCTGCTTTTAATACTGGCAGAATATGGCTGGTGATGTTATTGCACAGTGGTTCTATTTATTTCCCCATCTAGTATGGACTGATTGTACAAGGTACATTCCATGAAGCTGAGCATTTAGTATGCATTTGGTTGGCATAATTAGACATATGCTGTTGTCTTGACAGAATTAATAATTTAAATTGTAAGTTTTTAGTATGTTTTCTCAAGGGAAAGCTGTCCTGCCTCAATTCCTATTAACTGTAGCATGCCTTAAATGAACTGTGTGCTTGTATCTTTGAGAAAGTTCCCTTATTCATTCTGCTATGTCCGTTAATAATGAGTTAAAATGAACCCATTTATTGCGAGGAGATACATAAAATTCAGTGGGTGTTGGAAGTGATGACCATGGCAACCCAGAGTCCTCTCATATATGTCTCCCATAGTGTCCTTTTATCCTCTTTTAATCCCGGCTTTGACGTCATGTGCGTGCTCATGCACTGAGTAACAGAGGTACTCCAAATTAAGATGGCCATCATGTCCTACACCTGCTGAATTTCAAGAGTTTTGTTGCAATAAATCTGATAATTTTAACTCTGTAATAACGTGTTTTTCACTGAACTTCAAGGATTCAGCCGTAGTCACTATCCTTTTAGCACCAAATATTAAAAAAGGGTGAGGGCTATCTCGTCAAAGAATACGGTTATCTGCGCTTCATGATTAGTAATACTGATTAAAATGTACATAACTATGAAGAGAACATAACTACTGTCTGGCTAGTTGTGACATACTTAAGGTGGTTCGAGCTACACTTCTTTATTGCTAATGATAATAGCATACAAATAAAAATAATCATACAGATGATATTATACACTATTGAAATTGCTGAGTTGACTAACATCAAATGGATAACAAAGTGGAGTGATACATTTGGAAAATTATTCTAAATATGTCTGCATCAAACCCTATAAAAGCAGTATGCATGGGACTTAATCTTCTTTTAGAGTTCACTTAAGAAGAACAATACTATACTTAACAATCATACCTCAAGATCAATCGACTGATCTAAGTCCCTTGAGAGACGTTTTAATGAAAGGGAATGACAAATGGGTGGGTTTCTACAAAACTGAGTGCTTGGACGTTTTTGCATGGCCCTTAGTCGAAGTTCGATCTGTAGTCCAGGAGCTGGAAAAAAAGGCATTATAATGGAACATGTTAAATTCCTTATTTACTCTAATCCCTTTGAGCGAATATATCAAAGTTATACCTAAGTACAATGAACAACACAGCTATTTAAAAAGGCTCCCTGGTAAGAGTCAGCACTATGAATTTATGAGGTTACAGGTGAATAAGCTTGAGCCGGTGGTTGTCTTGGGGCCCCATATGCATCTTCTGAAGGAAGAAAGAATTAGTAGGGTGTGGAAAAACTCAAAATGCATTGAAACAGCCAATCATCTATTTATAGACTGGGCTGAACTTCAGCTGTGTAGAAAGACATTTTTCAAACGTTATATTTATTATATAGACAAACTTAGAAGGGCGTATTTCTATTTGAGACATAAGCAAAGGAAAACAATTTTGCCCGATATTGGTGGTTTTATGGAATTGTGGTGTTCAATTGAATATTAGGGTTATTTAGTAAGTTGTGTCCTGTAAGGACATGAAACAATATTAACAAAATAGAAACGTTTTATATAATGATATTTATGGTATAATAATGAATAACAAATGATTTTTTGTTGTATTGTCTTATTTTGTGTTATTCTATGTCATGGTTCTCTTGGCTATGTCTACTACAGTTGTCGTATAATCTCATTCAAGAAATCTTGCCACAGCATTTACTGTTTATGTGTCAAATGTTTACAGAGCACTCTAATTGGAAGGACAAAGGAGGGCATCCCAACTATACTGAGAAAAAAGTACATCAAAACTTTCTAACTTTGGAGTACTGCAAAGAACGCATCACTGGTTCAAGAGCACACAGCAACATGTAACAAGCACCTGGAAATCTCCAATAGTGCTGCGTACTCAACTTGTTGGCCAAAAAGAGGCTGTCCACTCAAGTTATTTACCAAGTTTCATTAATAGCACATAACTCAAAGAAAGATTAATGAGAGGTTGACCATATAGTCAAAATAAAATCATATTTAATAGATGAAAAATGAAGCAACAAGATTCATATAGTGATGCCAATGCATTGCGGACCAGTGTCCGTCATCAGTGCTGAATCTACATGGTCATTATATAAGACAAAGTAAAGAGAAAAACAAAAAAAAAATCAATAACAGATCAGAGTAAACAATTATACCAAAATACATTGATAAGATCCACCAAAACAAAAGTGATACCAGTGTGAGCTTCATTACATAGCAAAAATAGAACATCAAAAAAATATATATTCTTGGTGTCAGAAATTCTTATCATAATAAACCCATAAAAGAAAGAAAAATTGAACAAATAAGTATAAGGTTAGTAAACAACAATAATGTAAGGACATGTTTCTTTCGAAACCATGTATATATATTGTACTCATTTTTGTATTAGAAAATTGCCTACATCTACATGTAAAAATGGAACTGACCAAATCCAGTTCAAACCCGTAAGCATTTGAAGTGTAAGGCCACAAAAGTACATACAAGCTACAGAGAAAAAGAAAACCAGACAAAAACATCTAATGAAAATACAGGTTAATTTAAAGTAATTCTGTGTACATTGATCTGAATGTCATGTTACCTGTACCCCTCGAGTGTTGGTGCGGCCTCCTACAGAGAGTCTGACTTTTTCCAAATACCTAAAAAAAGTGAAATACAGCCTGCGAAATCAAGCGGGTAAGT
This sequence comes from Ambystoma mexicanum, assembly GCF_040938575.1. Taxonomy (NCBI): domain Eukaryota; kingdom Metazoa; phylum Chordata; class Amphibia; order Caudata; family Ambystomatidae; genus Ambystoma; species Ambystoma mexicanum. The sequence continues at coordinate 630,879,532 of NC_090935.1, forward strand.
GCACGTGATGATGTCACAAATACTGTGATATCATCACGCATGCCAGTGTTTAATGCTGATGATGAAAACAAAAATAATAATGATACCGAAAGAAAATGGCATTGGCTACAGGACCCACGGTTACCATGGTAATAAATACGCTTAGATAAGGACATGACAAATTGGTGTCCAAATATTTGTGATGATTGAAGAAAAAAAGAAAATTACCATGAAAACTATCAGAATAACTGTCAAACAATGAAAAATGTGTACGAGTGTCCACCAATGTATTAATCTGATATCCCAAAGAGATATCAGGTTAAGGCATACTTTCTGTGTGTACGATATAACCACACAAAACAGCTCAAAGTTTGATACCAGAGAACTAATGTACCAAAGAAATGTCAGTAAAACACACACACAAAAATCCAAATTGTAACCAATAAAGGGTATAAGGAAGATAAAAAACGTACAGAGCACCTTAAATGTCAGAACTAAATGAAATATCAAGAAAATCCCCCACAGAACAGCTTACTCTGGATGCCCATAAACTCACATAAGCTCAAAGGAAGACCCAAAGAGGTAATGTATAAACTGTTCAAATATTGCATACCAGTACTGTATCATATGACACAGATAATTAAATCACATAAGTACCAAAATATGAGACTATAACTTTCACATATAAAAATGCTACAACCAAGTCCACTGAGATTCATAGAGAGTGCCCTTAAGGTTACTACTGCTATCATGTTACTTTGGATAACTGGTCTAATGTGAATCAAAGCTCAATAAATCAAGGAACTGAAAAGGGAAACATCAAAAGTATAAGAAACAACGCTGCGATTGTCAAAAACAATAAAGTATTTGAACCCATCATGATTGTCTTTCTAGTGGTGAATCAAAGAAATCATGCAAAGTTACAAACTTTATTGAGCCTCCTTTGGGGTTAAGGCATCAAGTTTGCCTATCCAGAAAGTTTTGCATCTGTCCAGAACATTTTGCAAATTCCCATGTGGCCTTGTGGTGATCACCTCCACGATCTGCTGAGGTGAGTGCATAGATTCTCCAGACCCCTCTGGGCCTTGCCATCGTTTAAATTTGCCCAGTAAATTTCGAGCCCAAGCCCGTTGCGCGGCCTCTGCTTTCCCGACCCCTCTTCCTGGTTCCTTCCCCTCTGCCCCCCTCCCGTCCCGCCCACCGTGCCCTGATTGGGTACCTGACTCTGTTACCCTGGCCATTACTGCCCTTCCCTGGGCAGCCCTCTGCCCGTGCAGCCCCTGCGGCTAGGGACCTGAGGCAAAGGACAGCTCCTACAAAGACGGCTCCAGGTCGTATCTGCAGGTATCCGCAGGAGAAGCAAGAAGCCAACAACAAGTAAGTGTGGCAAGGGCGAGGCCAGAAGCAACTACTTCAGGCCATACTACCCTACCACTTATCTAACAAAACATGTAAATTCATTATTTCTGCCAGTTTATTTGCATTTGGAAAAACTGTTATATAAATGTAAAAGTTGCATGTGCAAGTGTATCCAATAGCATATGTATGTATTTAGAAGTTGTACCCAATAGCCTCTCTGTGAAAAATTGCATTCAGAGGTTGTGCCCAATAGCCTCTCTGTATAAAATTGCATTCAGAAGTTGTGCCCAATAGCCTCTCTGTGAGAAATTGCATTCAGAAGTTGTGCCCAATAGCCTGTGTGTATTTAGAAGTTGTGCCCAATAACCTCTCTGAGAAAGTTGCATTTAGAAGCTGTGCCCAACAGCCTCTCTGAGAAAAACTGCATTTAGAAGTGTACCCAATAGCCTATGCGTGTATTCAGAAGTTGTGCCCAATAGCCTCTCTAGAAAATTGCATCTAGAAGTTGTGCCCAATAGCCTATGTATGTATTTAGAAGTTGTGCCCAATAGCCTCTATGAGGAAAGTTGCATTTAGAAGTTGTTCCCAATAGCCTCTCTGTGAAAAACTGCATTTAGAGGTTGTGCCCAATAGCCTCTCTGTGAACATTGCATTTAGAAGTTGTGCCCAATAGCCTATGTGTGTATTTAGAAGTTTTGCCCTATAGCCTCTCTGAGAAAGGTTGCACTTAGAAGTTGTGCCCAATAGCCTCTCTGAGAAAAGTTGCTCTTAGACGTTGCGCCCAATAGCCTCTCTGAGGAAAGTTATATTTAGAAGCTGTACCCAATAGCCTCTCTGAGAAAAGTTAAATTTAGAAGTGTACCCAATAGCCTATGTGTGTATTTAGAAGTTGTGCCCAATAGCCTCTGTGAGGAAAGTTGCATTTAGAAGTTGTACCCAATAGCCTCTCTGTGAAAACTGCATTTAGAGGTTGTGCCCAATAGCCTCTCTGTGAAAAGTGCATTTAGAAGTTGTGCCCAATAGCCTATGTGTGTATTTAGAAGTTGTGCCCAATAGCCTCTCTGTGAAAATTGCATTTAGAAGTTGTGCCCAATAGCCTATGTGTGTATTTAGAAGTTGTGCCCAATAGCCTCCCTGAGAAAAGTTAAATTTAGAAGTGTATCCAATAGCCTCTCTGTGAAAAACTGCATTTAGAGGTTGTGCCCAATAGCCTCTCTGTGAACATTGCATTTAGAAGTTGTGCCCAATAGCCTATGTGTGTATTTAGAAGTTTTGCCCAATAGCCTCGCTGAGAAAGGTTGCACTTAGAAGTTGTGCCCAATAGCCTCTCTGAGAAAAGTTGCACTTAGAAGTTGTGCCCAATAGCCTCTCTGAGGAAAGTTACATTTAGAAGCTGTGCCCAATAGCCTCTCTGAGAAAAGTTAAATTTAGAAGTGTACCCAATAGCCTATGTGTGTATTTAGAAGTTGTGCCCAATAGCCTCTGTGAGAAAAACTGCATTTAGAAGTGTACCCAATAGCCTATGTGTGTATTCAGAAGTTGTGCCCAATAGCCTCTATGAGGAAAGTTGCATTTAGAAGTTGTTCCCAATAGCCTCTCTGTGAAAAACTGCATTTAGAGGTTGTGCCCAATAGCCTACGTGTGTATTTAGAAGTTGTGCCCAATAGCCTCTCTGTGAAAATTGCATTTAGAAGTTGTGCCCAATAGCCTATGTGTGTATTTAGAAGTTGTGCCCAATAGCCTCTCTGAGAAAAGTTGCATTTAGAAGTTGTGCCCAATAGCCTCCCTGAGAAAAGTTAAATTTAGAAGTGTATCCAATAGCCTATCTGTGCATTTAGAAGTTGTTCCCAATAGCCTCCCTGAGAAAAGTTAAATTTAGAAGTGTATCCAATAGCCTATCTGTGTATTTAGAAGTTGTGCCCAATAGCCTCTCTGTGGAAAATTGCATTTAGAAGTTGTGCGCAATAGCCTATGTGTGTATTTAGAAGTTGTGCCCAATAGCCTCCCTGAGAAAAGTTAAATTTAGAAGTGTATCCAATAGCCTCTCTGTGAAAAACTGCATTTAGAGGTTGTGCCCAATAGCCTCTCTGTGAACATTGCATTTAGAAGTTGTGCCCAATAGCCTATGTGTGTATTTAGAAGTTTTGCCCAATAGCCTCGCTGAGAAAGGTTGCACTTAGAAGTTGTGCCCAATAGCCTCTCTGAGAAAAGTTGCACTTAGAAGTTGTGCCCAATAGCCTCTCTGAGGAAAGTTACATTTAGAAGCTGTGCCGAATAGCCTCTCTGAGAAAAGTTAAATTTAGAAGTGTACCCAATAGCCTATGTGTGTATTTAGAAGTTGTGCCCAATAGCCTCTGTGAGGAAAGTTGCATTTAGAAGTTGTACCCAATAGCCTCTCTGTGAAAACTGCATTTAGAGGTTGTGCCCAATAGCCTCTCTGTGAAAAGTGCATTTAGAACTTGTGCCCAATAGCCTATGTGTGTATTTAGAAGTTGTGCCCAATAGCCTCTCTGTGAAAATTGCATTTAGAAGTTGTGCCCAATAGCCTATGTGCGTATTTAGAAGTTGTGCCCAATAGCCTCCCTGAGAAAAGTTAAATTTAGAAGTGTATCCAATAGCCTCTCTGTGAAAAACTGCATTTAGAGGTTGTGCCCAATAGCCTCTCTGTGAACATTGCATTTAGAAGTTGTGCCCAATAGCCTATGTGTGTATTTAGAAGTTGTGCCCAATAGCCTCTCTGAGAAAAGTTGCACTTAGAAGTTGTGCCCAATAGCCTCTCTGAGGAAAGTTACATTTAGAAGCTGTGCCCAATAGCCTCTCTGAGAAAAGTTAAATTTAGAAGTGTACCCAATAGCCTATGTGTGTATTTAGAAGTTGTGCCCAATAGCCTCTGTGAGAAAAACTGCATTTAGAAGTGTACCCAATAGCCTATGTGTGTATTCAGAAGTTGTGCCCAATAGCCTCTATGAGGAAAGTTGCATTTAGAAGTTGTTCCCAATAGCCTCTCTGTGAAAAACTGCATTTAGAGGTTGTGCCCAATAGCCTACGTGTGTATTTAGAAGTTGTGCCCAATAGCCTCTCTGTGAAAATTGCATTTAGAAGTTGTGCCCAATAGCCTATGTGTGTATTTAGAAGTTGTGCCCAATAGCCTCTCTGAGAAAAGTTGCATTTAGAAGTTGTGCCCAATAGCCTCCCTGAGAAAAGTTAAATTTAGAAGTGTATCCAATAGCCTATCTGTGCATTTAGAAGTTGTTCCCAATAGCCTCCCTGAGAAAAGTTAAATTTAGAAGTGTATCCAATAGCCTATCTGTGTATTTAGAAGTTGTGCCCAATAGCCTCTCTGTGGAAAATTGCATTTAGAAGTTCTGCCCAATAGCCTCTCTGTGGAAAATTGCATTTAGAAGTTGTGCCCAATAGCCTATGTGTGTATTTAGAAGTTTTGCCCAATAGCCTCTCTGAGAAAAGTTAAATTTAGAAATGTATCCAATAGCATATCTATGTATTTAGAAGTTGTGCCCAATAGCCTCTCGGAGAAAAGTTGCAGTTAGAAGTTGTGCCCAATAGCCTCTCGGAGAAAGGTTGCACTTTGAAGTTGTGCCCAATAGCCTCTCAATGTGGAGTTTCCATTTCATGAACTGAAATGGAAACTCCTAACCACCCACACCCCACCCTCAATTCCCCCGAGCCAAACCCGATCATCCGAACACACGCAGCCACCCAATCCCGCCCGAAGCCCGCCAATTCTTCTGCTCGCCCACTATTCCCACCGATCATCACCCACCCTCTCCCACTCCAGCCTTCTCTCTCTCCGCCACTACCCCCTCCCGCTCCAGCCCCGAGACCAATCTCGCCTGTCGATGTGAACTGCATCCTATTTAATGCTCGATCCGTAGCAAAAAACACATTCTCCATCTTTGACCTCCTCGCCTCTGAAAAACCAGACCTGGTCTTCATCACCGAAACTTGGTTCTCTGACGACTTCGCTCCAATCGCCAGTGACGCCTTTCCCCCTGACTACTCCCTCATACCACTGAACCGTCCCTCTAGAGGAGGGGGAGTAGCATTCGTCTTCAAGTATCTCTTCCACACCTCAATCATCGACAACCAACCTTCCATTCCTTCCTGCGAATCACTCCTCATTAAACTATCCCTATCCCCGTCGCTCTTGCACAGCTTCCTAATAATCTACAGGCCCCCAAGCTGTGATAGACAATTCGCAAACAACCTCTGCGACTCAATTGCCACCCTTCAATTAAACCATCCTAACCTCACCCTTCTTGGAGATTTCAACATATGGCTTGACATCCCCACCAACCCTATGACACACTCTCTGGTTGACGGTTTAGACGCAATTAACTTCCAACCCCACATAAATGGCCCGACTCACTATAAAGGACACACTCTTGATGCTATCTTTACCTCCAACACCCTGATTCATTTAAACCGCCCCACCCCCATCAGCTGGTCCGATCACTTCATTCTCTCTTTCGTCATTTGCTCTCCCGACCCCACTCCCGTACTCAATTCTGAACCACCTAATCTACGCAAATGCTGGAAAAAACTAATAATCGTCCCGGACCTAGCCGACGCACTCCTCCAATCTCCACCACCTACCAGCCAACTCATTTATCAACTAACCCCTGATGCCTTTGACTCATGGCTCAACGCATCTCTAATGCGGCTCACACCCCCTTGCAAACTATCTACCCGCTGTGGCCTTTTCCCCAGATGGTTCACTCCTGAGTTGAAGACCACTAAACAACTATATAAATACCTAGAACGCAAATGGCAGAAAGACAAAACCAAGGAGAACAGGGCCACCTTGACCCGACACCTCTATCAGTACAAGGCCGAAATCCGGAAAGCAAAAAAAGCCCACTACAACTCCTGAATACTAAACTGCAAAAACCCAAGCAAGGAACTACACAAAATCATCTCTGAATTCACCAAACCGGCTTGCACCACGACTGTCCCAACCCCTTCACAATCACTGTGCGACTCACTCTCCCTCCACTTTTACACCACGGATCTCGAAAGAACAAATACTCTAGCACCAAACTGGCTCTCGTTCATCCACCAGGAAATACTCCCCCCATAGCGGCCAGCCCACCAGCTGCGACCACTATACAACCAACGTTCGAATCCTTTTGTCCAATATCACCAGAGCAATTTCTCAAACTTCTATTTGCCCGCAAACCATCTGGCTCCCCGCTGGACCCTTGCCCTGCCACAACCCTCAAAGAAATTTTCGCTTCCAATTGCGCAGGAGAACACGCAAAATCCATCATAAATGCATCCCTTTCCTCTGGTATCTTTCCCGACGCATTCAAAACGTTTCATTTCAAACCGCTAATTAAAAAACTTTCCCTTGACCCTCTCCAGCCCAAAAACTACCGCCCTATCTCGAACATCAGATTCCTTGCCAAACTCATTGACCAAACCGCCTTCTCCCAACTAAATGCCTTTGTCGAAGCCAACAATCTCCTAGACCCCGCACAATCAGGTTTCAGAGCCCATCATGGAACCGAAACCACCCTAACCTCAATCTGGGATGACCTTAAAATGATGCAAGACTCCGCGGGAAGAACTGCCCTAATCCTTCTTGACCTATCTGCCGCCTTTGACACAATCAATCACTCAATCCTCCTAGACCGCCTCCACTCCCTAGGAATTTGTGGAACCGCTCTTAAATGGATAGCTTCATTACTCAAAGATAGGTATCAAATAACATTACTCTCCACCTATACCTCCCAAGCCCGACCGGTCGACACGGGAGTCCCACAAGGAGCATGCCTATCTGCCCTCCTGTTCAATATATACTTGATCACCCTCCCTCCAATAGTTCGGTCACACAACATCCTGTGTTACAACTACGCTGACGACACTCAACTAATTCTAAAACTGATGAACTCAAACCCCAACTCCCGACCTGACCTGGCCTCCTGCCTCCTCGACATTGAACTCTGGATGACCCAAAGGCACCTCTTGTTAAACCCATCCAAAATGGAAATCATGGTATGTGGCAACTCCGAGCTTCTTCCGCAACCACTAGCCTGGCCATCCGCCATGGGCAGCTCACCGAACCCCTGCAACTCAGTGAAAATCTTGGGTGCATCCTTGACTCTGACCTAACACTCTCGCGCCAAGTCAACAACGTCTCAAAATCCTGCCACTACCACCTTAAAACCCTTAGGCGCATCTTTCCATATCTCTCCTTTCCTAACACACTCTCCGCGGTCCAATCAATGGTTATGTCAAGACTGGACTATGCAAACCCCCTATATCTCGGAATCCACACATACCAACTGAATAAACTCCAAAGGGCACAAAATGCAGCAGCCAAATTGCTACTTGCGCTCGGCCCAAGAGACCACATCTCCCCAGCCCTTAAGACGCTGCACTGGCTTCCAGTAGCCCAAAGGGTGACTTTCAAAACCTTATGCATCTCCCATCGAGCACTGCATAAAACCGGACCTCAATATCTTCAAGACAAACTAAAACCCTATCACCCCCCTTGCGCCCTAAGATCAAGCTCAGCCGGCCTCCTAGTCATTCCTAAAACAAAGTCAGTCAGATTAGGTGGATCAGCATTCTCAGCCTTGGCCCCCACCCTGTGGAACGCACTCCCACCCCACATCCGCCAAACTGAGGATTTAACATCTTTCCGCAAACTGCTGAAAACCTGGCTCTTCCCCAAAAACCAACTGGTAACCAAACTAACCCAAACAGACAATCAGCATCTCAATGACACCACCCAACAAACTACCTGAGGTGAGAAATTGACAGCTAATAACAATTAGCTAAACTTAGCTAAAAATGTGCTTAAATATAAACAAAGTTTATATTCGGGGTCACAGTATGACAGATGACCCCAAATATAAACTAGAAAGACAAACAGAATTAAATGAGTAAAGTAGATCAAAACAGTGAAGCGGATAATAAGAATAATTGATAGGGAAACTGTAATGAGATGTAAACTACTGAAACGCACATATGCATGAAGAGGGAACGAAATGAATGGCGTTGATGAAGCGTGTAGAGTGGGGGAGCGTGTAGAGTGGGGGGTGTGTAGAGTGGGGGAGCGTGTAGAGCCGATGAGCTTGTAGAGCGGAAGAGCGTGTAGAGCTGAAGAGCGTGTTGAGCGGAAGAACATGAAGAGCGGATCAGTATGTAGAGCGGAAGAGTATGTAGAGCGGAAGAGTATGTAGAGCGAAAGAGTATGTAGAGCGGAAGACTATGTAGAACAGAAGAGTATGTAGAGCAGAAGAGTATGTAGAGCAGAAGAGTATGTAGAGCAGAAGAGCATGTAGAGCGGAAGAGCATGTAGAGCGGAAGAGTATGTAGAGAGGAAGAATATGCAGAGCGGAAGAGCGTACAGAGCGGATGACGAGTGTATAAAGCCGATGAGTACATAGAGCGGACGAGGCTACAGAGCAGACGAGGCTGCAGAGCGGACGTGGTTACAGAGCGGACAAGGTCACAGAGCGGATGAGGTCACAGAGCGGATGAGGTAACAGAGCGGATGAGGTCACAGAGCGGATGAGGTCACAGAGCTGATGAATTAACAGACCAGGATTAATGCGTATTACCGAATGACTCTAAGGGGCTGATGAGTGCATATTAATGTTGAACGCGGGAAAGCACGAATGCATAGAGCGGATGAGTTCATAGAGCGGATAAGTGTGCAGAGCGGATGAGTGCAGAGAGCAGATGAGCTGAATGCGTGGAAACCACGAATACAGTGAGCGGATGAGTACGGGGAGTGGATGAGTACGGGGAGTGGATGAATACGGGGAGTGGATGAGTACGGGCAGTGGTTGAGTACGGAGAGCAGATGAGTACGGGGAGCGGATGAGTATGGGGAGCGGATGAGTACAGGGAGCGGATGAGTACGGGGAGCAGATAAGTACGGGGAGCGGATGAGTACCAAAAGCAGATGAATATGGGAACTGACGAGCGCCGGGAGCGGATGAATGAAGCGAGCGAATGAGTGCGGGAAGCGGATGAGTTGAATGCGTGGAAAGCTCGAGTGCATTGAGCAGAGGAGTACATAGAGCGGATGAGTGCATAGAGCGGAGAAGTGCGGAGAGCTGAGGAATGAGGGAACAGATGGGTGCAGGGGAGCGGATGAGTGCGGGGAACTGGTGAATGCGGGGAACGGATGGGTGCGAGGAGCGGATGAGTGCTGGGAACGCGTGAGTGCAGGAGCGGGTAAATGCGGGGAGCGGGCGACTCCGTAGGACTGCATGTGTTTGGACAGACAGGAGTGCATGCATGGGGCTGACTGGAGCGCGCAAGACGGACGTGAGCGTGCAACGTACATAGTATGGGCTGAATGCAGAGAACGTTTGAAATAGCATTCAACCCATCATATCACATCCCACGCTTACTCTCTTCTTTACACCACCACTCAACTAGAACACAGAGATACTATGACACCATTCGGTATAACTGTTCTCATACTAACATCCTCCCGCTCACTCCACATCATTCTAAGTAAACACTGCTGGTTACACACTACCCAGCCAGGCGTTCTCCTCAGGCCTAACACAGCCACAGTCAGTCCAGATAAATCCTGCCAGAACGAACACATACCCCTGATCTCAACCATCACACCTACCACTAAGAAGCAGCTATTTCACGAATACCGCGCCAGCTGCACACATACCCGGGGAGCACAGGCACCGTTGACTCTCCCTACTCTCTCTACTGACCTGAACTTCGGTTCCCAAGGGCGTTCAACCTACCAGCGCCTTCAGACCATACCAATGGTATATAAGGCACTATATAAATGCAAAATAACATAACATAACATAACATTTGAAAGAGAATCTGTGAGATCTGATGGTTCTTTTCTGTAAAATGACGAGCTACTGCAGAGTCCATGTTTGTACGAATGGTGGACCGATGCTCAGTCCATCTCAACTTGACGGTCTGCTGCTTTGTCTTATGTAGTAAATCCCACATGGACAGTTGATGGTGTACACAGCAATCGCAGAATCACATGTGGCAAAGTGGTGGAGTGTAATCTTCTCCCCTGTTCTAGAGTGCTAGATGATATCTCTCTTAGTGACAAAATTACAATTCATACAATGTAAACAGAAAGGAGCCCAAATGTTTACCTTTACTTTTGCTGACACCTGTTTGTGTAAAGTCTGCTTTTACCAAATAATCTCTCAAATTTGGCCTCCTATTGTAAGAAAACAGTTGGTTATCTTGTTATCTTTAAACAGGTGCTTCACTCTGCCATCACTCTTTAAAATGTCCCATCACTTAAGGGTACATACGTTGATTTTGTTACTGAGTGTAGAATATTTGGAAACAAAAACTAACAGGTTGTATTTGCTAGAGATTACGCTGTCAGTTTAATTGATCCTAGCATGAATCTTATTCAGAGCTGCAGCAGTATCGTCAGCGGTATAGCCCCTGGCATGACATTTTAGAGCCATCTGTTGCATGGCTTCTTAGCATGACTCCTTATTACTCACAAAACGCTGCGTCTCTTAACAGCTGGATGTATGGAAGGTGTTTAATCAAACTCGTAGGATCGAAATTTAGGCGATGAAGTAAATTGTTCCTGTGCATGGGCCTGCAAAAAAGGGTAGTCTTTAGACCTGGGGGTGTAGGAATTAGCTCAACATCTATTCAATCTCAAAGCTCAACATAAAACAGCATACGAGGGGGCCATAGCAGAACTGTTTATATTTATATGACATCATCGTGTGATATAAATAGCGGCCATTTTTAAAGAAACAATAAAGATTGCCAAAGCGCATAGCGCAGGAAGTCTTGATTCTATTAAAGACACGGAGGCGATCATTAAGCTTATCTTCTTTAATACTGCTTCAAACACAGCTCTTCAAATTATGAACATTTTTCTTTTTTTTTTTAACAATAAATGTAAAACAAACTTCCAACTTTATCCCACATGGATCATCTAAAACTGATCAAACTGTGTCTCAACTACATTTCCCATGAGGCCTCAGGTATCCTGTAGTCCCAGCCTCACTGTGAGCCACCAATGGGACTCCATCTCATGGTATAGGTCCTCCTCTGCCTAGGTGCTTTCCTCTTCTTTTCTGTTGCTCTCACTGCACTCGCATTCCAAAAGTCTTTGCTTTAACCACTTGCATCTGTCTTCCTGCCATAAGTATCGAGGGTTGCCTCACTCGGATTTAACTTTGCATCACTCTCTTGAGTTTTTCTGATCTTCCCCTTAAATAAAAATTCAAAATAGATATGTTAGGGTGGGGAATTCGCTTCCTATTCTCCAAGGAAAAAGGTCACATTAGTATCATAGATTCAAACATCCATATAGCGACATTCCCTCAGGGAGGGATAATGATCGCCTCCGTGTCTTTAATAGAATCAAGACTTCCTGCACTATGCGCTTTGGCAATCTTTATTCTATGACAAGACCGGAGGCGATCATTATGCTTGTTCAAAGCTTTCAATCACTGCAGATGCAATGTTCGCTAGAGGCTTACAATAGAAAGTTCTGAACGTAGAATCACCAGACCAGTCTGCTGCTTTCAAGACCTCTTGCAGCGGAACTCCAGCTGCGAAAGCTCCTGAAGCCATGGATCCCCTGGTCGAATGAGCTCCGAAGACAGAAATGTCTATGCCTGCTAGCTCCATAATCTCTTTCACCCATCTCGCAATGGTAGATGGGGCTACTGCTTTGTATGGCTTTCTTCACCCAATAAGAAGCTGAGTGATATTATGAGGTCTGACCGCTGCTGTTGCTGCTTCATAACACTTAATACATCGTGCCACGCATAGCTTGCTGTTGTCTGGGAAATAGGGGTAGTTAATAACTTTAGAATTTGTCTTGGTACGCTGTGCCAGGTTGAACGCAATGCCTTCTGGGTAAAAGATCTTTCTGTCAATTTCTAATGCTTTGACGTCTGATACTCTTCTACAGGAGATCAAACAGAGTAATGTAGCTAGCTTCCCTGACAGTTGCCTGCACGATAGTAAATCGTGTCGAGGCCATTGTTCGAACAATTGTAAAACTTTATTAATGTCCCAAAGTGTTGAATATTTAGGTAAAGGCGGTTTAGTAAGCTTTACTCCCTTAAGGAGTCGAACCACTGCTGGATGTTCTCCTACAGGCTTTCCATCTATGTGCTCGTGACCCGCCGAAATGGCTGCTCTATAAACCCCTACTGTCCTGAAAGCTCTTCCCTCATCTGTCAAGGACGCTAGGAAGTTTAGTAAATGCTCTATAGGAGCTGAAATGGGAGAAATACTCCTCCCCCTGCACCATCTGACCGAGGCTTGCCAAGCGGAATCATAGCTCCGGATTGTGGAAGGAGCCCATGATACTTTGATAAGTTCTGTAGCTTGCTCTGAAAGCCCTGGCAGGCACCATCTGCGCCTGACATTTTGCATGCTAATAGGTGCAGCATCTTGTTCTGAATCAGTGGATGTGGATCGCCTGTCGATTGAGAAGGAGATCTGTCTTGTGGGCAATCCTCTGCGGGAAATCCATAGAAAGTTCCATCAGAACTGGAAACCATGCTTGCGACTTCCATTCTGGTGTCACTATCACTAGCTCTGCTCCTTCCCTGCGTGTCTTTGCTAGCGTTCTCGCTAGCATCACGAAGGGGGGAAAGGCATAGTGAACTGGCCTCTTCCAGCTGTGCAAGAACGCATCTGTTCCGGCTGCTTCCGGGTCCAGCCTCCAGCTTAAATATTTCGTCAGGTGGGCATTCAGTCTCGATGCAAACAGATCTATACCGAAAAGGCCCCATTTCTGTTGCAACTTCTCAAAGACAGATTCATGCAGCCTCCAGTCGCTGGAGTCTGTCAGATTTCGGGAGTTCCAGTCTGCTACTGTATTTTTCACTCCTGGGATATATTCTGCTTTTACTGCTATCTCCTTTTCCAAGCAGAATGCCAAAAACCCTTTGCTGATTCTGCTAGCATTTTGGATTTCGTGCCCCCTAGTTTGTTGATGTATCTCACTGCTGAGATATTGTCCATTCGTAGCAGGATGCAGCATTTCGCTTGATCTTTGGTAAATGCCTTGACCACGTATGATCCTGCTAAGAGCTCCAGACAGTTTATGTGCATCTCTAACTCTTCTCTTGACCATTTCCCGCCTGTCTCGACAAGCCCGCATCTTGCTCCCCAGCCTGCTCCGCTGGCGTCCGATTCTATGACTATCTCTGGGATGTCTCCGAAAATGGCTCTGCCGTTCCAGGCCTCCATGTTGCTGAGCCACCATTGAATTTCTGCCTTGCTGTCTCCGTCTAAAGGGACTAGATGATGATATCTCCAACCCTTCTGAAGGTATCTTATCTTGAGCCTCTGAAGACTCGATAGTGTAAAGGGCCCGGGAATATTGCTTGGATCGAAGCTGCTAGGAGGCCCACTATTCTGGCTAGATGGCGAAGCGATATAACCAGTGTCTTCAGAGCTGTCTTTAGATCCTTCTTTATCGCTCTGATCTTGGCGCCGGGAAGTTCTAGAGAAGCCCTCCTTGTATCTATCACAAAACCTAGGAGCTCTATTCTTTTGCAAGGCATCAAGTCCGATTTCTCTAAATTGATGAGAAACCCCAGCTCCGTAATCTGTCTGCTTGCCCATTGAACCTGATTTACTAATCTCTCCCTGTCCTCTGCCATAAAAACAATGTTGTCTAAATAGATGATCTTTCGAATGCCTTCGTCTCTGAGGGCGGCTGCTAGAGGCCTCATTAGTTTCGTAAATGCCCATGGGGCTGAGGCTAGGCCGAATGGTAGTGTCTTGAATTGCCACCTCTGGTCCTTCCAGATAAACTGGAGAAACTTGCGGTCCTGACATGCCACCGGTACTGTCAGATAGGCGTCTTTCAGATCTAAACGCGCTAACCAATCCCCTTTCCTGAGAAGGTCTGCTAGCAGATGGACTCCCTCCATCTTGAAATGCCTGTAGACTAGCCAGCTGTTCAGCCCCTTCAGATTTATAACTGGTTGCACATTGCCTTTCTTGTGCACTAAAAACATGTTGCTCAGGAAGCCTGTCTTGTGAGGCTGTGCTCTCTCTATGGCTTGCTTCTGCGCTAGTTCTAGCAATTCTTTGTTTAGTAGGGTCGCTTCTGCCGCTGCGCAATGTAAGCGTGGTGGGGGTTTCCTTTGCTTGGGACAGCTCAGAAAATCTAACCTGTAACCCTGCGCTGACTGGAGTACCCAAGCGTCTGCCGGAAGCTTTTGCCAGTTGTGCAAAAAGAGCGCGGTTCTGCCCCCCACAGGTGGTTGTACTGTCTTGCCAACTCTCACCTGAGATATTAGACTGGTGCCTGAAGTAGGCTCTCCCTCTTCTTCCTCGGAAGCTTCTGCCTCTATTTGGGAAAAAGGCGTCTAGCTGCCGTGATTCCCAGTACTGGGCTCTCGGTCCCTGTGGCCTTCGGTTGGACTTAAATCGGCCGGTCGATCGGCCTCTGTATTGACCGGCCCCGGCAAAAACTCGCCCGAGGAAAACTTTCTTGATAGATGCCTGTGCTTTCTCGAGGGCTGTATAGGTTCCTACGAACCGGCTCATCTCTTTCACGAAAGTGTCCCCAAAGAGAAGACCTTGAGCGCCCTCTCCTGCTTCATATGAGGCTAAATCGCTTAGCTTGTTTCCAATCTTAAGCAGCGTAGAGCGTCTTCTTTCCGCCGAAATTGGTGAGTTCACATTCCCTAAAAGGCAAACAGCTCGCTGAGCCCAATAAGCCAGTACATAAGGGTCTACTGGCTCTGCAGTGTCCTTGGCCCTTTCTGCGAGGTCCATAATCTTTGCAATGGGCCCAGTCAGGTCCAGAACTTTATCCTGACATGATCGCCAGGCTCAGTCCATGCCCTTTCTCACATGTCTATTTGCTTTAGAGACGAATGTGAGCATTTTCGGGTCTAACTCCGGAGTCTGGGAGACTTTACCGTTTAGCTCTGGCCCGGGGCACTCGGACCTGAGTCGGAACCTTGTTTCCTTTTCTAGGGGTTTCCTTATTTTCTGGGCCATATACATAGCCACCCTAGGTGAAGGGGTCCATTCTGTGGACCGCGAATGTCTGATGGTATCTGGGTCAAACATATCCGATGTGTCTTCGTCAGGGGTAGCCTCCACAGCGCTGGCTTTACTTTTTTCTGTTTTGGGCTGTTTCAGAGGTCTTTCTCTGCCCAAAAAGCTCTCGTCGTGTTCTTCTTCACTATCCTCTCCGGACGATGAGCTTTCGTTCCCCACATTGTCTGCCCCTGGGGTAGGGGGTACGAGGCCGGGCACTGCTGATTTTGCCAAAAAAGCTTCATCAGCTGCCTCCTGGGGCTGTTCATCTAGTCCCCTGATAGAGCACGGGGGGGGGGTAGGAGAGTGTTTCCTCTTCCGGGCCACCTTACACCCCCTATTAGTGATTTCAAGAGGTCTTGTGGAGGTCCCCTCACCTGGATCTTCTTGACTGCCAGCCTTGGTGCCCAGTAAACCCTCCAGAATCTGGAGTCTCTCTTGTAAAGGTTGTACACCTTGAGCCACTGCTCTAACCAGTGAGTCGCCCAACACTCTCTTAAAACTGATGGAGATGTCTCTCTCCTCCTCCTGCATTTCCTCATTCTGCTCCTCGAATTCTTGCCAATATTCCTCTTCTCCCCTGTCACTCGCCATGACTCTGGTTTCTAATGCTGAGCCTTCAATGGGACAGAGGGGGTGACAGAGTCTTATCGAGTATCACAGAATCTGTGTAGTTTTCTCTGAGGAGGGGCCTCCTGTAGCAGAACAACAGAGCCATTGAAGAGAAAATCCCCTTTCTCTTTTTTTTATTTTTTTATTTTTAATTGCCTCTGGAAGTGGCTGAATAAAGTAGCGGTGCAAGAATCCCGCGAACGCTACGACTCTGGAGCTAAGGGAAATGCTTTGTACGGCGCAGATAGCTTTCGACCGTTACACGGATCGAAACTGCCGCCGTGCGCATGCGCAATGAAAAGCACCATTGCGCTCGCAGCGTCACCGCCGCGTCTGGGGGCTGGACTCCCTCGGCCTCCGAGGAGTTACGATTTACTCTGTAAATGAAGAGGCGGACGGGCCCCCAGAGCGAGCGATAACGCTTGCGGGGCGCCGCCTTCCTCTAAACACACTAATAAAGAAAACTGCGTCGAGAAACGCACCGACGCGCTGCTATCACTAAGTACTTCAAGAATCCCAATATAACATGGTATTCATAGCGCGTGCTATAAGTATGATTGATATTATGAAATGCTTGCGCGCGGTAATATGCTTGTTTATGAAAATCTTTCCCACAATAGCAATATATATTACAAATTGAATGGCTCTAAAGGTGCCGAAATCTACTTAGCTGTGAGATCAGCAAAAAGAAGGCGAAAGCACCGAGGCAGAGGAGGACCTATACCATGAGAGAGAGTCCCATTGGTGGCTCACAGTGAGGCTGGGACTACAGGATACCTGAGGCCTCATGGGAAATGTAGTTGAGACACAGTTTGATCAGTTTTAGATGATCCATGTGGGATAAAGTTGGAAGTTTGTTTTACATTTATTGTTAAAAAAAAAAAAGGAAAATGCTCATAATTTGAAGAGCTGTGTTTGAAGCAGTATTAAAGAACATAAGCTTAATGATCGCCTCCGGTCTTGTCATAGAATACAATGGCATTCATACCATTGAGACAGTGCACGAAGATCTAGCAATCTTTTCCCAAATGTAAGCATAGAAAAAGAGCTATAATCTTTATATCCTGCATTTAAGGTTAAACTAATGTTCAGCATGGTCTTCAGTAACTAAATGCCCACAATTTATTTAAAATGCAAATCATGTGCTTTGTTTTAGGATAACTATGTGACCCAACCCAAAAATACATTATATCATCAAATTGGAGCCACAAGCATCCTACTACTATCCAAAGAGGCACCTGATTGTAAGTAAAGCCTTCTTTTAAGGAATTCAATACAGATGGTTTGAAAACATAGCAAAGAGCATTGTTTTGTCTTGGTTTTTAGGATTTCAAATAATTAACCCAAGTGAAGCGTATATTTGATTAAATTCAACAACAAATATTTTCTACTGAGAACTGCACCTCCTGAGGAACCACTATACAAAATAACAGGGAAACAGGTGTCGGGGAGCAGACAAAAAATCAGAAGAAGAGGTGCAGACAATTAATTTGAATAATAAATTATTATTCATGGGAGCCCAATACAAGGTGAAAAATGGCAACGATTCAGTGAACTTTACCTGAAAAAAACTTTTTTTTAATCTTTTCACATGAAGACTACCTGAGAGTTTATTTATCCAATTATAGTGAAATCATCAACTAATAAACAACAAATGTGTGTTTACAATACAGTGTTCATTGAATTACTAAGGCCTAAGTGTCATTGTGACTTGTATTTTGAAATGGTTGCTGTTAACCCAGTTCCTGTCCGAATACAGATTCTCGTGTTAAAACGAAGAGTTGGATACTGACAACTGAAATTAAGCCAAATATGATCATTTTAGTTCCTGAACGTACATGGACAAAGACTGGCCTCAGAATATGTCTTCATGTGAAGAAGGATGCCATCCCCTGGTCCTCGAGACATGTGGGATTCCCATGTGGGATTCCCAGGCAAAGTCACACAGCCCCATTCAGAATTCCCTACCGCTGTAAACCGTTATTCCCAGACTCCATCTCTTTTTCAAAAAGAAAACCTTGACTGAAAGCGTCTTCTACGGAAACATGGGGATATGCACATAGAAAATGCCCACAAGGGTCCCATGGTTCAAGAACACCACCACTTTCTCAACTGACCATGAAGAGAAGGACTACATCGCTCACAATACCGCTTTCCTACTAAAGAAATCCAGGTGTTTACAAAAAGGGCACATTTGCTTGCTTTGAGCCAGGAAGACTACAGGGAGGACCCACAAGAGGACACAGTTCCTACCCAGAGGGGCGGAACGAAGAGCATACTCAACCTACAGTGCAGCCAATGGAGCAAACCTCCCAAATGGGGGAAGCTTCTAGCAGCAGACCTGTAGCAGAGGCAGAAGCTGCCATCAAGAGGAGAGAACAATCTGGAATGTTTTCCAAGATGGCAGCTAGCCTCTTTGACAATTTCTTCCAGAGGCAGAGGCCTACACAGTGTCTCTGCCACATAGCATGCTCAGAACTGCTAGAACTGAACTACATAAGGTATTTGCTCATGAGCTATTGTGTAGCATAGACATACCTACTGGCTCATTCGTTATTCCAAATAAAATTGGTGATGTTACAGTGTTGAAATGGTCATTCCAGTTGTTTGTGTCCACTACAATCTGTGGGGACCCACATTGAATCACGTTCATTGTATGTGTTACATCATGAATGGGCAAGATTCCGAGCCATCTGTATTTTAGCTGTTCTGCATCATTACAGAAGAGGAATAGACATAGACAAATCTACCGTTCCTGCCAGCAATGGGAGCATTCTAGCCTGAACAGCTAGCCCACATCCCTTCTAAACAGACACACAGGCAACCCCAGCAATATCTGGTCTTGCAAGGGCTTCACCAATGAGGTGCAGCTAACTTCATTTTGGTCAGTGGAAAAGGGTCCAGTTTTGTACCTATCCCTTCTCGCGTATGGTGACAAACTAAAACTAAAATGGTGTACTTTTATCAGATGCAGTGCCTAGACACATGTTCATATGTCTGCTCCCCTTCGGTAATGACAGGCTAATAAACAACTGTATGGAAGGTTGAGTAGGGCAATGCAAGTGGTAATGATTAATTCAATGCATTGAATCTATCACCTTTTGGTTTTGTTTTCAAATTCTAAAATCAGGAGCACATCACTCATGTGTCACTGTCCCAAGCTATGCTACAATACAGAGGCCACAAAGTCAAAGGTCAGGTCTGGTTCAATGGCCGCTGCCTTGTTGCACCTGTTTAAATTTCTGAGAGGTTCTGGTCTTTCATTGGTACATACCTTTGAGGGCCTTCCCTAAAATGGCATATACATTATCTTATATCTGCAAATATCCTGCAATTACTTCCGTCATTGCAATTCATGAAGCTTGTAGATTGGAGCTTCTGAAGTGAAGCATTTCTTTTATATAGCAAAACACAATGTTATGGGTTAGGGCATGTGGGCAAGGGCAGTGGCAGAGCCAGGAAGAGGGTAGTTTGAAACTGTTCGATGTAGTGTGCCAGTGGCGCTGGCCTGGGGAGGTGGCGGTGAGGTGCTGATGCACCATTGCATGCAGCAGCCCGATGCTCAGGCTGAATGAAAATCGAACCATGGTGTGATAATAAAATGACACTTGCTGCCACTGAGGTTTCGATTTCCCCGTTCTACCCGACACAGGCCAGACTTTCTGGAGCCGAGAATATGTAACCAGGCACATTTGCTACATTATGTAGCAGATCTGCACGCCCAGATCAGAAACAACTTGGTTTGCCAGTTCATGTCTGTACGTTGTCCATGCACGTGCTAATTTCAGCAGCAAGCATGCTTGCCCGGCCATGTGCCGCCCACAGCCTGCCCTGGACCGTGCCATTGTGCCCCCCTCCCACTGGTTTGGCCTGCTGCACTCCCCTGCTGCAGGTGGTTGAGCTTGGACCTGGGAGCCTGTCTCACCGCTGGGGCTGGTTCATTCTCCACCAATTGGTCTGTTGGGGAGGAGGTAAGAGGGCTGTGTTTCTCCTCCTAGGAACCCTTACAGGTGCACTTTAGACTGGGGGTTTCCTCAAGATCAAAGTCATGCTTACATGGATGTCAGGATATGATATGATATGATATGATGAGTGATGTATAACGTGCCTGTACACAAGTATTACTAGGCACAACAAGACAAAGGAGGGAAGACAGAAGGAGAACAAAACAAATGATCTTACCATGCCTTGTGTCATTCAGATCGTCCAAAGTGCAGGGGTGGGGGAGAAGGAGAAGTGCCAGGGAGATGGGAGAAGTGCAATTAGGGCTGCATTGCTCTGAGCACGTGCAGCCAGGGAAGTGCGGCTCAGATAAGTCCAAGGAGGCTGGGGACTGAAGGGCTAGTTACAGCCCCTAACTGCACGGTAGGTCCAGAGGCAGTGCAGGGGTGACTGGTCATGGAGGAACCTGGTTCCCTGTGAAGGTCCTGAGCTGCTTCCGGAATTTCAGGTGGTCCAGCTCAAGTTTGAGAGGGGCAGGGTGACCATTCCAGAAGGAGGCACCTGCAGGGGAGATACTTCTACCCCCAACCCCACATTCTCCGCCTGGAGAAGTGTCTTACCCTCAGAAAGTTTGAAGTGCCTGAGCGAAGGACTCAAGAAGGAAGGTGTTTTGGAAGAGAGAGCTGGGTTTAGTGCGGGCCCCGGTTCCAGAAAGCCTGGTGGACAATGCAAAAGGTGTTGAACTTGATCCTTGTAGCCACCAGAAGCCCGTGGTGAGATTTCAGGGCAAGAGAGAAAGGGTCCATGTGCTTGAGACCAAGGACAAATCTGGCAGTCCTGTTCTGGATTAGTTACAGAGGGTGGAGAGTAGAGAAATGCAGATAGAAAAAGAGGCTGTTACAGTAGTCAGCCTAGAGAGAACTAGGGCTTTGGAGACAGTGAGCTTCTGTGGGAAAGTGAGAAAAGGAGGTACAGCTGGTAGTGGGCCTTCTTGGACAGGTGCGTGATGTGAGGAGAGAAGGAGAAGGTGGAGTTGAAGATGACACCAATGTTTTTTGCCTCACAGGAAGGCAAAGGCAAAGGGCCCAAGGAGGGCGGCCAGAGTGAAAAAGGGAAAGCAGGAGCAGGGCTCCCAAAGAGAAGGATCTCAGTCTTAATGGAATCAAGGCAGAGATCGTTGGAGGTGCAAAAATCCTGAATTGCGGATAGACAGTGAGGAATAAGCGAGAGAGGAGAGGAGGCTGAGGGGAGCCTGACAGAGAGCTGTGTGTCATCTCCATAACACTGAAAGTTAGAGGAGAAGGCAGAGATCAGATGGGCCAAAGGGTCCAGGTAGACATTGAAGAGCCATGGTTGAGAGGTTAAACCCATGGGGAACACTGCATGTGGAGAGAGAGAGGTGGTGGAGAGAAAGGACTAAGGTCAACCACTTCAGAGACTGATCTGTGATTCCCAGGTTCTCACAGAGTCGATTGATCAGGATGGCATGATTGACAATGTCAAAAGCAGAGGAATGATCAAGGAGTATTAGGACAGAGGGAAGGCTTGAATTGGGATTTGTGGGCAGATCTTCACAGGTGTTCAGGAGAGCAGTTTCCGTGCCTCGGGCTGCTCTGAAGCCGGACTGATGGTCATGGAGACAACCAACAGATTCAATCAGGATAATAAACTGGGTCATAGCCGTTTTTTGCAGGAATTTGTCCAGGAAAGGAGTGATAGAGATCGGGTGATAGTTTGCCGGATATGTAGGATCACAGAACACTTTTTAAGGAAGGGGTGCACAAGGGTGTGCTTGAGGAGAGAGGGGAAAGTTCCATTAGCAGAAGAGTGGTTGCAGAAAACAGCCAAGGCTGGAGCGAGCGTGTCAATGTGGTCCTTGGTGGTTCTGGAGGAGCAGGGGATCACCTGTTTGGACAACACTTTCATAGATTGCACTTGTCTAGAAACAATGTCAGATGTAGTCAGAGAGAAGGAGGAGAAAGGAGGAGATGGAGAGGCGGCCAGAGGGGCGCTGAGAGGGGTGGCGGGAGAGGAAGAAGAGAGAGATGACAGGATGTCTTGAGTTTTAGTAGTGAATGGAGAAGCCAGGGCTGTACAGAGGGCCTGGGAGGGAACAGAAGAGGTGGAGACTGCAGAATGATTGGTCAGCTCCTTTCAGATTTTAAAGAGACACAGGCTTGAATGTGGGCCCTCTTCTTTGACAGGACAGAGAGTATGTATTGCCTTTGGAGCAGGCGGCAGGCCAGTTTGTCAGAGGATGCGCCCGATGCACTCCACTTCCTCTCAACCATGAGATCGGAGTCATACCAAGAGGTGCACTTGGAGGTAGGCTTGGGATGGATTCTCAAGACAGGGGCATGGACATCCAGAGTGTTGGAGTTAGAAAGGTGCAGTTAAGAGAGGGCTGTGTGAGAGTGTGGGTCAGCCACATGCTTAGGTGGAGAAAAAGAACAGCAAAGGCCTCTACTGACACACGCTTCACGGCTAAATGACCAAGAAGGTAGGTGGCAGTGCTGGGGTGGGCTTAGCCTGGGAAACAGAGAGCTTCAGGTGAGAGGAGAGCAGAAAGTGGTCAGTCCAAGAGAGAGGAGTGGTGAGAGGGTTCTAGCGAGGGATATCTGAGGAGATGAGAACATCCAAGGTATGCCTGGTAGAGTATGTCAGACCAAAGGGAAGAATGAAAGAGAGATAGTGGTGCAGAGGTTTTGAAAGAGGCCATAGGAGGGATTAGAAGCATCCAGGTGGATGTGGAGGCCTTCAAGGAGGAGGAGTTGAGAGGTAGAGGCGAGTAGAGGAGAGGCGAGGTCAGTCCACTCTGAGAGGAACAAGGTGACCTGGCCAGGTGTCCTGTAGATGGTGGCCATAGTCAGAGAGAGGCCAGGAGACATAGAGAGACTCTGCAGACCAGACAGTCAAAGGAGGAGTAGGCCTGCATAGGAATGACAGAAGCAGGGACCCACGCTAGGATGTAAACTGCAGGTTGTTTCTATTTCACAGAGGCAAATCAGCCACCAGGGCATAACTACTCAAGGGTTGGGGATTCCCCGGTAATTGTGTTTACACGGGTTCTGTATGACGATACAACCCAGATTGTCAAAGGAGTGACTTTGGGGGAAGGCACATAGTGCTATGTTCATTATTGGATACAGGCATATATCAAGTATTTTTTGTTAAAAAGGCTAATGCGGAAGACAGACTTTCATAGCCCCCAGGTTCAAGTCCCCGAGCGTGCACCAGGATGCACATCTCCATCTCCCAGCATGCACCGAGCAGTTGCAGATAGGCATGCTGCGTGTCTAAAGGGGGGCAGTACTACAAATAGTGCAGCCCTTGCTCCCAGGAGCAGCAACACACTTTAGATAGAGAAGTCATGGAAGGAATGTTGAATGTATGCCTGGGGCTACTATTATGGCAGATATTGAAACCGATTTTGGCAGAAAAGTTTGCATTTCCTTGCTAGAACTACCAAAATAACGTTGCTGTGACAACCTCTAAATTTGATTTTGTAAAACTTCTGTGATGCCACCTAGATTTGATTTTATTAACTGCCTATGAATCCATCTAGATTTATTTTCACAATATAATTTTCTGTGAGTTGGAATTTATCCCTTAAGATTAGAGTAATGCATATTCACTCACTATGCACTGCCAGCTCCTAGTTACACACAGTTACACTGTAACTAGGCTGTGCAGCAGTCCTTGGGAACTTCATTTCCCAGCATTTCCTAGAGTTCTTTAGACTCTCAGCGGCACGTCAGAGCCGGCACATTGAAGTAGGGGCCGGTTTGCGCCTATTTATAGGACCCTGCCTGCTGCCCTCTTAGCCTGGTATGTGCTTGTCTGATGTGTGTGTTCTTGTTATTGCATGAACGAAGTAATCCTACTTAATATTGTTCTTTTGCTGCCTTACTGCCAGATTCTTGTCAGACCTGACTGACTGTTTGTGTGTGTGTTCTGCGTGCATACACGTGACATCTCGCCATTATTTAGGAAACCGATTTTGGCAGAAAAGTTTGCATTTTCTTGCTGGAACAACCAAAACAAATTTGCTGTGACAAACTCTAGATTTGATTTTGTAACATCTCTGTGATACCACCTAGATGTTATTTTATTAACGGCCTGTGAATCCATCTAGATTTATTTGCACAAGTATAATTTTCTGTGAGTTGAAATCCATCCTTTAAGATTAGAGGGAGCGTATTTGCTCACCGCAGACTGCCAGATCCTAGTTACACGCTGTTAGGCTGTAAATAGACTGTGCAGCAGTCCACGGAACTTCATTTGCCAGCATTCCCTAGCGTTCTTAAGACCCTCAGTGGAGCGTCAGTGCCGGCGCGTTGGTGTAAGTGTCGGTTTGTGGTGCTTCGTTTCCGGAGTGAGGGAGCAATATCTTACAGCTTGGCAGGGTATTAGAGTTCTTCACTACTCTTCAGTTCCTTTTGTTGAATCTGTGGGTACCCACTCCTGTTTTGATACTACTTCTGCCCACCATGGCTCATCTTAATGACCTGTTCGACTCACTCCGTGTTCCTCACATTCACAATGCCCATAAAGCCAATTGCTTCTATAACAAGCTAGAAAGCATTATGGCTCAATCTATTAGAAATGACTGTTTGGGTACTTCCACACCCCTGTTGCCAGTCTAAACAAAGGCGGTATAGTGACCGCCTCTGGCGTGGCTCAGGCTTTATTGGGCATGGTTCCCGAGTCAGCACCTCCGACACTCCTTTGCCAGCGGCTAAGCAACACTGAAACAGATAACCCATGGGCAAACAAACCCACACATGCTGCTCTCGAGGTTAACTCGAATAAGTCTCTGTTTAATGCTGATGCCTATCATTCAAATGTCCCGTCTCTTTACAGGCATCCTCGGCAGTGATTGATATACCGCAGTTTTCTCAGATACCTCCTAGCATTGCCCGCAAACTTACTGTGGCGAGGAGCCCAGAACCAGCCCTCCATGTGTCTCCCATTTGCCCCAACATATCCCTTATCAAGTTGGCTCTTCTGAACACTCGTTCCCTTGGTAAATACAGGGTCGAGGTGGAGGACTGCCTCAAGAGCACTGATATTGATGTATTGGGTATAACAGAAACTTGGATGAATGATACGACCAATATGGCAGCCTCAATCTCCCCCCCTCAGAACTTACACATCCTACAGACTGATCACATTGATCAAAGAGGGGGTGGGAGTTGCACTCCTCATCAGGAAACATCTTGACTGCCATATAGTTTCTCACCCTAGTATAGAAGCCTGTAAAAGCCTGCTTGCTAAAATAAAAACGTGCTCTAACACTTCGGTTGTGATTCTGATTATTGATAGACTTCGAAAGGACATGACCTTATCTGAGGAGCAGGGAGCAGTTTTTGGCTCTCATTATTATCATCAAAAAACCCAAATCCAGATTTTCTCATCTTTGGGGACTTAAACTATTGGGCAGAGGATGAAAAGCACAAACCCCCAAATTCTTTAATCACAGTTTTGGACACCATAGACTACATCCAGTGGATTAAAGAACCCACCCATAAGGAAGGCCATATCACCGACTGGGTCCTCACACACAGGCCGGAGGCTTTAAATCCAGTTTGCTCTGCCTGCCCATGGTCTGATCATCTGCTGGTCTGCCTCACAAATTTGTCTCCCCGAAGCACCCATTCGTTTGGATAAATTGCATAGGATCTCCAAAGAATCCTGTAATTTCAGGAATGTCTCGGCATCTAAATTCACTGAATTAATTAAACCCAAATTTCCTCATCGTGACACATTTGGGAATGTTACTCTCCTGCTTGCTCATCTCTCAACAGCTATTGCTGAAGGAACCGAGGTGTTAGCTCTTGCTAAAAAT
Source organism: Ambystoma mexicanum (assembly GCF_040938575.1). Taxonomy (NCBI): domain Eukaryota; kingdom Metazoa; phylum Chordata; class Amphibia; order Caudata; family Ambystomatidae; genus Ambystoma; species Ambystoma mexicanum. The sequence goes on from NC_090935.1 coordinate 630,905,300, forward strand.
AAAGTCATTAACCCTGAGACGTTAAAAAATGCTTGGTTTAATGATACTGTGCCAGAATCCAGGTTAGAAAAAAGATCACGTGAAAGAGAATGACGCAAAAGCTACACTCGTGAAGCCCTGACCAAATATAAAACTACGGTAAACAACTACAAAAAATGATAATTGAGGAAAAATCCAAATACTTTAACACAAGAACCTGTAATGCCAAATCAAGATCTCGTGAACTATTCAAAGTGTTTAAAAAGTGGAAGGGAATTGTACTGCCACCCATCAAATCCAGCAAGAGTCCGATTGGGGCCAAATGATTCAAGAGGAATTTTCCAATAAGACTCTTGGCCATAAAAACACCATCCAAATGAAACAATGCCTCTCCCTGCAAAACTTGGCAGCACCAGATACCCCTCTTACTGGTCCACCAACACCTGAGTATAATTTTAAAGGTATCACGTAATATTATCCCCAACAAAAATATCGCCGTATATATGGTCGTCAGGAACGGCCATAGGCGATATTTTTATTGGAATAATATTTGGATTTTTTGGGAACGGGGGTTGCAGAGATGTACCCCACTCCCTTTAAAATAATACAGGGGTTTCGGGGGTGTTCCCCACAGATTCCAAACCTTAATATCGCCACAAAAATAGGGCGATATTTTTGTATGGCAATATTTTTGTGGGGATATTAACACATGGAACCATTTTAAACTGTGCTTAGAGTTAGAGATCCTCGGCATAGTGAACTATCTGAAAACCACATCCTGTAGGGGTAACATCTGTCCAGCCATTATTCACAGGGAGCCAGTATGTCACCAATGCCATTTAATCTTTACCTGAGGTATCTATGCTCAGTTCTTGACCACATTAATATCTTTTTCACCAAATATGTTGATGATACTCAGCTGGTGATAGAGCTGAGTGTGGACTACAGGAACGACAGCAAACTGTTATCCACAATCAAAAATCAACTTCTATGTACCTAGTCGAATGTTAAGATCGGCTGACTTGGGCAAGATTACGGTAGCCCCACACAAGCACACATTTGGACTGGGAAGAGCCTTCCCGATTGTGGCAGCAAGAAAATGGAACAACCTACCAGGTAACATGAAAATGGAAGCAAATTATCTGAGTTTTTTCGAAAAAAGTTGAAAACACACCTTTTCAAATAAATCCCATACCCCTGCAACTCCAGTTAGTATGATCAGCCTGGTTATGTGTGTCTTGTGACTTTTGTCTCCGTTAACGGTCTGTGTGTCTGCCGTGTTCTTGTTTCTGTGCCCCGAGGCTTGCGAGCTACCGGCTCAATACAAATAAACAAATACAATAAAATAAATAAAATTATTCTCAAGCAAACCATGTCCTTTCTAAATCCATGAATCACCAGGATGGTCAACCTTTCATTTTTGGAAGGCGTGGTGCCGTCCTCCCTTAAAGAAGTCTGGATAACCCTGTTTTGAAAAAGAGCTCACACGACCCCTCTATACTGAAAAACTACTGCCATATTCCGAATGTCCCTTTTTTGTTGAAGATTCTGGACAAAGTAGCCTATCCCCAGTTTCAGGACTTCTTGGAGCAAAATAACATTCTGGGCATGTATCAGTCTGGTTTTCGGGCAGGACACAGGACTGAGACAGCTCTTTTAGATTTAAAAACGACTCTGGGTAGTATTGTGGACAAAGGCCAGCCGGCCCTACTGATGCTTCTAGACCTTCCAGAGGCCTTTGACCTTGTCAACCATTCAATTCATTTCAACAGGTTGAAGGGCTTGGTGGGCTGTTCTCAAAGGGCATCCGACTGGATAGCATCATTTCTCGGCCCTCAGATCTCAAGAGTGGCAGTGGAGGATGCTCAATCTTGTCCTAATACTTTTAACTCTGGAGTTCCACAGGGCTCCTGCATCTCTCCCTCACTATTCAATGTCTACATAAGACCACTTCTTGACCTGCTCGACCACCTGGCTGTCCGCTATACCAACTATGCTGATGACACCTAGGTGGACTTTGAGCTATCAGGGAACTAAACACTGGACTCTGAAGCCCTTAATGAAGTGTAATTAGCAATTCAGTCCGGGATGATTTCCAACTCACTCGCTCTTCACGACGGCAAGACCGAGCTCCTCATTGTGGCCACTGGCCAATGACTGAACAAACTCAACGCTCCCTACAAAAGCTTTAATATCGCTGATATCAGATTCCGATATCTACCAGCGTCAAAACACTTGGTATCTACCTGGACGCAGAGTTGAACATGAAAGCCCATGTTTCCCACATTCGAGCATAATGTGGGTGCATGATGAAACCTCTGAACCAAATTAGGCCTTACATCTCCATTGAAAATAGATCCACACTTTCCTCAGCATTAGTGAATTTGAGGCTTGATTACTGCAATAGCCTCCTGTCTGGGACTACTAAGTCCAACATACAGTCCCTTCAGTTTGTTCAGAACAGTGCCGTCCATGCTGTTTTTCGGCTTACGCAAACAGGATCACATTTCTGACTCCAGAGAGGCATTGCACTGACAACCGGTTGCACATAGGATCTCACATAAGATCCAAACGTTGGCTCCCTGACCACACTGCTCGCCCCCTTCGCGCCAGTGATTACCATACATTCAAGCAGCCTCGATTCAAGCTGACCACATTTGGGGGTTGCAGCGTCCCAGTTCAGGCACCCAGAGAATGGAATGACATTCTACTCACAATAAGAACCATCAATTCCTTGACAAGCTTTAATAAAACAGTCAAAACGCACCGGTTCTGTCAAATAATTGGCTAACGGATTGACATCCCTCCTGCTCTTTGAATACATGTTTCTCGTTTCTGTCTTCCGTCATTGTTTTTCTGTGTGGCCTGAGGCCTATGGGCATGCAGCGCTTAAGAAGAAAGAAAATAAAAAAATTATTAAGTTCCTTGATAATGACCTTGACTGCCCCGGGACAACGAGGCACAGGGCAAACCATTGGCTGGTTCAATCATTATACCGAAATGCTGGTTCTTAGTGCTGTGTTGAATTAATGCCTCTTTGATCATGGATGTTGGCTGCTTCTTTCAGAGCATGCTGCAGTTTGCTTGGAATGTGGGACTGTGGGCTAGAGCGTTCTAACAGATAGAGCGTACCATTGTACATCTAGGGACCACCAGATAAGTGGCGTGTCTGCTTGTTTTACTCCCTAAAAGCAGGCAAATACTTCCAAGCCCCAAATAAACATAGTTACCGATAGGCAGGTGCCTTCTCTTCGTGTTGTCTTTGCTGCCATATTGCTGTAATCAGATCAAATGCATCCGGAGTGCTTGCTACACCAGCAGCGTTACTCTTGTATTGTATGAACTTACTGTAGAAGCTCCAAAAATAAACTTCATTTTCTTTACTGAACACAAGGAAGCTATGCGTTATTGCATAAAACACCCATGTTTTTGTTTAGTTGCCTAGAAATATCCATATGACAGTGGAACTGTTTTATTTTTTACTTTTATTTCAAGCTTATAAAAGTGTACAGTAAAATGTGCCAACCTGAAGATCTTATCTGGATCCCTGTGGACATTCACTCCAGGTTAAATCAACATGTGTTTTATTGGCTGGTTTTGTACAATCTGCCATGGTCTCTAATTGGTCTCTAATTTTTGGTGCAGTGTCTTGTGGCCCCAGTGCTTTTCGGTATTCTGCACACGCCTTGTGCGAAATACAAATTGCGTTGAACGTGCATAGCTTCTCCACTGGAAGAGGGTGGGTTTTGTCTGCATCTGCCTGGTAGTCTGATTTTTCACATAGCCAACTTGAATTCTGTTCGCTTTCTGCAGGGCGGACTTAGAGGCCAGCCAAGAAGGCTGCACTGTTCAGGGTCAGAGTTAATGAGGTCCTCTGAAATGGGCACATGGTAGCAAGCGTCATTGTCATTGTGCGTAATGGGGAGCCCGTGACAACAAGGTTTGTGGCTTTGAGCTTCTCCAGCCAAAGGAATTTCAAGTCACGGGATTCTCCATTGAAAAAAAAGGATGTTGCTAAAGTGAAACGTTTAAGATGAGTGGCACACTGCCACAGTGGAGGAGCCAGGGGGTGGGCAGGGTGGCTGACACCCCCCAGTGCACCCTACTGTCTCTTGCTGCTACCCAATTATCTGCCCCCCACCCGCAAACCTCCTGACACCAAAAGCTGCCTCCGCCACTGGGCAAGGAGGGCTGTGAGATTGGCATGTTGAGGAGGATTCATAGAAGAACACCTTTCTGAATCCCATACAGCACGGAGAGTGCATTGACCTCCCCTGTGACCGCTACCAAGCCTTTTCTGACGGGATAGGGCTCACCCTACCTGGAATTGGAGGGAAAGGCTAATGGAACACGTTCCATGCGACATCACTGCCTACATCTGTGGTCAAAACAGACCACCAATCAGCTCAAATCAATGTGCAGCCATGGCAACCGAGAAATAGAATAGCAGGCACATTGGAAGGGACTGCATGCCTCTCTGATCTTCTCTTGGATACCTGTCCACTTAATTAACACAATATAGCAACCAGACTGTCCCCTGCAAACAGTCAGCAATTATTCACATATCTGTCATAGGCAACCTAAAGACTTCAAAGAAAGCTCATTACCAGACTGGGCCGTCTTCAAATTATGTTCCCATCTGTCCAAATGATTTTCATAAGTAAGTCATAATTAAAATCTAATCTCCTGCCTTAGATCACCGCAAACGCACACAGCAGACAGGCTGTGGCTAATCATCTGAAGCCCTTCCTGGTGAACATCTGATCATTGGTCGCCAACACAACTGTTCCATTGATGGGAGGCAGCCTGCTACAAAATGGCCGCCCCACTCGGAACAATAATGGATTTATTGCAGCTTCAAAAGAGATTTTATCAGCGGTGTTTCTTTAATCACTAAGAAAAGAAAAATGACGTGTAACTTGAAAGTTAAAGCATTTTCGAAGAATGCAGAATTGTAAACTTTGAAATACACTGATTATCAAAACCACATGTTCATACTGCATCGGTCGTTTTTAGGGATGACCTATATATTTTGTGCGACCAGCTTAAGTGTTTAGGGCGTCTAAGCTCGTGCTGAATTGCCTTAAGGAATAATTGTAGGCTCCACCCACTCCTGCCTATTTTGTCTCCGGTACAAATGTACCAATACAGAGGCAGGGGAAACAACCCAAAAATGTGCAAATGTAAAGGGAAGGGTTTCAACGAGGAGGCATTCTACTGAAAAAGCTCTAGGACAGCACAGCAATTTAAAAAAAGTGTTGCCCATGTCGCTCTCAAAATCAGTATGGATCGATGTCCAGTGGAGCAACTTTGCTGAAAATGTTGGGGGGACATGACATCTAAATGAAAGGTGCCCTAGCCAAATGAGTGGGACAAAATGGTGTGCCACAAACGTTGGTAGGGACAAACGCCATTGCCCCCCCCCCCTAAAAGTACTCCCATGTGGATTCTCACTCTAGACAGGAAGTGCCTAAAAAAACGAATGGCCTGATTTACAAATGTGTTTTACAATGTCACAATCCCATTGAAAAACACTTTGTTAACCAGACCATAATAGTGCTGGGCGAACCTCCTTTTTCGGTCATTCTCTGAATAAACATTTTTTGTTGTTGTTTCCAGACTGGAACTTTCTGGAGGTTTGTTCAGGGAAGTTCGAGGTCAACGAGGGGTAATAATTAGAGCACCGCAAAGTAGGACCAGCGATTTCCATCCCTCCAATGGGCCCTCTAACATGAGCCGCTGCCGTGTTGGCAATGGGCCATAAAAACCTGGGCCAAATGAGTTATTGAAAAATGTGGCATCACCCTCAGGTACGGAACAAATAGGGATACATGGATATGCCAGGATGACACAGACAACCACCAATGGAACAGACGTGTTACACCTACGAACCGGAACAGCTTGTATTGAACGTTAACGGTGGTTCTTGAAAAACGCCTTCATCAATTCTGCAGTCACTGTTTTATGTTCAGCCTGTAAGCGCCCATGGGTGCACTTCTAGGTTGCATGACTCGTTATGTCTAATCAATAGACACTTTTTTTTTAATTTCAGGGAAGAGAGCTTCCAATATACATCCAAGCTATCACAAATACGCATATCCTGTGAAAATTAATGAAGTAATACAAAACAGAGTAAAAACACGAAGATAAAACAGTCCATACCTGATAAATAATAACAGGTTTCTGGGAAGTCTGTTGGTTAGAAATGAGAATGGCTCATGTTCCCTTCCTTCGGGGCTGTGTACTGTCTATCGATTTCGAGAACATATCATTGCCGCATGGGAAGTCAGCATCATTGTTCTGTAGAAAGTGCCCATCCTCGTGCCACACAATATGCCATTGCAGTCAATTGTTTATCCCAGTCGCAAATGGTTAGACATCTCTGAGTGACGCACTTCTGCGTGATCTCTGCAGCATGATCACCTTTGACCTCAGTGGGCTTATCACCAAGTGATCTGCTTTGAGCAAGGAAATAATTATGATAGGTGTGGACAATTAATGCCTGCTGCAGAATTAACAACGATATATAAGAAAACCTGACTGGCAAAATGGGAAAGTGATGCCAGCAATAAGTGTCAGAATGGCAGCCACCATTAGGCAAAATACCCAAAAGGAGAGCTCCATTACATTGAGAGATGTGAGTGGTCAGAACTTAGAGGCAGACACAAAGTTGTAATGTTTTCAACATTAGCCATTTTTATTAAAAGGAAAAGGGGTTTGGATAAAGGCCCTATCCTAAAGAGATTGTCCCTGCCTATGAAACTAAAACAAGCTGACGTGTTGTCCAAAATATATCATACCCTTACACTAACATACACAATCATAAGGTGCAAGGTAAATGTCTTGGCTTCCAATTGAACAAAAGTTTGTAAAAATCCAAATGTGTAATTCCAACAAAACAATCCTTGTATCCAGGGGTTTGTTTCTTTCACCTGAGCTGTTTCAGGAAAAATGTTGAAAGTGTTCTATTCAAAGAATGTTCTGTTAAGGTAAATGAAAATGTCTCTTTCACATAACACTTTCCTCAGGATGGCAAAGAAAATGTCTTTTTACACAACACTGTTTGGAGGATAGCGAAAGTAAGTCTTTTCTACTTTACAGGATGGCACAATGAATGTTTAATTTCAACAACTGTGTCTGAGGAAAAGGTTTCTCTTTCACACAACAGCTCCAAGAATGATTTCCTGGTATATTCTCCTGCCAGTAATCTTTCAATATGTCTCTTTCTTTGACCTACCTTATGGATTGCATGGTCTACTCCCCTTCCAGGAATCCCCCCTTCTGATTCTTGAAGATCCCCTGCTGTACTCTCCTGCCAGGTATCTCCTTCCAAAAAGGTCCCACTGCCTGATGTGTACCATTCACCAGGTCTTCCTACAATGTTCACTTTCCTTCCAAGTATAACACATGTTCACTTCTTCACTGTTTATACCTCATTGATTTCAGGCACTACTTGTTCCAACATCCCCCGTATTGATATTCCATATATGGGGGTGTGTTCAAGTTCTGTCTGTAAACTTCTATCTTGGTATCTCTTGGCTTTCGGCAATGCGTGTACCAATTTTCCCCAAACTGACATTTCATTTAAGGATATTTGTACAACGTTTGCCCTTTAACTCAATTTGGATGGTATTCAAAATCATTACTCAAGTGTTTTTAACTTTGCTGGCATCTCTCAGGAGCCCCAACTCCTCTGGGCTGACTCACTGGTGTAACATGTAGCTGCGGCAAATGTTTTTCTCTATGCAGGCATGCCCTGTCATGCAGACAAGTTTGGTTCCCACGTCGGCTTCCCAACTACTCAGCGATGGAACCAAGGCAACCCCAACCCCACAGGACCACGTGTTCTACAGTCTAGTGACAGCTATCTTCCTTTCTTCCTCCCATTCTTCCGGCAAGGTATGCTTCCAGGCGGGTGCCTGGAAGCACCTGGCTCTTCCAGCATGGCTCGTCTCTGTGTGTCTGCTTTTGTCATTGGGTCAATTTTCCACTTCACTTTCTCTGCAGCTCTCCTCTCCTCTCTCTGTTTGCAGGGGATCCTCCAGATTTAAATGTCCCATGCAGCTAATTGTTAGCCTGACAACTAGTCTGCACATTGAACTTCATGTTACTTTCATTCCACATTGACTCCTTACTCCTCTTCTTCGTCTCAGTACTTGAGGTGTTCTGGGATTTGGCGTCCAAAGGAGTTTTAAACCGTTTTAAGTTATATTTCTTGACAGCTTTGTTTAAATAACAACCATCAGAAACAGTAGATGTTAAATGTGTTTTAGGAGTGTTGTGTACACATGAAGAGTGAATAGCATTCTGTCTGGAATGCTTGACAAGAATGGGTTTCAGGGTTTTACAACTGAAAGGTTCTGAAAAATGACAGAATGCCAACAGGAACTCTGGAATTACAGGGTCTTCTTCGCAGGAAAGGGAAGAATACTGTGTCCCTCCTGTTGGAGTCATCTTTTCTCCTCAAAAGCCATGTCCCACCACATGATCCACCATGATATTACCACCCCCCAGGTACAGGGTCATGTAGCGGCTGCCTTTCCTTGGCCACATGGGAGGAGATTTTAGGCTGGGGTTTAGTGATGACTCCATAGGATTCATCGCAGGGGGCATACCAGGAAGATCACAAGGCTGCAGTAGTCGAATATGTAATGAGCAACAATGCAGCATTAGCATGAGTGTCCAGTAATTTATGTAATATTGAGCAGTGATCTCAAACAAAGTGACACCAGCAAAAGTATGGAACAGTGTGAACAAAAATGTATCCGGGAAGTGTAAAGAGAAATATCAACCCAAAACCTGAACGGTAAAATTAATCCCAAAGGGCAAATAGTCACTGCACTCATCTGCAGGGAAAAACAACTTGTATCACATGCAAAGCTCTCAGACGCTCCCATACAACAGAACTAACATGGAGCTTGTCACTTTCCAAGAAGTTACAGGTTATATAGCGGTAAAACACAAAATTTGAATACATAGGTTACAATGTTATCCCACCACCATCATTGGCTACCACCTATAGAACAGGCTAATACCCGCCTATAGTCCCTGGACTGATTGGCCACACCTTATCTAAACCCATTCCCTTAGACACGTGGCCCACTACATCATCACTATTGAATCCAGGTACGGGTTGGTTTTTCAAACATATTGACACATTAATAAATTGTGACTGTCACATGATGTGCACCCCTCCGATCCAGCCACAATCAAAGTAAACTGGTGAGGCCAACTCTGCTTTGATAAGACAACAGGACTTCTCATTATACTAGATGCCACAGCGCACACATGCTGCACACCCAAACTTGTACTATATTTATTGTTATCACCTCAGCACCTCCAATCCCAAATCATGAAACGTTCCAGAAATGGCTCCTCCCTTATCTCCTTCAAACCCCAGGTGCCCAGTAATGATGTGACCAGGGAGCCACTCTTGTGTCTGAATTCCAGAGATGTGTTTGCTTTAGTTTTGCATCTACTTGTAATTCAAATGGGATGACCGCTCCTTAGGATGGACAGTAGTGCACTAAATCTTTACCTAGCCTATTGCCATCAAAAGACCGTGTGCCCTGTTCTCATGAATCTGTCCTTCTAAGGTCCTATCCTTACCTACCCTCCCTACAACTAACATTCCGTTCCTACCATGTTCGGGTCTTGCAGCCGGATACAATAAGCTGCTATCTGTCTACCACGGGTACCTCTGACCTCGTCTTTTCTCCTGGGGCAAGAAAAAAGGGATTTCTTTTTGAGACGGAACTAAACGCAGCAGCAGCTCCACATCCGGGCCTGCGTTCTCTTCTGTTCATCATGTACTAGGCCTTAACATCCACTATGGTGACACTTCTGCCATGTTAATACACAGACCTTGCTTCTACCACAGTACCTTTCTGACTCCATCTTCCAACTGTTTCAGCTCTTTTCTGCATACCTCTCTAAAACATAACTTTGATACAACAACTAAACATAGGGCCTATAATACTGCCCTATCTATAACCTCTGCTACCACAACATTAATATATTTGTTGATCTTTCTGTGTTGTTATATTTGAGTGTCTAATATATGTCAAACCTAACTAAAAACAAAACATGTGCCTTCTGCCATGTGAAATGTGTCCTGTTCACACAGCGGTGCATTGGTGTAACAATATTCAGCTTGCCCTTGCTAACAAAATTGCCCTCCTACAAACTAAGATAGAAGCAAAGAAATCCAACCTTGCCTCCAAACAGAACCCCAACAGCAAAATAAACTACACCACCCCTAATTGGCCAGCCTTCCACTTCTCTCCAGTCACAGAAGAGGATGTAATCAAGATAATCCCCAGTCTCAAACCATCCAACTGCAAAGGTGACATTTGTCCCGCCTCCGTCATCAAAGACGGGGCTAATGAGTTAGCCCCTCTCATCACCTCTTTGATCAATTCCTCCTTCAAAAACTCAGTGGTCCCCAACAACCTTAAAGAAGCGTGGGTCCTACCCCTGCTCAAAAAACCCAACCTAGACCCCAACATCCCCACAAACTACAGGCCCATCACCACAGTCCCATTTCTCCTTAAAATTTTGGACAGGGTAGCCTACCTCCAAATACAACAACATTTGGAAGACAACAACCTCCTAGGCCTGCGACAATCCGGCTTTAGACCAAGGCACAGGACTGAAACTGCCTCTTGGATCTAAAAATCCAAATGGATGATGCCAAAGACAAGGGCAAACTGCCCATCTTACTCTTGTTGGATCTATCTGCTGCCTTCGATCTGATTGACCACCAGATCCTCACTCAACACCTCTCCTTGGCGGCTGCATTCTCTCAGAATGCCACTAAGTGGATCCAGTCATTTCTGTCTGACAGGTCGACTAGCTTCTTCGCCCCTACCACGGCTGCGGACCCTATCCCAATCACATGCGGAGTGCCCCAAGGCTCCTGCATTTCCCCCACACTTTACAACATCTTCACAAAGCTCCTCTTTGACCGTCTTGACGATCTGGGTGTCAGCTACACTAATTATGCAGACGACACCCAGGTCCTCATCACTCTCACTGGCAGCTATGAAGAAGATGCTGCAAAGCTCAATGATATCTACTCAGAAATCCAAGCCTGGATGGCTACACACAGTCTCTGCCTAAACAACGATAAGACAGAACTGCTTATTGTAGGCTCCCAGGCTCGCCTCAACAAATTGGACCAAAGGTACCAATCCTTCACCATTGACGGCAACATCATAAAAGTGTCCAAAGAGGTCAAAACACTAGGTGTGTACCTCGACTCCACCTTGTCACTAAAAAAACAAATAAACGCCACCATCTCAGCCACCACCTACACCAATAAATTGATCAATGCCTGTAGGCCGTTTCTTTCCACCTCTAGTTGCCTCACCTTATCTAAAGCGCTGATATTGTCTAAATTAGACTACTGCAACACACTCTACTTAGGAACTACCACAAAAAAATTGAACAGGCTCCAGATCCTGCAAAATAATGCACTAAGATGTGCCCTTAACCTCCTGCGCAAGGCTCACATATCCACGGTTAGCAAAGAAGTCCACTGGCTCCCAATCCACGATAGAATTAAGCTAAAAACACTGGTCATCACCCATAAGTGCCTGTCACGCACTGCCCCACGCTACCTCACAGACAAATTCTCTAGACACTGCTCCATTAGACCCACCAGAACCCCTTACCTGCACCAACTAAAGATCCCTAACTATAACCTAAAAACAGCAGGAGGTTCCAGTTTCCCAGTGCTCGCAGCGCAATGCTGGAACATCCTTCCTCTTACAATCAGATCGGAAACCGCGTTCTGGCCCTTCTGAGCCATGGTGAAATCATGGCTCCTAGCCTGAAAATATAGTCTCTCACCAATACGCTCAGCCAGCCGCCGCTCTTCAACATGTAGTAATGTTTACTCTGTCTATAACCTACTCAGGACCACACTGTATCCCGGTCCTCACTCTCCACTGTAACTATCTTGTACCTTGCTCTCTGTATATTCTATTCTTGTATGTAAATACCCAGACCTTGGACTAATGTTTGCTCTGACTGTTGTATTAAGATGTTCGTGTAACGATATGTAACTCTGCTGTGCACATGATTATGCGCCCAGCTACCTGAGGGTTCGGACGCGCTTTACAAATAAACAAACTAAACTAAACTAAACTAATAGGTTTTTCTCAGCCTGAACCGTTTTGCCTGTCTGACATGCTATACATGCATCTTAACATTCCCCCTTAAGTTAATACTCCCTTAACTAACCGTGCTGCCTAGCTAGAGTGGGATAGGAGATACTGAGAGTAGTGGGGACAGTAGAAAGAGAGCGTGATGGAGAGAGAGAAAGGGAGAGAGAAAGGGGGAGAGAGTCTGAAAGAGAGAGAGCAGGGAGAAAGGTGCAGAAGACTGGAGCTAGAGGCAGGGCAGAGAGAATGGGAGACTAGGAGAGAGAGAGGAAGAGAGAGAGGGTAGTAGTAACACAGAGCAAGAAGGGCAGGCGTATGAGTAGAAGGGAGACAGGAGAAGGGGAGAGAAGGAGGGAGTGGGCGCAAGTATAGGTGAGAGAAAAGGAAGAATTGAAGGAGGTAAGAAAGAATGAAAGAGTGTGCATGGGATAAGGCACAATGGGCCTCATTACAAGTTTGCCGCTCTGGAAACAACAGTACCGGTAAGTTTGCCGGTACCGTTGTTTCCAGACTGGCAAACTATGAGTTCTGCGAGTGGGAGCCTTTCTGCCCGGGCGCAACAGCACCTACCTGCTCGCAGAACTCGACGGATGCACCGGCACCATTCATGAATGGTGCCCATGCATCCATCCTCCCCATTTCCATTGAGTTCAATGGGACGTAAATGGGAATGGGGAGTAATATTTTCTGGCACCCGGGAATGGGCAATTGCCGGGTCTGCCGGGGCTGTAATGCCCCAGTAATTGTCCATTCCCAGGTGCCGGAAAATTCATGACTCCGGCCGGCACAGCTACCGCCAGGGTCGTGATTAATGCAATCGTCATTGTCTTGGGGAACATCAGAGCAAGTTCCCATTAGTAATGTGAGAGAGAAGGATATGTCATTAAGACCCTCATTCCTAGCCCAGGCTAGATATAGACAGTAGGAGTCACCTTGCACTAGTCCTGCCTTGCAAACATCTGGTGGGTTGGGAAGCCTGGGCTAGGGTGAATTGAGCCCACGGAAGGTTGTGGACTAGACCATGGACTCCCCTTAGTCTGGCCCTCCTGAAAACCAGGATTAACCAAGTTGTGAAAGTTAACAATCAAATCTCAACATTTTCGTAATTGAATTGTGAGGTTTTTTAGGTCATCTATGACAGTAATGTCCTCTGCAGTGGAAAATATATGCAACAATGCATGACTTTAACTTCTGTGGAAAGTACAGCCCATTCATTCTTTTTTGGTATGTTAAGGGGTTCTGTGCAATGAGTCATACTCACCAAAGAACCAACTGTTGCCAAAGGTTCCAGATGTCAGAGCCTCATGCAGGGTTACTGGCAAAGGATTAAGCTGTCATTTGAGGATCCATGGTAATTTGCGTGAACACGCTTGGTCTGCCCTTTGGCGTCACAGATGACTTGAACATTGACCGCTCTTCCTGTTGTAGTATAGATGTTCAGTTTGTCAGTCTTCTGCAAGGCTACATGACTGCAGTCGATGGCTCAGAAGACCCATGGGCAGTGTGCAATGGCATAGAAGGCGGGTGTTTTTGCCTTGCCTGTATGCTATAGGGAATTGTTATGTGGGTGTGCAAGTGAGTTATGATGCATTGCAACACCTGATGTCGGCATCGGGATTGTGGGGGTTGTGATATCCCCCCTTGAAGGGTTTGGCCTGCTGGCTGCCGGAATGAGGCAGTGCCAAAGAAATGCAGACCAGCTAGCACTTACATATGTGTGTGTGGGAAGGTGGGGTTGTCAGTGAGCACATGGTGGTGGACGTTAAATGAGCTTCCCACATCCACATTCTGCCCAATATGACATGTGGTGGTAGGAATCTGTAAGTGGCATACACACCCTTATCTGTCACTCCGTCGATGGTTCACCTGATGTGGTAGACCCCCAGCATCCTCCTCCTCCTTCAGGCATGGTGTGCTAGGGCAAAGAGCATTAGAGCTGCCATTTTGGAAACTTTGCCTGTGTTTGCATGCTGCATTTTTCTTTGCCTATGCTCTGGATAGGTGAAATGTGTTTGGCCCTTTCTACTTTGAATGATGGTGCTATTGTTTTTGTGAAGTAGGGTATGCTTGCACTTTGTTGGATGCAAATGTTCCATTGCCTGTTGCCTCCCAGGCCACACCCATGGAACTCCCGTTATCATGATACAATGAGCCTTCATGCACATTCCGCCCTATTCTCCTCCCTCAAACTTGCGCGTCCTTTGGACTCTCAGATCGTTGACATGGTTACACACTGTGTGGTTGCCCAGGGTGCTAAGAGCGCATTGACGGTGCTAAGTGGCCTTTGTGAATAGCTAATGTTCTTTGTGCCACGAGCAACTAATGTCACTTTGCGCTGCACTACACGCTTTGTAAATCAGGACCCTACTGTTTTGATATCAGACAAGATGGGAAATTGAGTACAATCAATAGAATATGCATAATTAATTTTGCCACATTTTTTAAACTTTGTCACTTAGCCAATCATGGAAAGTTCTGTTTTACAGCTATTTAAACTAAGCCAGTTTTGAGCCATCCAACTAATGATGCTGTTCAATATAGAACTGAATTCGCATTTATCCACTGCATGGCTCCTTGATCACTTGTTGAGTTTTGCAAGAAGAGCATACACTGGTTTTAAATAAATGTTGAAGAAAAGTAAATGGGACAATTAAGACTGTTGGGAAAACCACATCACATCGGATTTTATTTTTTTGTATTCACATTTGTATTTGTTTTTTACTATAGTACAGTGATACACAAAGGTTTACATGAACATGGGCTGGGCCGGCCAATCACCAGTCCATTAGTTATACCAACTCCAAGAACCTCCCCCAAATTTCTTCATACAGGTTCAGTATCTTCTTTTTGCTCAAAATTACCGTCTCCATTAGAGACATTCTGCATAAATCGTCAATCCAAGCAGACCTGCTAGGGACATCATATTATCGGCTGTAGAGATTATTGTCTAACATCAGACAGATTGGACTGATCAAATAAAAAATGCGGGACACATCTCAATGAAGTGTTCCAAACCTTAGCGACTCAAGGCGGTCTTTTTAAAATAATGTGGTGCTCCAGGTGTGTTGAATGCCACTGGTCGGTAGAATCGGACCAGGAGGGTATCCTGGTGATCACCAGTGTTCAAAAGCAAATTCACAAGGACATCAAAGCGGACGAGTTCCATACCACAATGTGGTCAAAACCACTAAATGAATCAGGATTCTCCACAAAACCCTAGAGTTACAAAGTAACCACACACTCCAAGATTTGACCTAAAAAATTGAGTTTTCAATTGCCCGATAATTGGATGGATCCACACAGGTATTGTTTAACTAGATTGATTCAGGAGTTCTTTTGTGGACCATGCCTTGAAAAGGTGAGTTGTTAATAAAATTA
Source organism: Ambystoma mexicanum (assembly GCF_040938575.1). NCBI lineage: Eukaryota > Metazoa > Chordata > Amphibia > Caudata > Ambystomatidae > Ambystoma > Ambystoma mexicanum. The sequence continues at coordinate 630,920,824 of NC_090935.1, forward strand.
ATTAAGGAAAGAGCATCTGTCCTAGACAATCTTTAATAGTAGATAGGGGTCAGGGGTTTCTAGAGCATGAGGTGATCTTTATGCAATCAATGATTCATCATAAATCATCCCTCAACTCTGACTATGTTTGACATCAACATTTACTCCAGCTGAGTAAAAAGTTATATATTTATAGTTGAACTGTTGATTCAAATAGAAGCCATTTTAGAGTTGGAAGTGCAGTCAATCCAGTGTGGCTGGAGTTGAAAGTGATTTCAGTTTTATACTCTTGAGGGGCCGATTCATGGAATTCTTTCTGCACAGTTCAAAGTGACCTTTCACTGCTGAAAAGTGACTTTGAACTGTCGACACAAACCCTGATTCATGGAACTGTGCAAAGTGTATTTCTGCAATGCAAAGTCAGTGCAAGTCAGTACAAAGTCATTTTTGCAGTTCCATGAATCAGGGTGTGTATCAGCAGTGCAAAGTCGATTTTCAGCAGTGAAAGGTCACTTTGCACCGTGCAAAGAATTCCATGAATCGTGCCCTTGATGTTTTGAAATTGAAAAGAAATGTTCGAATTTTCGGCCAATTTGATTGCGGAGGAAAAAAACGTTTTATGGCAGAATATTATGGTTACTCTGTGTTGCTTATCGATGACAGTTAGCATTACCTTGCTCCAGAAACGTTTTTATGGGAGGGCAAAAGGGGCACTTGTCCAGGGCCCCCACCTTGGAGGGGACCCCACAAGGCTAGCTGATCTGAAGAAGTAAGATTCCATTGTTCACCAGTCTTAAATAGCACACGTCAGGATATTTTATGGGCTGCTGCTGAGGCTCTACACCCATTGCCTTTCTGTTTTGACAAGTGCATTCTGCCTTTCTCACATCATGTATTGCTTTCTGTGTTCACTGTGGTATACATAGTTTGTGGGTTCCTTATGGCACCACTCTGTAGCATTCTTTCTTTCCTGTGGGAATTGTGTTGATCATGTGCAATAAGCAAGGGTGAAATGCATATTGATAAATTGAGTGCCACAATGCTTCCGAAGTTAGATCAGTGTGTGAAGCAGCCATTACCGAGATGTGTGTTCATATGCAAAATTTTAATATCACATTCCAGCAAGGCTGGCTGAGCCTTTCTTATGTCTGAAGTTTATGAACATGCCTGCATATGTACTTTGTTTTGCAGAACAAGATCTGCTATTATCAGCAATGTACCTGCACCAGGTAGGGGTTGCTATAAAAAACGAACATATCATCCGTATGGTGAAGGTCTAGAAATTGGTTTGTTCAGATGTGGTGTTGCAAAACCTAGACAATCGCCTCCTACGATGGCGTAAACTGTTAGTCCAGGAGGTGAATAAATATCCAAATTCAAGACTATGCAACGACCGTGTTCAAGTTTGTTTCCTGGATTTGCCAGTAGATGATACAGTGATCCTGGTCAAATCATCTAATATATCGTACATCACTGTGCTGTCTTCTGTGAGGTTTGCCTTATTGCATGCTGCTGGTATTGTTTAGCCCATTACTTGCTCTTTCTTCTTATGTAGGCTATTTGAGTAGAGGGGTTGGTAGACAGAAGAGAGTGGACCATATGTTGCAGGCCTCAGGCAAGCATATATTAAGGTCTGCTTATTTGACACAAAAAATGGTTTGCTGTTTGGTAAAAGTAAAAGGTTTTTATGGACGTTTATGAATGAAAATGTTACAAGCTATTGTTTTGGAAGTATTTAAAGCTTTAAAATACAAAAGACAAACCCAGATTAAATTTGTTAAATCACATTGATTGGTATGCTGGTACTTATATACTTCCCTTGATGATGGAGAGAATGAAGCTAGAATCTTTCCCATTTTGCATAACATCCTTCTGTAATATTTTGTTTAAAAATGGTCATGTTTGGTAATGGGATTTGTGTACTTTCCAATTCCGTTTTTTAATAAAATGAGATTGTTTTAGTTCATGGTAAGAACTGGAAAAGAAAGTGTTCAAATGCAGAAATCACAGAGTTGGCACAAATCCCAGCTTCACCCCTTAACCAATGTGTGATCCTGGGCATCTCATGTAATCTTGTATTTCCTAACCTCTCAATATTGCCGGTCCCTAAACCTTTCAAAATTGTCAGCCCTTCCGAGAGATTTCCTTCTCATGGTATGATCTTCTTAAAAGCCTTATTCATGGTGTCACTGTGTTAATAGTGAGCATATTTATATTGCACACCACAGGCATTTGTTCCTTTGATATCTGATTGCAACACTATTTGAAAACCATATCCCACTTCTAATCTTAGTCTGCCTGGATATAGACTCCTTCCTGGTAGCTTCTAATCTGCTTCCACTATCCATGCTATGGTATGTGTAGCGTTGTCCTTCCTTCCAATTGGTGGTCTCTATCCATGCATGAGCACTTTTGCATTCTGGGAGGCAGCTAATGTGAGTTCTCTGTCTATTATGGGTTACTTGTACCTTTTACATACTGTCCTGCATTAATACTATACATCTACCTTCTTGGATGTTATTGATAAAAAAAAGTATCCTTTATGTACTAGAACAGTAACCCCTTTGTTGACTGCTAATGTTGGTCTTCAAATGCTACTTGTTTATCATTCTGATTAGAGCAAGAATGAAGAGTGCAAGGGGACTTAAAGGGAATAAACACGATTATTAAGCTGCGAGACAGCATATCAACCAATAGGTTGTGAGAGCAATGGGTAGGGGTCTGGGGTATCTGGTCATTTCATCTAAAACATTACCATCGGATGCCATTCCATCGACAAAATTGCATCGAAAAAATTTGCATCAAATGCATGTTTTTTCAAGGTAAAGGGTTTAGTGTTATTTATGAAGGATTTTAAAGGGTAAAAAACAGGAGGTTGTGGGGGTGACCACCCCATTTAAAAAAAGGAAAAAACATGCTTTCAATGCTAAATTCTTCGATTAATTTTTTAGATGGAATGGTCATTCGATGGTAAAAATTCGATAGAATGACCGTAAACAGGATTGGGGGGCCTGACCAGTATTCTTGATCTCGTAATTACTTTGGTTTGGTGGAGGGGGCCCCAAAGATGTCTGTGCCCAGGGCCCCAAAAGTGCTTAAGATTGCCCTGCTTTGCTCTCATAAACTCTAGTTTTCTATTTGCTTCTTTGAGCTTTCCTTAGTTTCGTCCGAAGGAGACCCAAGTTAGGAACATACCAAGGTTGGCTAGGGGTTTTATGCATAGGGAAGCTGTCCTTTTTTTAGGGGAGATTGTGTCAGAGATTTTTAAAAAAGAGTAGAACGACAGAGCTCAACAAGTTGAATCATGCAGCTACAAATTGGTTTAGCTTTGAAGGCCACTGGTATTAAGTGCTTGAAATACTGGGGTTTGAGATTTTTGAAGTGAGTATCAATGAAGGTAAAGGGGAGGCCTCAAAACAGATAGAGGAAAACCAATAGAAAAAAATGATCTCTCCAGCTCAAGTCCTGAGAGATGCAATTCGAAATGTCTCCTTGTTTACATAGCAACCGATTCAGGAAATGTTGCTTCAGAGGAGGTGCCCCACGGGTGCATATGAAGCACCTATGAAGCTCTTGTTTTTGTTTTTCCCCTGCACCTGCATTCTATGGTCCCTGTTATTACTGGCTGCGATGTTCCATTCACTTGCCTGCAGCTGGATGACTGCCTATGTGTTTCCCCCTTAATGTTTCCATTGTTCCTAGATAACCCCCTATATAGTATCACTGTGTGTTAAATCCATCACCCTGGCTGTTACAGCCAGTTCTGATTCCTGGACACAAATGCGATCCCAAGCGGCATTTCTTGTCTCTGCGTGTATTGTTTAAAAGTTATCTTAAATGATGCGTTGTAATTTAACTGTTTTTGCCATCAAGGAATGAATAAAGCAAACCTCACTCAGAGAAATGTTTTTCTTAAACCCTTCTCATAGTATGAAGTCCAGTAAAAAATAGGGAGATATTTTCAAAGTTTGAGATGGAAATCCACAGGGCGCTGGGAGAAAGTAGACAAAGGATGTCAATAATTAAGGTGGATAACACAGAGGCCTGCAGGGGAACATAGACTAAGGACCCGATTGATGGAAAAGTGTCATTGATCCTGCAAAGTCTGTGCACCGAGAACGACTATGCACGGCCCTACGTGCTAAGTTTGCAATGCGTGCTTCGTGTATTCATGGATTCAAATTCGCATTTCAACCCAACCGGAAAAGAGAATCGAGCTGCGCGAGAACGTCCACAACACACCCCCACGCAAACCAAAACCATAGCCATAGATCAACCCTTCCACAAAGCTCAGCGTCCACCTCTGACACAACATCCAGCACCTCAGCTACTCTGCACGAGGTTCCACGTAAGCAGCGGCTGCACCCCAGCTACTCTGCATAAGGTTCCACGTACGTAACGGCTGCAGTCCAGCTACTCTGAGCGAGGTCCTATGTAAGTGGCGGCTACACCCCAGTTACTCTGTGCAAGGTCCCACGCAAATAAAGGAAGCACACCAGCTACTCTGCGTGAGGTTCTACGTATGTAACGTCTGCACCCCAGTTACTCTGTGTGAGGTCCCATGCAAGTAAAGGAAGCTCCCCACCTACTCTGCACAAGATTCCATGTAATGGCTGCACCCCAGCTATGCTTTGCGACATTCCACGTAAGTAACAGCTGCACCCCAGCTTCTGTGTGCAAGGTTCACCGTAAGTAATGGCTGCACACCAGCTACTGTGCATGAGGTCCCAACTAAGGTAACGACTGCACCCCTGCGATCTGTCCCCACTACTCTCACTGCACCCAAACATCTGCCACACTCCCCGACTGCATAGCGCCCCCTCAGGTCCAGACACCACCCACCAGTCCTGCTCACCTCTGACACCACCCCCAGGCAGCCCCACAGGTCCACACACCACCCAACAGCCCCCCTCCCCTCCAACACCACCTCCAGTCAGCCCCACAAGTCCACACACCACCCACCAGACCCTATCAGCTCTGATGCCACCACCAGGCAGCTCCCTCAATCTCAGGCACCACCCACCAATGCCCCCCACCTCTGACACCACCCTCAGGTAGCCTCACAGGCCCTCACACCACCCCCCAGTCCCTCTCACCTCCAACACCACCCACAGGTAGCTCACTCAAACCCAGACATGACCCAGCAGCTCCCCTCACTTATGACACCACCTCCAGCCAGCCCCACAGGCCCTCACATCACCCATTAGCCCCCCTCACCTCTGACACCACAGCAAGGCAGGCCTGACACCACCCACCAGTGCCTCTCACCAGTGCCTCTCACCTCCGACACCACCCCAGGAAGCTTCCTCAAGCGCAGACAGCACCCACCAGCCCACCTCACCTCCAACACCACCCCCAGGCAGCCCCACAGGTCCTCCACACCACACACCAGCCCCCCTCACCTCCAGCATCACAACCAGGCAGCCAGCTGCCGCAAGCCCAGACACCACCCACCAGACCCCTCACATCTGACACCACTCCCAGGCAACCGCAAAGGTCCTCACAACACCCACCAGCCCCCCTCACCTCCAACGCTACCCCCAGGCATCTCCCTCAAGCCCAGACACCATCAACCAGCCCCCCTCTCCTCTGACACCACCCCCATGCAGCCCCACAGGTCCACACACCACCCACCAGCCCCCTCAGCTCCGACCCCACCCCCAGGCAGCTCCCTCAAGCCCAGACACCACCCACCAGTCCCCCTCACCACCAACACCACCACAGCCTGACCCTGCACATACCCCCCTGCCAGTATAATGTTGACATACAACTTACCTCAACTCCATTGGCCTGCCACCAACATGAAGCACACTGGTCACATACCCACGCATAGAGTTAACAACTGGGGCACTGATGCAGAATCCATGTCTGCAGCTCATCACTGGATTCCCTGGCACATTAAACCCAGTGGTACAGCAGCAGGACAACGGAATGTAGCACCAGCGACACAGTGAAAGCACTATGTACGTGTGACACCGTAAAGCAATGGAATTCAATTTAAAGTATCATTGTGCCCATTCACCATTGCAATGGCCCAAAGTGTCGTAGGTGAATGAGCGAGGAGGACTCACGTCCAAGACATCACTGATAAGATAAGTGACATGTAATGTGAGTGCATAGTAGCAAGCAACAATAAATGAAGGGACTCATGTAGGAAAGCATAGCATTTCAAGGCCCTGCAACTAACACAAGTTGAACAGCCATTTGTCAGGGTAATATGAAGGAATTCTGACATTGTTTGAGCCAAGCAAATGGATGTTGTGTACAGCCACATATAAATGGACGTGCATGTGATGATGAAGCATTCCAGTGGCAGATGTACAGCATGTCATGAGAGCAGCCACTGGCTGGTACCTGATGTGTGTTGGTGGGTGGCCATGCATTGGGAGGCAACCCCCCATCCCAACTGCACAATTGATGAGTGTATGACACACATCCACAGTTAGGCCTCCAGTCCATGTGACAGTCAAAGAACAAATGCATACGGAAATAAAACTAAACAAAATGCAGCACATGAAGAAACAAACAACAACTGTGTGATGAACAAAATGAAAACTATATTAGCAAGATGTACACTATGATAACAAATTGCATGGAAGGGGGAAAGGTCCAAGGGTAAAAGGCAGTTTGGCAGAGGGGGGAGATAGGTGTGTCCATATTAACCAACTAAAGTGTTGCCATCCTAGGCACACTCTGCAGCAACTAGAGGAGTCTCCTGGAACCCCAGAGGGGGTCACTCCAGTTCCCTAGAATTCCAACTATAAAATATTCCATAGATAGTCCATAAAAGACAATAGAAAAATGTGTCCTGATTTGTCAAAATGTATGTGTCCGCCCCACTACATTAATAGTGGTGGGGAAATGTCTACAAATATGCTTTTTGCTTTGTCATCCTAGGATTGGAAACCATGGAAACTAAGACCAAGGAGGACTACCAAGGGACCGGGAGAAAGATCCAAGGGGCAGGGAGTATCGCTCAATACTCACATCAGGACTGGGAGAGGAGAACTGGTCGATCCACCCCTGATGGAAGAAAAGATGATGGACTTTGCCATTTTGGAACCAAAAGAAAAGAGACTCACATCCCAGTCTTGCGACTTCCGATTGATGGACGATCAACGCCAAATCGCAAGAGGGGGGGCTTGTGGGATGTTTTAACCCACTAGTCTATGCCCTTCAACTTCACTGGGCGCTGCCTGCATCAGAAACAACAGGATGGCCACCAAAAAGATCTTTGTGATAAAAATCTCTGAAAGTGTGTAGGAAAACCTAAATAATAGGCCACCAATCCATTTTGCCTATGTCAGTGGTAACACAGGAGACCACTGCCAAAACCTATTGTTGAGCTACCCACAGAGTAACATGAAACTACTTGAAGAAGCAATGCTGCCTTGCAAGGGAAACACAAACTGTTTTAAAAATCCATTTTTCCTTGGCTGTTAAAAGTGCAAAAATCAGGGTTCCCAAACCTCACAAAAGACCCAACATCCTTGTTAGGTGTTAAACATCACTTTATGTAGAGAATTCACCTAAGCACAATGTCAGCAGAAACATATTTTATCAGAAGAAAATCCACATTTAAAGAGGCTTGCTTGGAAAATATGTCAAAAATGGGCGCAATACCGCCGCTCGCCTGCGTCAGAAGCCGGCATTTACTCATAATGTCATTTAAACTTCTACCTTAAAATCTAAGTATGGAAAAGAACTCCTATCTAAAGCAATAGAGGTGGATACAATTCACAACTATATTTTTAAAAGGCTGGAATTAAGAGATTTGTGGATATATTTGCAAAAATGTAATTTGTATTTAGAGAAAGACTATTTTTTAACATTGTTCAAAAGTAAGTTAAAGCCAGCCACACTGAGCTTCAAAGACATTTTACAGTTTCTCCCCAAACAAAGGAATCGTCCCCCCTGCTCTGCTGAGAAACTGGCAGGGATGTGTGAAAGGAACTGGGATGGGGACTTTGGCCTGTTGCTCTGCCGGGAAACAAAGGACTCCCTTGACTGAAAAGAAAATGTTAATTCGGGCGTCAATAGAAACCAGCTGCTGGCAGGAACAAGCTAGGTTGCATCTCTGGCTCAGCCAAGCCTTGGAGGCGGAGCTAGACTGAAGTGTGTATTTGGTACTGGAGAAAATATGGGTTTGAGAAAAAGACTGGAATTTATAGATTGTTAAAATGAAAAGGTTGCTCACAAGTAGAAACTACTCTGGAAATTGTGCGATGTTCAGAGACTGAACCATGAAAATGTTAAGATTGTACCAATTGTGATAATGTTAGGAATATGAAAATTTACAGGAATATGCCCAGATGTTATGCGCATGTATGTAAAAATAATTGGTACAGATCTGACACTGGGTAACCGACTAAAAGCGCGAAAAACTGTCATTTGTGAACCGAAACCCTTAAGAAGATGGTACTTGAACAGATATGTGCTTTATTTAATTTGGGATGTAAATATGTAGTATTAGTAAGTTGGTGATATTATAAATATGCTTTTTGTGAAAAATAAGATAGACTGTACAGAAACAAAGGGGAGGGTTTTCTCCCTGCACCATAAACATGACATATCATGACATAATGTTCCTTCACAAATCAGGAGAGAGGGAAAACCTTAACAAATATGCTTCTTAGAGGGTTGGGCATAGTATAATTAGCCTACCCACCCCCTTGAGAAATACATAAATAGGGACTGTTCAGGACCTAGACACACATTCACCCATCAACAGATTTACTGGCGAAGCGCTCTGCAGAAGGACTCCAGAACCCAGATCAAGACTCCAGAACTCTGAAAGCAGAAGGCCCACTCCAAAAGTTGAACTCTTCTCAGCTGGCCTTTAATATCTTGCAACTTGATTTTAACCCCAAACTTCCCAGGGGCACAATAATTCAACAGCGTGGCTGTGCTGTTTTTCTGCTTCTTGCCAAGAATCTTGCTAGAACCCAGAGATCGAATCCAGTAGCGCTGTAACCCAGAACCAACCCGTCGGATCCAGTCCAAGAAGCCACGCAGTAACCAGAGGCCGTGCTGAGTGCTGAACCGAGCGCCTGAAACCTGTTCGGTGGCGAGAAGATCCCAGTCCAAACCTTTGACCAGATCTTGACGGGCCTATTCATATCCCAAGCTATAGTTGTGAGTATTTAGCATATCATTGTCCATAGCCAATCTCTTATCATTAAGTAATCCAATCCAACACATTCTAACATATCCAGACTGCATTGTAGAATATCTTGTGTATGTCCTGAATCCTTCTCTAATCCACATAGTCCTGTGATAATTGTAGTGATAATCATCTTTGCGCTAATATTTTTACTGAAGAAAGACAAGTATCTCGGCGGGCAAAAGTCAGAGCGGAGGCGCCCTGTTCTTGTGGCTGACCGTTGGGTATCTTGCATCTTCATAGCCTCTTAGTGTAAGCCAATCCTTGTTCATAATCTTCAACAGCGCATCTTTCATTTGAAATCTTAACTCTTTTTGAGAAAAATCGACCTTTACTAAAACTTCTGTAACTTCTGAACCGTACATGCTAGAAACGAACTAACATCCTCAGCTTTCAAACGAACTTAGAACCACATTCCAACTCCTTATTGTTTTTCTGTAATCTAGTTTCTCACGCTCGGTGAAAAGTTTGTCGCAATTCTGCATTTGGCTCAATTTCATTCCATATAAAATTGCTATTTCTTACATTCAACCTCTGAATTCAGTTTCCTATCTGCCAATCACCCAAACATCATTGATAGTGTCTACCTGAACCTATCCAAAGTGACTCCCACTAGTTCTGAATCCCATTTAGCGAATTAAAATCCTTTTTAGCATTTTTCCTATTCATTACAAAATCACATTCAAAAGCATTTGACCTGTTTTAACATCATTCCTGTTCTCTAAACTTGCTGGGGGAATTGGGATTGAAACTGCATTGTTGATTGTATATTCCTGAAACTTGTGTTCCCTCATTCCATCTCTTTATATTGCATATTAGGGGGGATTGAATAGCATCAGGGGGAAAGAGTGATTACATTGCATTTGATTGAATCCATATCAAGTTTTATTTTTGTGTTGCATCAATCTCATATCATTGCATTTCATTGCACCCACACTTAGTTGTATCCTATGCTACATTGTTCTTTTCCTCCACACTCCTATTGATTAAAGAGTTTGTTGATTGTAATATTACCCATTGCTGATCAATGTATAAATATTAATAAGTGTGGTATCCAGATATTGTTAATAATTCATAAAAGTGTGATATATATATTGTTCAATCCATCAAAATAAATCTTTTAACTTCGCAAAACAACCTTCTTCTTGGTTCAGTGAGACCGGGGGGGGGGGATTCAAAGGGAGGGGCGTTATATAAGAGTACATCGTCCAGAAATAAAAGAACTTTTGACATAAAAATATATACATTAAGGGTTCCAGCTGGGCATCTCACACTAGGCATTGACTTAGTTGGAGTGCTGGGTTCAATCCACTGACACTTTTAAGGTGGATGTTGGCAGATGCTTGTCATTGCACTTCTCCCAGCTTCTTCAATGGGCTTGTATTGTCCTTTAATGCGGACGGCTCAAAGCTAAGGAGCGTGTTGCATGCAGATGCCTTGTCCTTGGTTTCAGGTTCAGAGACCTTCTGGCACTCCTTGTCTGGCGAGCTTGCTGCAGAACCTAGCAGGGCATGCTGTGTGCTGGCGGGTACTGGTTTTGAAGTGGCTGCCGGGTCTTTTTGCCCTATGTTCCCTTAAGAGAAGTTAAGGGGAGGGATCTTGCTTCCTTCTTTGGATATTCCCGTCCTTCCTTCACTGGCAGAAGCTGTAAGGGAGACTGTAACTTCAGCCAGGGTCCAGGGATGAATTATTCTTGCTACTTCTTGTGAAGTCTTAAGATTATCTGCTTAAAGAGGAGCTCCAGCCCTCTTTTAAAGCCAAGCTGGCCATAGTGATTGGTGTAGGCAGAGCCTACTTTAGTGAACCAATCCTGGGGTCCCTACCAACAATCTTCTGTATGCCTGAGGTCATAATCAGAGTGCTTTGCAACAGGAAACGATAAAGGGGTGAAACAGGAGCAACTAATATGGTGGAACCCTTCTCTCAAAAGAAAGAGCTCTGGGCTCACTCCCTTGTGCTACTAGATCCCACCCATCCTCTTGTCCTCTGTGATCAAAGAGGCCCTCTGGTTAATGGCCCTCCCTGTGTGGTTCCTGATTAAAGTGACAGATCCCCCTTGAATGTGCTGAGAGACCAGATTCTCTTGCTTCTGCAAATCACATTCTCGTACCTATGAATGGGTTCCACCTAGTGGGTGGTCTACTGTCACTCTAGGACCAAATATGTCAAATCACTGTCATTGATACTGATGGCAGGAGCTGGCTTCGGGTTGACACAATTACATATGCACGGTTGTTGGGTTTCCTTTTTCCTTTGTTATCCTCTATAGCCAGGCCCCAAATAGGCCTGTTTGAAGTACCATCTGCTGGTATACTACTCGCTGCCACCAGCTACAGGGCCTAACAAAAGGGCTGGGTGGTTCCATCCCTTTGTCAGTTAATCAGGATGACCATGACAGGGGGAAGCTTGTACTGCCCTTCCTTGAGATGACATTGTGCCCTCCTCTGCTGTCACATTCCAACTAAATATGACAGCGGCGGACTGTGCCTGTAAACTGTGTCCATGCCAGTACACAGGTCTATGCATTTGTTGTGATTGAGCATAGGAAAATGTTTGTGGATTAGCCCCACACATTATCCTGAGGTAGGTCTACCATCAACCATTTAAACATTTAAAAAAAGCCCAGGCGTGCCCACGCCCACCATGGGGATGGTTGAATTCCTCACATCAGCTTTGTATTTTTCAATGCAGCAGCACAGATATTATTAGAAGGCATACACATATGTATTTGTCAAATTATGAAGTGAATTTAGAGCTAAAGAACGGCAGAACATTGCATATGGTACCATATAATGCAAAACCACACATGGGCATGTAGCAGGTGATCAGATACAATTCTCCCTAAATGTACAACGGTTCTGCTTAAAAAAAGTGACAGAGCTAATATGGTACAAATACATAGGTGTATTCACAGTGACATTTAATATTGATTGAACATAGCAACATTAAAAACAAAACAGGTGATGACTGCAAAGTTTGGAATTAATCCTAACCTCTGAACTTTCTCTGGGCAACCCTCCAGACCATCGTTCTTGATCTGTCAAGCCATTACAAAAGGGAAGAGACCATAAAATATAGAAGTGTACAAACACAAATTGTGCAAATAAATCTGGATTACATAGAACATCTGTACAAGTCCATTAACACAAACACAAAGTAGCAGCTATAGAAACTAATCCCTATCATGTTACAAAACTTGACTTGGTAATCTAACACTTGATGTTCCCACAAATTGATAGACAATTCTTGAAAGTGGTTACTCTCATATTGTAATATACTACCTAGAAGTATGTTCAACACAACAAAAGCTGACATGTTTTTCTGCATAAGGGCTTACCATATAATGCACCAGTAGGCCTTTGTCAGATGGAAACAGAGTTTGGATGGAGTCAATCCAAAAGAGGTCTGAGCAGCTGGGAGGTATGTTCACTTCTCTGTGAAGCCACCTGGGGATTATGTGTTGTGTTATTAGGTCCTCCCAGCACCCTTAGTACTCTGCCCCAGCTGGCCAAAACAGACTCCTAGCACTCATGTCCTTGGGACCTACAAATAATGTGGCACTGTGTGATTAGACAGTGCTTGTAGAAATATGGTCTACACACTTGTGCTCAGAAGCTCTTGCTTGTGGCATGCCAGCAGCGTGTGAGTGGCCTTTTGGCAAAGACTTTCATTTGTTTAACTATTCCCATATATATATATATATATATATATATATATATATATATATATATATATATATATATATATATATACCATGAGGAACTACTTTTTGGAGCATTTTTGGGAATAACATGTCTCCATTAGTGGGACGATTTAGGGAAATACAACCGCCATATGCCACATGGTGGGTGCTCTCATTTGTAGCCTAGGCAAGTGATGAAAAAGAGTGACATTTTGTTAGACTCAAAGAAAATGGAAAAAAAGCCAATAGTGGGAGGAGCAAGGAAATGATTGCAAAACAACAGTATAAGCGCAGACAGAGAGCAGGCAACACGGGTTTGAACATGGCCATTGCTTTTAAGTAATAAGCATACAGCCACATATGCAGCAAATGATAAGCCATGCTTATTTTCCTTCAAAAAGACTTGGAAGTCAAATGAAAAAGAATGTTATTGCAATAACGTCATAGCACGGGTCGAGTTCAGCTTGAGGAAATTACACATTAAGTCAAGGTTAACGCAGGACCACCGGGGAACTCTGATATTGAGACAGTCTCGGGAAGCCACGGTCTAAGGCCCATAGCAATGAATTCATGAGGGTGTCTGGGGGCGGGGGGTCAAGATATGAGGTCTCGTGCCCAATAACTTTTGGGTATTTGTTTCGTGTTTCCTGAATTGTGCTCCAGTTCGGAATGCTTTACCTCACAGCCCAGCGTCTGATGAGGATCAATAACCCACCAGACGGCGCGAGAAGTTCCCTTATTCTGCTTTCATATGGCGCTCTGCACGAATGTACAGACCCGGCCTGCAGTGTTTATCTCGATCCAGGGTCATTCCGATTCCGCTTCCACAGGGTCCCCCCAGGAATGCGCCCCGAGGCCTGCACCGACTCCGAGTTCGGCTCAGACAGTCTGATCCTGATGATGAAACCATACAGATAGATATGGGTGCTTCATGTTTGGAAACTGCCCTGTTTAGCGGTGTTTGGTCTGCACTGTAATCTGCCCATTAAAATGGAGGACGTAAGTGCCGGGAGCAAGCTACGAAGAGCGAATATAAAAGAGTGAGCGACGGGTATGCCATAAACGGGAACGGTATAGTTAAGTATATGTTTTTCACCTTGGAGTGGGCGCATGAACACACGCTGTGACCTCCATCGTCCTTATTAGTAATAGCAAATGCATGGCGTGAATAATATACCGCAAGCCGTTCTTAATAATGTTGCTTGGCCTCCTACGTCTTATACGGCTCTGCATTCAAGGAGAGATAGAAGGCGCTGCGTCTCGTCCTGGCCAGTGGGATAATAATCTTTCGCTCATCCGTATTTTTGTGGATATTCCCTGCATGGAAGAATGAGGTCGCTAGAATTCGATTTAAGCGCTTCGTGCAGGGGGTCAGCAGAATAGCGCCAAGTGCAAGATGCTGTGTTAAAACGGTGGGCTCGCCGGTCACTCCGAAGCCATGCACATTTGTTTGGCATTGTACAGCGAATACAGATAATGAAAGGCTGCCGAACCGAACCGTATTAACGCGTTTCTTTGAATCAGCATATTTGAATTGCAATGACGATGAACTTGGAATGTCGTCCATATTTGCCATAAACAATATT